>NC_057797.1:312809032-313141444 GCF_018294505.1 Triticum aestivum
CTCCGACGAGCCAACTCAACCCTTGAAAATCAACTAACCCAAAAGTCGATTCAGTCAACTGAAGTGTAGCTAAATCGGAGCAGAGCACCAACACGAGCAAGGGGGAGAGCAGCAGCAGCTGTAGCGCGAGAGAGAGCCAGAGCACTAGTAGTAGCGCGAGTGGGCGAGCGAGAGCCGGAGCAGCAGCAGCAGCAGATCTAGCTGGTATGGCCGCCACCGCCGAAGGGGCCTCACACTAGGGGAGAGCCGCCATGGAGATGTTGCCCGCGGCGCCGACTTTGAGGTAGCCATGCCATGGGGGTGAGAGCCGCCATGTGATGAGTGTACAACCTCTTTGGTGGCGCTGAGTAGGCCTCGGCTTCGTCCGAGGAGTCGTTGAGGATGTTGCGGTTCTGGTGCAGTAGGTTAAGGTGGCGCTGTGGGGATGGAGCAGCCGTGATAGACGAGGCGATCGTTAGAGCAGCTCCTTGGAGGTGGAGTACGGGGCAGTTGAACCAGTGGGACGGCGAGGTGGACGAAGGATCCTCATATGGGGAGGTGGATGAGGGACGTCGGGCTGTTGTGGTGGATGACGTCGTTAGGGAAGAGGCTCCGGCTGGGCAACGGTGAGGTGGTGGACGGAGGAGGGTGGGGTTTTGCGGCTGGAGCGGAGAACTTATGGCGGCCTGGGATTTCTAATGGCCAAAAGGAGGCGATGGGGGGGGCAACCATGACTTAGGGACGCACTTGTCCAAAATGTAGGGTGTGTTACAAAAGTACCCACACCGATTTGAACTAGCGGCCCTTTTGGCTCAGGGATAGAAGGGGGATTTCACGTGTCGGGATTTGGCAACTGGAGGGAGTTTTCGCGTGCGTTGTAATTTCTGGATAGCAAGGTGCGGGTTGTGAAGGCGCGAGTTTTGCGAGCACGATATCTGCATTTTCGGGATATAACAAGGCACGGGTTCAATTTTAGGGACAAGCCTAACGTGTAATATTGTACTTGTACGTACCAAATCTATTCGCACATCCCTCAACGAAAACACAAAAATAAAATAAAACTATTCACACAACCCAAAGAGAGAGTCTTGTCCCGTTTTACTATACAAATGCTATTCAAAGCTATGAATCCATGTTATGTCCAATTAAAAAATTCGCTGGCTGTATAATGCATGTAGCCTACTCATGCCAACATTTTAGTGCATTCCAAATGTATATACTACCGCTGCAATTCGAACTAAATTTGAATTCGATTCTCTATTTGAATAAGAATCTACAATCATGATTGTTGCCAACTTCAACCATCATTCGTGTATTACCTTGACAACATACCACATGATTACTATAGAGATAGATATGAACTATGTGTACTATATGAACTCAAATTAAATTTTTTAATAAACTTGATGTTGACTTAAATAATAGTACATTTGATGTACTAACTAGATATTCATAATCTAAACCATGTTCCATATGTACACCGTGTTTATCGCACAAAGTATAGTGCCCCGCCCCCCTACATTATGACAAGTATTGAGCCCTGAGCTGCAAAAGCCACACATTATGCCAAATTATAATCAATGTTCAATATATTATATGTAGTACTAGCAAGATGCCCACGCGTTCCATGGAACATCAAGATGATCGAGGGGAGGCCTTATTTGCAAATGTGGAGAGGCGTGGGTATCTTTTCTCAAAATTGCCATAGTTTCCTCCCTATCCGTCAGATATAAATCGGACGGCCTATATTGCAGGATGGCAGGCACACCATCATCAACAACTCTATTTTTTATAAGAGTAGAGATAAAATATATTATATGTAGTATAACCTGTTCATAACCACACCATGTGTATCACCATTATATATATTCACGCATGTGTCGGTTTAAAACACTATGATAAATTCTTCAAATATCTGAATTCACTTTTTAGAATGAATTATGCTCTCTATTTGTCTTTTACACCCACACAATCCTCTTATCTTTGTAGCTAGTGCTAACTTTCTCTCATGCATGCACACGCTCGCATCCCTCTCACCCTCCCTCGGCATTCTCTAGCTCCATCACGCAAATTCGTCTTTTCACTTTAGCTCATTCAATCATGGTGTGTGTTGGCCCCCAGCCCCTTTTGTACGGCACACATCGATCGATATGCCTCTCTAGCCAGGTGTGCCTACCACAAACACAAGCTCTCCCTCTTCTCTTCTCACCATCCATGCCTCACTCCCACCCCTCTTTTCATCGATCTCGTTCTCGCACACTCCTTCCCCCTCGATATAGTATGCCTCTCGCACCACCTCCTAGCTGCATCCCTCTCTCTCTCTATCCTTCTCTCCAGGCCTTATTTGCTTCTAACACATACATGCATGTATACCGATCGATCTCCCTACATATACCTAGGTCGACTTTACCTATTTCCCCCACCCATCGATCGACGTACCTCACAACTTATGTCTCTCCTTTCTCTGACAAAGGAAGATTGATCTTCCTATGTAGTTACGTCTTCTTACCACACCCATATCGTCCCCCCTCATCATTCGGGCATGCCTCCTGACCCGTCTCGCACAGGCACATGCACAAACAGGAAGGCGTCCCCTCTCTTATTGATATTGAAGGCATGCCCTCCGTTTCTCTAGCAAGCCTCTCCCACCATTTGTTAGAAGCAACTCCACCACCAACCCCTCCGACACTCTAGCTCTGTGTCTCTCCCAACCTTATTCCTCTCCTACACATATGCATGGATGTTGATCGATCTGTCTCTCTCCTCCTCCACACATGTACCAGCCATTGTACCTCTATAGTTAATTAGGTCTCCCCCACTCCCACCACACACCGATAGTCGAGCGCTTTAGGTAGGTATCCATGCCACAGTGACAAACTGCACCTGTCCCCTCTCACGTTGCAGTAGGCCAGCCACCCTATATCTTTGGCATGGGCACACACAAATTCGATGGCACTCTTTATCAATCGCGCACGCGCGCACACACACATACATCATCCCTCTCTTTGATTCTATGGATACCTCGCGCCGATGATACCTCCACTCTCTTCTCGTGGATCACCCCTTCTATATATATGATATATCCAGGCCTCTATTTCACACACATTGTGTCGGATTTCAGGTTCCGGAAGACCCTTGAGGTTCGAACACTGGGGTGCGCGCGGAGCTTTCGTCTCCTACCTACCTGCACCCCTCCGCCTTGCTAGGATCTAAACTAAGGAAAGAACAACACAAGAGACACAGGGTTTATACTGGTTCGGGCCACCGTTGTGGTGTAATAACCTACTCCAGTGTGTGGTGTGGTGGATTGCCTCTTAGGCTGATGATGATGAACAATACAAGGAAGAACAGCCTCGCGAGGGTCTGTTCTTGGCTGGGGCGATGAACTGCTGGGAGGAGCTCAGTTGCCCTCCTCTCACTCTCTCTCTCTCTCTCTCTCTGTCTTTTTTTTTCTTTTTGCCCTCGGTCCTCTCTCCCCTGTCTAGCGGGTGGCCGGTCCTATTTATAGGGGCCCTGGTCCTCTTCCCAAATATCGAGCGGGAAGGGAGCCAACAATGGCGGCCTAATTTGAAGGGGGACAGCTATTACAAGCTATCCTGACAAAAGTAGTCTTCGCCTGCGCAAAGCTCTGGTGATGACGCCGTCTTGGGCTCCACGGTGACCTCCGTCTCGTAGTCCTCCTGGTCTTGGTCTCGTTGCACCGAAATGGCAACCTTTGCCTGATGCCTCGGTACTCCGCGGCTGCGCTTGCCCCCCTTGCACCAAAGAGGAAAGGAGGACACTGCGCGGGCTGGCACCCGCCTGGCGCCCTCGGTCGTCATGGCTTGCGTCATGGGCACCTCATGAGGTACCCCGCCTTGATCTCTCCGCCTCGTGAGCCAGCCTGACGAGGCCGTGCCTGAGGAAGCTCCGCGTCGTCCGCCCCGCGAGGCTTGGCCCCTCGCGAGGGTCTTGGGTTTGTGTTGGTGAAGATGGGCCGCGCTGGGCCCCCTTTTGAGCCATGCCGCAGGCCGCAGGCAGGCAAGTCTGGGGACCCCCGTTCCCAGAACGCCGATAGTAGCCCCCGGGCCCAAGGCGCGCCCGAACTTGGCCGTGCAAGGAGGCGGAAGGGCAAGAGCGAAGCACCGCGGGCCCTAACAGTATGCGGCCTTGGGTGCCGCGTGGCGGTTGATTGGACATGGGCGCCTCCACTTCCCCATGGCGCCTTGGCAACTGCACGGATTGGACAAGTCCCTGCATGCAAAGTGGGTCATGATTACCTGCGATCATGGAGGTAGGCGGTTGGCCTCCGCCGGCCATAAGTACGGAACAACGCGCGCCCTTCCAGTCCATCCCTCCTTGCTTCTCCTTCTTCCTGATCCTTGCTCCGTCTTGCTGCGATGGCTCCGATCTGCCGGTTCTCGACGGCAGAGAAGGGAAAGGCTCCCCGAGAGGAACCAGACCCACTCCCGCTGAAGAAATGGCTCGCCCCCCGTGGCTCGGACGAGGGGGCCCTTCAGGTGGTGTCGAGGCCTTTGTGCGAGTGGGCACCGCCGGGGTTCCCGCTTCCATTGTACGCCCATGTCGAGGGCCCTGAAGGAGCTGATGCTGACCGCCACGGGCGGCGCCGCCGTCGGCGCCGGCGGGTCACGAAGGTGTGGGTCGTCCCCCTTGGTGTCCACACCGAGGGCTCCTCCCGAGAGTTCGTGCTTCATGTCGCCATTCCTCTTCAGTCTTGGATCCGCCTTCCTCCCTTCTTCGCCTCCATCATCCCGCAGGGGGAGCCCCTGGAGCTCTGGCTGCAGCACGCCGGCTGCAGAAACCTCACGACCGAGGCAGAGGTCGCGGTCGTTGCCCCTGGCGAGGTCTACATGACTCGGGGCTGGAGAGAGATCGCCCGGGTTTGCAGGGTAAGGGGCGTATTCGCGGTCCACTTGGATTACGACGGTGCTTCGGTGATGCTCTTCAACGTCTTCAATGCGAGCGGGCGCCGGCTGGAGTGCTGCCCTGGGGAAGGTGGCCAGGACCCTGCCGCAATGAGGACTGGGCCCGCCAACAGCTCCCTTGGCGGCTCCTCAGGTGGTGGAGGTGTCGGAGGTTCCAGCGACTCCGGCGAGCTCTTTGCGACTCCGGAGACGAGCGATGATAGCTACGAGCCCCTGAGCCGGCGCCGCTCCTGGAGCAGGCGGGCTCGTCAGGCCACCGCCGACCCTGATCTGGATGGGGTTGGCATCGGTGCTTGACGGCCCACTGTTGATGATGGCGTCTTTTGCTGGGACGCGCGTAGTTTGTGTCCCTTTAGGATCTGTTCCCTGTGAGGAATCAAAAATGCATCCCGTGGGGGCTTGTAAGGTGCTTGTGATCCTGTTTTGTTAATATAACCCCTATCGTAGAATTGTGCGAGTTGCTCATTCCGTCTTAGCTCAGTCCTCCCTTTCGATGCTCACGAGGGCTTGGTGCTCTGCGCCGACAGGTCCCAGTCCCAAGGCGGCTTCAGTCGTCACTGGTATGCCAGGTCGCGATGCTGTGGTCAAGGCCAGGAGGTGAGCGACTCAGAGTCCGGTAAGAGCCCCTGAGTCGCGATGCTCAGGAGGTCCCCTTTGGCGCCCGAGCAGCTGTCGTTTGGTGAGAAAGGAGAGTGGCGTCGGTAACACGGGGTGGCATTAGGTGCGGGGATGGTGCCACAGTAGCTGGCCCTTTCAGGTGATGACTTATCTCGAGGATCAGGGGCCGCTCTCTGGTGTGTCGCTGGGTCCGTGCTTCGGCAGGCGCGAGGTTGCTCGGCGAGGTCCTCGCGTGTCTCTCCCCTCTCGCCTTTGTTCCCCTTTCTTCTCTACGTCCTTGGGTCCCAGCCCTCGAGCGGGTCTCAACCGTCGCTGGTATGCCAGGTCGCAATGCCGTGGTCAAGGCCAGAGGGTGAGGGCTGGAGAGCCGGTAGGAGCCCTGAGTCACGATGCTCAGGCACCCCACCTTTAACGTGCAAGCGGTTTGCGCGGACGAGGGCGAAAGATACACCGCAAGGGACTTGCCTAACGCAGCTCCTTCAGGAGGTCCTGCAGGTCCACCATAGAAAAAACAAGGGGTTGCCATGACAATTGACAGTCAGCCGTTGGTTGCTTCCTAGGGGTAGTGAGGCACTGAAGGCTTGACGAGGTGACGCTTTGCGGGGCTGCCGCGGCCAGAGCTCAGCCATCCAGGTTTGTCGGCGTTGCAGGGACGGACCCATGCGCAATTGTCGTGCCGTTTGGGAGCAGCTCCGTTAGTTGGCGTCAGCTGAGCAGGCAACTAGTTAAAACACATTAGCCGCGAAGGAGTGGATTCATTCAAATAGATGCTGGGAATGCGGACATCACTGGGTCAGGCCCGAGCGACTTGGGGATCATGCAGCCTGAGGGGCGCCCCCAACAAGGTAAGCTAACAACATGGAATAAAAAAGGGATACACGCTGCAGGGACGGACCCACGCGGCCTGGGAATAATGCATCCCTGGGGGGCGCTCCCAGCTGGAAGTAAAACTAGAAAGGTGTTACCTGATGATGTTGAGGACGAAGGAGCGTTGATGTAGCAGGCTCGGTGGGCTGTGGGAGCCGATCCTCACGAGCCCCCAGGCCCAGGGGCCTCGGGAGGCTCCGGAGGCGCTGGCGGCTCCTCGCGGGCCATCTCCATCCCTGCCAGGGCAGCGGAACGCCTGTCCTCTCGTGCCTCCGTGATGCCCCTCATGAGGCGCTGGTACGCGTCAGCCGCGCTCGGCAGGCCGTAAGCATGCTGACGTAGCTGTGGGGTGGGCCTTCGCAGTGCCCCACTCGCGAGGGCCAGAGGCGCTCCAGAGAGGTGACTCGGTTGAGCCCTGGTATGTCGATGCAGACGCGCAGCCCACCATCCTCGCCTGGATGGGGAGCCACTGCTGGTAGGCGGCGGCCGCCTTTCATGACTCTTGACTCCTGTAGCTCCATAATGACCTTGCTGATGAACTCCTGAGGGTCTGGATCTCCTTGCCTTGCTCCTTCTTGAGGGAAACGTGCTTCGAAACACGCCTCCATGTGGTGCCCAAGCGCCTCCCTTGTGACCCTAGCTAGGTCGGTGGCCCTCCAGTGGAGAGCCCCCGAGCCCTGCCTGAGGAGGGCGCTGGGCGCGCTTTCCTATGCGATGGAAGGAGGTTCCCCCTGGGCAGGCGCGGGCCCAGAGGGGCCTGCCTCCTGAGTGGTCGGGCCGGATGATGTCTTCTTCTTCTTAGGGGCGGTCTCGGGAGGCCTCCTGCTTCCACGATCCGGGTCTTCCAGTGACGCGGCCTGAAAGGCTCGTTCCAGGGAACACACAGCGTCCTTCTCTTCACAGGGCACCGTGATCACTCCGCCACTTCCTGGCATCTTGAGGACGTTGTAGCCGTGGTGAGTTACGGCCATGAACTTGGCCAACGCTGGGTACCCAAGGATGGCGTTGTACGGCAGGCAAATGTGAGTGACGTCGAAGTCGATGAGCTCGGTGCGGTAGTTGTCGCGTGCCCCGAAGGTGACAGGGAGGCGGACCTGCCCAATCGGGGCCGTGGAGCCGTCGGTGATACCGGAGAAAGGCTTGGTTGGCTGAAGCTGGTTGTAGGGCACTTGGAGGTTGTTGAATGTTTCCAGGGACAGGACGCTGAGCCCTGCCCCGACATCGATGAGGGTCTTGGTGACCACCACGTTGCTGATGATTGGGGAACAAAGCATCGGGAGGACTACGGCTGTAGCCGCACACTTGAGCCGATCTACCGAGCTGAATGTGATGGCGCACGCTGGCCAACTGAGAGGGCGCGTGGCTTCGAGCCTGGGGAGGACTGCATTCACTTCGCAGGCCAACTTCTTGAAGATGCGCTGAGAGGCTGGGGCTTGTGCCCCTCCCAAGATGCAGGCGATCGCGCGCGGCTCCTGGAAACCCCCATCCCCCTCGTCCTGGTGGCGGTCTTCGTTTCTTCTTGGCTGCGGCGGCAGCGGTGGGAGGCCTGCGTTGCCTTGCGGGCGATCCTCGCGAGGCTGATCCCTCCAGTCCCCCTCACAAGGCTGATCCCTCCAGCCTCCCTCGCGAGGCGGGTCTTGCCAGCGATCCTCGCAAGGTTGGTCGCTCCACCCTTGGCGTGGGCCACGGTCTTCCCAGCGTCCTGCGTTCCTTCCTCCTTGGACGTAGCCCCGGTCACTGCGGTCAAGGCAACGGCCGATCCTTCCTTCTCGCACGGCTCGGAGCTCTTGACATTCGTTGGTGTTGTGGGTGTGGAGGTCGTGGTACACACAGTACCGGCCGCCCTTGGAAGGTTCGGGCTGATCTCTGCCTCGCTTGGTGTCTGGTTCTGCCGCGAGCACGGTAGCCCCCTTGCGCTTCACATCCTTGGTCTTCGGCTTCTTCTCTTCTGGGTCTGCGGCAGGCAGCTCGAGGAGGGAGAGACGCCCTTCTTCGGCCCTGGCGCACTTGGTTGCCAGGTTGAAAAGCTCCAAGGAGGTGCATAGGTCTTCATGCATCGCCAGCTCCTCCTTCATCTTGACGTCGCGCACGCCGTCGGAGAAGGCCGAGATGATGGCCTCCTTGGTCACCTTGGGAATCTTGAGGCGCGCGTTGTTGAAGCACTGGATGTACTTCTGTAGGGTCTCCCCGGGCTGTTGCTTGATGTGACGCATGTCGCTTATGGCGGTTGGCCGGTCGCGAGTGCCTTGGAAGTTGGCGATGAAGCGGGTGCGCTTCTCGTCCCAGGAGGAGATTGTGCCTGGAGCCAGGTGCGGGCCCCGTCGTTGAGTGCCATGGGGAACCAGTTCGCCATGACCTTCTCGTCTCCGTTGGCAGCTTCGATGCCCAGCTCGTAGAGCTGGAGGAACTCCGCAGGGTCAGCCGTGTCGTCGTAGCGAGGACGCAAGTCTGGCTTGAACTTGCCGGGCCACGCGACGCTGCGTAGCTCGGCGGTGAATGCACGGCAGCCTGCTGTGGCCACGGGAGGCCTTGGATGACGGGGAGCTTGGTCTTGCATGTCCCCACGCGCTGCAGCTGGGTGCAGTGCGGGGTCTTGACGCGCGGGAGCAGGAGCATGGTCGCGACGTGCTGGAGCAGGGAGCGCCCGGGCAGCTTCTTGCGGGCGAGGGACTTCTTGACAGCTCTGCTCTTGCTGCGATGGCGCCTGCCGGAGCGGGTTCTGCCCAGGGGCCACACGCCTTGGATCCATGGCGCCTTCATGAGGAGGAGGCGGTCGGGGCGCCGCCGGAGCTTCATTGCCCGCCCGGGGCGGGGTGCGGTGCAGCGGAACTGACGGCGCAGGAGAGTCCCCTGCGGCGCAGACGAGCTCGGCGACGCGGTCGAGCCATTCTTCGTAGACGTCGTTGACGGGGCGGTAGCGCAGGAGCTCGTTCGCCACGATGAGTGCAGCTCGAGCCTCCATGGGCGCGCGGAGCGCGCGGGATGAAGAACCAGCTGGGGTGAGCGAGGGAGTTGCGGTGTGGCCGTCTTGCCGCACGGACGGATGCTGGGACGATGCTTGCCGCTCGTCCCCCACAGGGCTGGTGGCGGCGTTGACGGCAGGTGACGGGGAACGGCGAGGGCGCCGGCCGACAGGGGCCGTCGGGGCGACGCGGGAAGCGAGCGCGGCCCGACGCTCGGCGCGGGCCCGACGAGCGTCAGACATGGGCGTGATGGTCGGAGGAGAACGGGGTGGTGGAAGACGTATCCCAGCGCACCCCTACCTGGCGCGCCAAATGTCGGATTTCTGGTTCCGGCAGACCCTTGAGGTTCGAACACTAGGGTGCCCATGGAGCTTTCGTCTCCTACCTACCTGCACCCCTCCGCCTTGCTAGGATCTAAACTAAGGAAAGAACAACACAAGAGACACAGGGTTTATACTGGTTCGGGCCACCGTTGTGTTGTAATACCCTACTCCAGTGTGTGGTGTGGTGGATTGCCTCTTGGGCTGATGATGATGAACAATACAAGGAAGAACAGCCTCGTGAGGGTCTGTTCTTGGCTGGGGCTGTGAACTGCTGGGAGGAGCTCAGTCGCCCTTCTCTCTCTCTCTCTCTCTCTCTCTCTCTCTTTCTTTTTGCCGTCGGTCCTCTCTCCCCTGTCTAGCGGGTGGTCGGTCCTATTTATAGGGGCCCTGGTCCTCTTCCCAAATATCGAGCGGGAAGGGAGCCAACAATGGCGGGCTAATTTGAAGGGGGACATCTAGTACTAGCTATCCTGACAAAAGTAGTCTTCGCCTGCGCAAACCTCTGGTGATGACGCCGTCTTGGGCTCCACGGTGACCTCCGTCTCGTAGTCCTCCTGGTCTTGGTCTCGTTGCACCGAAATGGCAACCTTTTCCTGATGCCTCGGTACTCCGCGGTTGCGCTTTCCCCCCTTGCACCAAAGAGGAAAGGAGGACACTGCATGGGCTGGCACCCTCCTGGCGCCCTCGGTCGTCATGGCTTGCATCACGGGCACCTCGTGAGATACCCCGCCTTGATCTCTCTGCCTCCTCGTGAGCCAGCCTGACGAGGCCGTGCCTGAGGAAGCTCCGCATCATCCGCCACGCGAGGCTTGGCCCCTCGCGAGGGTCTTGGGTTTGTGTTGATGAAGATGGGCCGCCCTGGGCCCCCTTTTGAGCCACGCCGCAGGCCATAGGTAGGCATGTCTGGGGACCCCCGTTCCTAGAACGCCGACACATTGCATATGTTACATTTTTCGATTGAAATATCATCGACACATATTGCCTGTCTATTTCTCACGCCCCCCCCCCAAACACTCACGAACCCACACACTATATCTCTCTATGTTTGTATCTCTCTCACACAACCCCATGTAGGCGGTGTACATACATGAAGAGAATAGGTGCACATACTCACACTTCGTCCCCAACAACAGCCACGTGGGTACACGGTGGAGATCATTTCTTTATGAAATAGCAGCCCACGTGCTAATTTGAGCGCGTGTAGCAGTTGTTTACCTACGGAGGTCATGTACCACGCGTGCATGAAACAAAGTTCGAGTTGATGCATTGGCACGTTATTTTTAAATAAAGTTATATCGCTCAATGGAACGTACACATAATATAAAATGATTTTTATGGAGAAAAAGGTAGCCCGCTCCACTATATACAATGGGGCCTGCCTGCTGGGGTTTGTCTCTCTTCAGAGTATCTCACACAAGGCGGCGGTTGCCTCTCTCACTCTCTCTCTCACCATTGGTCACTGATCCGGCCGCATCCTGTCCGCCGGTGGAAAGGGAGGATGTACATCGTTTCTCTGTTCGACGGCTGATAACCCACAAGTATAGGGGATTAATTGTAGCCTCTTTCGATAAGTAAGAGTGTCGAACCCAATGAGGAGCTAAGGGTAGAACAAACATTCCCTCAAGTTCTATCGACCACCGATACAACTCTACGCATGCTTGACGTTCGCTTTACCTAGAACAATTATGAAACTAGAAGTACTTTGTAGGTGTTTTTGGATAGGTTAGCAAGATAATAAAGAGCGCGTAAATAAAAAGTAGGGGCAGTTTAGATAAAGACACAACTAAGTTAGTTTTATTAAAGAGCTTTTTGTTACGAGAAAGTTATTTGTCCCTAGGCAATCGATAACTAGACCGGTAATCATTATTGCAATTTTATTTGAGGGAGAGGCATAAGCTAACATACTTTCTCTACTTGGATCATATGCACTTATGATTGGAACTCTAGCAAGCATCCACAACTACTAAAGATCATTAAGGTAAAACCAACCATAGCATTGAAGTATCAAGTCATCTTTATCCCATACGCAAACAACCTACTTACTCGGGTCTGTGTTTCTATCACTCACGCCACCTACCATAAGCAAATCATGAACATATTGCAAACTCTACAGCAGGAATCCCTCACGCTTGCGCGACATGGAGAGCACCATAGGACAGCACCAATAATAAAACATGCAACTCAAACCAATCACGATCATCAATTAACCCATAGTAGAAAACGGATCTACTCAAACATCATAGGATAGCCATACATTATTGGGAAATAATATATAGCGTTGACCACCACGTTTAAGTAGAGATTACAGTAGGTAAAAGAGGGGTTACACCGCTGCATAGATGGGGGAAGAGTTGGTGATGATGGCGGTGAAGTTGTGGGTGAAGATTGCGGTGATGATGATGGCCCCCGGTGGCAGTCCGGTGCCACCGGAAGCGAGGGGGAGAGAGCCCCCCTCCTTATTCTTCTTCCTTGACCTCCTCCCTAGATGGGAGAAGGGTTTCCCCTCTGGTCCTTGGTCTCCATGGCATGGGAAGGACGAGAGCCCCTCCGAGATTGGATCTGTCTCTTTGTCTCTCTCTGTTTTTGCGTTCCCCTGTTTTCCCTTTCACCGTTTCGTATATATATGGAGATCCATAACTCCGATTGGACTGAAACCTTCGCCGATATTTTTTCCTAAAAATTAGCTTTCTTGCAGCAAAAGATGAGCATTAACTGCCCTACGGGGGCCCACGAGGGTCAGGGGCGCGCCCAGGGGGTGTGGGGTGCGCCCCCTGCCTCGTGGCTCCCTCGGGCACCGTCTCGCATTGATTTTCTTCCCATATTCTCCAAATATTGCAAAAATATTTTCCGTCCATTTTTATCCCGTTTGGATTCCGTTTTATATGGGGTTTCTGCGAAACATAAAACATGCAACAAACAGGAACTGGCACTGGGCACGGGATCAATATGTTAGTCCCAAAAATAGTATAAAAAGTTGCCAAAAGTATATAAAAGTTGTAGAATATTTGCATGGAACAATAAAAAATTATAGATACGATGGAGACGTATCAGCATCCCCAAGCTTAATTCATGCTCAGCCTCGAGTAGGTAAATGATAAAAAGATAATTTTTGATGTGGAATGCTACCTAGAATAATCTTGATCACATATCTAATCATGGCATGAATATTAAGATACGAGTGATTCAAATCAATAGTCTATCATTTGACATAAAAACAATAATACTTCAAGCCTGTTATAAAGCAATCACGTCTTTTCAAAATAACATGGCCAAAGAAAGTTATCCCTACAAAATCATATAGTCTGGCTATGCTCCATCTTCACCACACAAAATATTCACATCATGCATAACCCCGATGACAACCCGAGCAACTGTTTCATACTTTTGACGTTCTCAAACCTTTTCAACTTTCACGCAATTCATGAATATGATGGTGGAATAGAATATGATGGTGGAGGTTGTGTGGAGAAGACAAAAAGGAGAAAGTCTCACATCTACGTGGCTAATCAATGGGCTATGGAGATGCCCATCAATTGATGTCAATGTGAGGAGTAGGGATTGCCATGCAACGGATGCACTAGAGCTATAAGTGTATGAAAGCTCAAACTGAAACTAAGTGGGTGTGCATCCAACTTGCTTGCTCATGAAGACCTCGGGCATTTGAGGATGCCCATCATCGGAATATACAAGCCAAGTTCTACAATGAAAATTCCCACTATTATATGAAAGTGATAACTCAATAGACTCTCTATATGAAGAACATGGTGCTACTTTGAAGCACAAGTGTGGTAAAAGGATAGTAACATTGTCCCTTCTCTCTTTTCTCTCATTTTTTTAATTTTTTCTCCCTTTTTTCTCTTTTTTGGTGGGCTTCTTTGGCCTCTTTTTATTTTTTGTGGGCTTCTTTGGACTCTTTTATTTTTTTGTAAAGTCCAGAGACTCATCCCAACTTGTGAGGGAATCCTAGCTTCCATCATCCTTTCCTCACATGGGACAATGCTCTAATAATGATGATCATCACACTTTTATTTACTTACAACTCGATATTACAACTTGATACTAGAACAAAGATATGACTCTATATGAATGCTTCTGGCAGTGTATTAGGATGTGCAATGATCTAGCGTAGCAATGACATCAAAAAATGGACAAGCCATGAAAACATCATGCTAGCTATCTTACGATCATGCAAAGCAATATGACAATGAATGCTCAAGTCATGTATATGATGATGATGGAAGTTGCATGGAAATATATCTTGGAATGGCTTTGGAAATGCCATGATAGGTAGTTATGGTGGCTATTTTGAGGAAGGTATATGGTGGGTTTAAGGTACCGGCGAAAGTTGCGCGATACTAGAGAGGCTAGCAATGATGGAAGGGTGAGAGTGCGTATAATCCATGGACTCAACATTAGTCATAAAGAACTCACATACTTATTGCAAAAGTCTATTAGCTATCGAAACAAAGTACTAAGCGCATGCTCCTAGGGGGATAGATTGGTAGGAAAAAACCATCGCTCGTCCCTGACCGCCACTCATAAGGAAGACAATCAATAAATAAATCATGCTCCGACTTCATCACATAAGGGTTCACTATACGTGCATGCTACGTGAGTCACAAACTTCAACACCAGTATGTATACAATCCACAAGTACCCACTAGAATGACTCTAATATCACCATATTTATATCGCAAAACTACTGCAAGGAATCAAACATATCATATTCAGTGATCTACAAGTTTTATGTAGGATTTTATGACTAACCATGTGAATGACCAGTTCCTGTCATCTCTCTAAATAGATATAAGTGAAGCAAGAGAGTTTAATGCTTTCTACAAAAGATATGCCCATTCTCTAACAAATATAAGTGAAGCAAAAATCATTCTACAAATGGTGGTTTTCTATGTAAAGAGAAATAGGCAATCCAAACTTCAAATGATAAAAGTGAAGCCCATGAAGCATTCTATAAAGCCATACTCAAAAGATATAAGTGAAGTGCATAGAGCATTCTATAAATTAACCAAGGACTATCTCATACCAGCATGGTGCATAAAAGGAAAGTGAAAACTAAATGCAAAAGACGCTCCAAGATCTGCACATATCACATGAACGAAACGAATCCGAAAACATACCGATACTTGTTGAAGAAAGAGGGGATGCCTTCCGGGGCATCCCCAAGCTTAGACACTTGAGTCTCCTTGAATATTTACTTGGGTTCCTAGGGCATCCCCAAGCTTGAGCTCTTGCCTCTCTTCCTTCTTCTCATATCGAGACCTTCTCAATCATCGAACACTTCATCCACACAAAACTTCAACAGAAAACTTGGTAAGATCCGTTAGTATAATAAAGCAAATCACTACTCTAAGTAATGTTGCAAACCAATTCAAATTTTGTTTTTGCATTTTAGATACTGTAGTATAACTTTTCCATGGTTCATGCGCTGATATAAATTGATAGTTTCATCAAAACAAGCAAACTATGCATCAAAAACAGAATCTTTCTAAAACAGAACAGTCTGTAATAATCTGAACATTCACCATACCTCTGGTACTCCAAAGTTTCTACTAAAATTAGGAAAAATAAACAATTTGTATATAAATACAGTGCAAAATGTTTCAGAACCATTTGACGTTCCAGTAAAAAATGTAAAATCACGCATTACAGCCAAAGTTTCTGTCCTGCACCGTACAAACCAACAAGAAAAGTAAACATTCTAAAGTCAAACCTTGGCACATTATTCTTATTCATAAACTTTATAATAGCACACAACAGAAACAAATGACTCTCTAAAACTTCTGGGTTGTCTCTCTGGCAGCGCTTTCTTTAAAGCCATTAAGCTAGGCATATAGTGCTCAATTAATGGATCCACCCAGATCCCAAGGTATATCAAAGCCAATTTGAATTAGCAATGATTTGGCATTTAGTAGTGAGCACAAAGCAAAATATATCAAGTAATGACGAAGTCTAACTCTCTTCCTATGCATCAGCATGTCATAAAAGAACAATTCATGCACACGTAGTAAAGGCCAATGAATAGTATAAATAGTTTCCTGCAATTTGATCGTATTGGAAACATGGAGAGGCGGAGATGTAGTTCCTCTCTCATAATAATTGCAAGTAGGAGCAGCAGGCACATGCATATTATATCTATCAAAATCATCATGTGTAGTAGTAAAACACAACCCATCAATATAATCCTTAATAAGGGCAAACTTCTCCGATATAGTGTAGTTTGGAGAATTCAAAAAGATAATATGACTATCATGTGTGGGTGCAATAGCAACAATTTCATGTTTAACATAAGGAACTATAGCAAGTTCATCTCCGTAAGCATAATTCATATTGGCATATTGGCCACAAGCTTAGCAAGCATCATCAAAAAGGGATATTTCAAAAGAATCAACGGGATCATAACAATCATCATAGCGATCACCCTTCGCTAAGCACGAAGGGAAATTAAACAATGTATGAGTTGAAGAGTTGCTCTCATTATAAGGTGGGCACGGGTAGCTAATCCTCTCTTCCTCCTTTTGTTCTTCGCTCTCCTCATCATCTTTTTCATTGAATGAGCTCACAGTTTCATCAATTTCTTCTTCCATAGACTCCTGCAAAATATTAGTCTCTTCTTGGACAGCGGAGGAGACCTCGATATACGGTTTAACATAGGCATTAGAAGCATAATTCTCATAACAGTATTCATGTATGGAAAAATTTTCAGATTTGTAAAGAGTAGCATCATATGTTTCAATCAAAGAAGCAATTTCATAAGCACCCTTAAAAGCAACAAATTCTTCAATTTGTTGAACATCATAGTAATTATAAACACCCTTAGCATACGAAGATACAATTCCATTATCAATAAACTCACATTGGTAGGGAAGGTGTTTCTTAGGGTTTTTAGAACAACAGGTAACATCATATATTTCACATAAATTCCAAGCATAGCATTGCAAATGATGAATTTGATCCAGTAAATGTTTCCCTTTTTCAGATATACGGTGTCGCACATAACAGGCATGCTCATCTAAGGATTTGCCCTCAACTAAGCTAGTTGGGGTTTCAACACGAGCACATAGGGATCAAAGATGATCCAAGTAATAAGCTTCAGGAGTGTGATAAATTTTGAGTGGTTCTTCAACAATTGGTTGAGTAGGTACAACTATTTTTTTTTGGTATTTTGTGTTTCCTACCCATAACTAAAGATAGAAAAAAACTAAGAACAGCAAATAAAAATTACTTAGTGATAAACCAAACAAGCACACACGAGAATATTCACCCCATGCTATGACTCCCCGGCAACGGCGCCAGAAAAAGGTCTTGATAACCCACAAGTATAGGGGATCAATTGTAGCCTCTTTCGATAAGTAAGAGTGTCGAACCCAACGAGGAGCTAAAGGTAGAACAAATATTCACTCAAGTTCTATCGACCACCGGTACAACTCTACGCACGCTTGACGTTCGCTTTACCTAGAACAAGTATGAAACTAGAAGTACTTGGTAGGTGTTGTTGGATAAGTTTGCAAGATAATAAAGAGCACATAAATAAAAATTATGGGCTGTTTAGATAAAGACACAACTAAGTTAGTTTTAGTAAAGAGCTTTTTGTTACGAGCAAGTTTTTGTCCCTAGGCAATCGATAACTAGACCGGTAATCATTGTTAGAATTTTATTTGAGGGAGAGGCATAAGCTAACATACTTTCTCTACTTGGATCATATGCACTTATGATTGGAACTCTAGCAAGCATCCGCAACTACTAAAGATCATTAAGGTAAAACCCAACCATAGTATTAAAGTATCAAGTCCTCTTTATCACATATGCAAACAACCTACTTCCTCGGTCTGTGTTTCTTTCACTCATGCCACCCACCATAAGCAAATCATGAACATATTGCAAACCGTACAGCGGGAATCCTTCAGGCTTGCGTGACACGGAGAGCACTATAGAACATCACCAATAATAAAACATGCAACTCAAACCAATCACGATCATCAATTAACCCATAGGACAAAACAGATCTACTCAAACATCACAGGATAGCCATACATCATTGGGAAATAATATATAGCATTGAGCACCATGTTTAAGTAGATATTACAGCGGGTAAAAGAGGGGATACACCGCTGCATAGAGGGGGGAAGAGTTGGTGATGATGGCGGTGAATTTGTTGGTGAAGATTGCGGTGATGATGATGGCCCTCGGTGGCGCTCCGGCGCCACTGGAAGCGAGGGGGGAGAGCCCCCCCTCCTTCTTGTTCTTCCTTGACCTCCTCCCTAGATGGGAGAAGGGTTTCCCCACTGGTCCTTGGTCTCCATGGCATGGGAGGGGCGAGAGCCCCTCCGAGATTGGAATATTGTCTCTCTGTCTCTCTCTATTTCTGCGTTCCCCCTGTTTACCCTTTCACCGTTTCGTATATATATGGAGATCGGTAACTCCGATTGGACTGAAACCTTCGCCGAGATTTTTTCCTGAAAATTAGCTTTCTTGCAGAAAAAGAAGAGCATAAACCGCCTTACGGGGGGCCCATGAGGGTCAGGGGCGCGCCCAGGGGGTGGGGCGCGCCCCTTGCCTCGTGGCTCCCTCGGGCACCGTCGCATGTTGATTTTCTTCCCATATTCTCCAAATATTCCAAAAATATTCTCCATACGTTTTTATCCCGTTTGGATTCTGTTTGATATGGGGTTTCTGCGAAACATAAAACATGCAATAAACAGGAACTGGCACTGGGCACTGGATCAATATGTTAGTCCCAAAAATAGTATAAAAAGTTGCCAAAAGTATATAAAAGTTGTAGAATATTGGCATGGAACAATCAAAAATTATAGATACGATGGAGACGTATCAACGGTGCCGAGGCGGCACGTTCTGATCTGCGGTACCCGCCGTTCTCTCTGACCAAGCTCCGGCGTGGTACGACCTACGCCACCTGCTAGCTACCGCAGTATGGGCAGATCCCGCCCGCCGCTGCTCTCCTAGTTACATCCCGACGACCACCAGGTATCCCCTCCGGCATTGCTCCACTGCCCGTCTTCCCACGTCGCTGCATGTGGATCTTCCATAGTTCTTTGCCCAAAACGTAGCTCGTCCAGCATACTTTCCATATTGCAATCTCTTCCTCACACCGTTTTAGACAAACACAACCAGGTTGTTATATTCCCTTATGACAACGAATATGCTTCTTTTTTTCATCGTATGTGTCATCAACTGTTATTGGACAGTGATTGTTTCCTTTCTACCTCTTTTTTGCCAACAGGGCTATCCATTTCACCTCGTTGGTATTACGACCTTTTGGTGAACTGCACAAATCACTTTTTTTTTAAGAGTGTTTTGTGCAGTTGTACTAAAATGTCACATGGGCAACATCTCTAAATTTTAGGGCGACTGCACAAAGGGAGATTGGTTTTGCTCTATCCTCCTCATCCAACTCAGAGCCTAATCTTCTCCAACTAGTTAGTCTTAAGAGAGACTGCAAAGGTGATCAGCTTCTATTTGTGTGTTTATTGTTTCATCAAAAGTCCTCTATTATTGTAATCACACTTAATATCGTTGGAACAGGGACGCTCAGCTATATTTTAGTGGAACTACACAAAATGATCGTAATGTTGCATGCTCCAGACAGCTACTTTTTTTCCCAACTTGCCATGTTGATTTACAGAGAGCTGGGGGAAGTTGCTGCCAATGAAAGCATGGATCAATTTTAATTTAACATATTCTCACAACTTTGTCTTCAGTTGTGATGTAAATATTAGCTCTGATATGCTAATCATTGAGATGCATTAGCAAGGAAGTTAGTTTTTTTATTTTTTTAGAAAGAGCATGGATGGCAAGACACACGAAACAAAGGGTGAAAGCTCAGAGCATTGTACAATTTCATGTCGCTGGAAAATTATTTGCATAGTATGTCAATTATGTAAACAAATGCTGGAAGCTTGATAGCTTTGCCAGAAGCCTCTACAGCATTCGGTTCCATGTGCCATGCACAAAATTATACTCCCTCCGTTCCTAAATATTTATCTTTTTACAAATTTCAAATGCACATATTTTAGAGTGTAGATTCACTCATTTTTCTTCGTATGTAGTCACTCATTGAAATCTCTAGAAAGACAAATACTCCATATCATATTTAAGAGTGGAGGGAGTAGTGCACAACCGTTTGGGAGACTCAGCCCGGTCATTGCGCCGCACTAATAGTGAGTAATAAGCAGTAAAATCATAAGCCCCACCTTTCCCACTATAAGTTGCTCGGAAGAAGCAACCATCAATACGCTCTTCTTTGAATCCACTCATACTACTCCCTCCGTCACTGTTTATAGAGCGTGCTTAAAAAACAATCTCTGGGACCAAGGCGACTAGTGATCAGCCTGAAAAATAGCATTGGTAGTTATAGCACGGTGTATTACTAGAGGAAATAATGCGTACACACATGCATGCAGTGCTTCCACCCCGGGTACACACATGCATGCACTTACTCCACTCCACATACACACGTAGTACATCGAGAGAAAATTGTGGACTTGATTGCGGCTACCACGTCATAATTAATTGAGCATTGAACCAAGTGTGTCTAAAGTCTCTCTGGTGGTGGAAATGCATGGAGACAAATGCATGGGAATGAAGCATGCCATGTAAACTGTGACGGAGGGAGGAGTAGTATGAAGGTGCAAAACTAAGTACACGTATGGCCAGTCGGTCAACGCACTTCGTCTTGGCATATCACTAAATTGTGGGACCGGAGTGTGATCAAACCGATCTCAATTGACGACAAAATGGCCAACCCGCGCGTTCCTTGAGAGAGACGAGGAGCGAGAACACACAGACGGGCTCGCACGGAGGCCAAGATATATTCGAGCATGGTTGATTGATATCATCAATACATGTTCAATGTTCATTAATACTACTATTAGGTTGCCATTTTCCACACTTCTCCTGAATAAATGTGTACTTTATGAGAGATTAAAATAAAATAAGAGTACAAATCCTCCACCATGTGGTTCTATTAGTAGTACTACTTGTACTACTAACCTTGCACTTGGCTCTTTGCCTCTTCGTGAAGTTGAACAATGATGGTCCTACGGTGTATGCCTCTGGCAATCTGACATTGAATGAACTGTTGCATGTCCACTGCCTGGGAGAGGGTAGGTTGCATTAGGCAAAAGATTCTCCTCGTCCTGTGAGCAACCAGGCTTGAGGTAGACGGAGTGGGCATAAGCGAGCGTCACCTTGTCCTGCAAGCTTCTCCTTGTTCTGCGAGTTGACGGGACACACCAAAAAGTATTGCTAGTCCATACTCCCTCCTTTTTGTTTAATATGGCTTAATCTTTTTTGCAGGTAAATGAGAGAGCTTTATTCATATATAAGCATTCTTAGGAAGATCAGCCAAGAGGCTGGTCAATAGGAAGCGAGGTACCCCGCAAAAAAGAAGAAGGAAGCAAGGTGTTTCATCAAGCCAGCTCTCGGTCACATTCAAAGTGCAGCAAGCACGGTTTGCACAAAGATACACCGCAAGGTTTGTTGACCTGTTTACATGTTGAATAACAAAAAAAACAGAAAATATTCCCGAGCGCTCCTATTTGTAACAGGATATGAGCCAGAATTAAGCGAGAATTGTGGCGAGTGTTCCATGCAATCAACTTCCATTATCACATGCAAGAACCCTCGAAGAGAACCAATTGTGTTGAAGATTTCTTTATCAAATTTTAAAATAAAATAAGAGTGCAAACGCTCTTCCATATGGTTCCTAGTTGTAGTAGTACACACCTCTATAGTAGTAAGTACTAGTACTAGTAAACATTGTGCTTGGCTGTTCGCCACTTCGAGAAGTCGAACAATAATGGTACTGGTACACTGTATGCTTCTGGCAATCTGAATGTGAATTAACTGTTGCACGTCCACCACCTGAGCGAGGGAGAGCTTGCATTAGTCAAAAGTTTGTCCTTGTCCTGTGAGCCACCGCGCGCAAGCTTCTCCCGTCCTACAAGCTTCTCCTTGTTAGGCAAGTTGACGGGACACAACAAAGTAATGCTAGTCCATCCAGCCTCCTTTCCGGTTAAGATGGCTTAATTTCAAACAAGATAAATACACTGTCTTTCACTGTATATTCGAAAAAAATACGGTCAGTGGACTTCATAATACGCTCATTGCGCTCAATATATACATTTTTTGGTGTTTATACGGTCACTAGCTCACCCTGGCTAAGTATGTTTGTGCATGCACGTGTAGGTTCAGTACTTGAGCGTGACCGTGTGTGTTCCGTCGTGTGCTCGGACATGCATGCATTAGGGCGTCGCGCGCGTTTTTGTGTCCATGTGTACATGTGACTGTTGCATGCATGCACGAGGTTGTAGTCCATCACATTCACATGTTCATAAGTCAATGATTTATCAAAATGTTGCATGCAAGGTTTAATCATTGTTGTTCACGCATGCATTCCCAATATTAATACGTTGGTAAAGACAATTTCTTGATGTAAACAAGCCTATGAATTGAGTACAAAGGGGACCAATAAGCCAGGACGGAGGGAGTACTAGTAGTTAACCGGAAGGAGGGAGTAGGTACTAGTAGTACTACATAAGAACGTGCAGTAACAAAATTCCTCTATGCGCATCCTATCTACATGTCATGCAAGAAAATAGAGATAAGTACAAGTGAGACTCAGGAATGGTCATACACGTAGGGGGAGTATGTGTAGGGGCCACTAAGGAGCAGTCAAATCACACAGTAAGTGAGTCGTAAGAAGCAACCATCATTTCACTCTTCAATGACATGCACGCAATATAAAATGGTTGATATGGAGAGAAAAAGAAAACCTCTATATATACACTAGCAGGAGCCTAAGCTACAAGCCTGCTTGCTTCGGTCGCTCTCTTCACAAGCATAGAACGACGGTGGCCACACTACTGGTCATAGATCTAGCGTGATCCCGCCGCTAGGGGAAGGGAACGATGTTCTGTGTAGACGCGGTCGACGTCGGCGAGGGGGAAAACCCACAGTCAGTGCGTCCCAATCGGGGGTCCCCACGATATGGGCTGATGCCGCGTCACAACCGCCCTTCTTGCTACAACCCGACATACTAGGTACATCTTCCTTTTGGAGCCGGCTTGGTCCACTGTTGTAGCTCCCCACCTTGCTCCATCTCCATGTCAATCTTTCTCTACTTCTACCGGCTTCTATTTGTGATGAGTTCATGTCTCATGAACTAGTGCCGGTACTATTGTTCTAATCACACTTCTTCAATACCTTTGCCATCGGGGATGCTCTGCTCGATTTTAGTGGAACTACACAAAAGCATCGTGTGGTCCGAGGGTGCCAGCCGTCTTTCCTTCGACATGTTCTACCTAGCCAGGAAATTAAATCATGTTTAGGGCTTAGGGTTTAAGTCATAGTGTGTCACATCCCTAGCTTTACCTTGCACTAGCCTAGCACTTGTCTGTTGCATCATGTTTAAATTTTATGTAAAGCTGAAATGGGGATTGATCAAACCCTAGCACCAGAAAGAATTCTAATAGGTTCAAATAAAATCTTTTTAAAGATCCCAAAATGCCTTTGAAAATGTTCATGATTTCTGATAAAGGTGAAAACCTCTGCCAAAAATGATGGACATATTTCGAGGTCATTCCTGGATTTTTGAATTAAATCATAAAGTATTTGAATTTGGGCATTTAAATGCTATGAATATTTAAATTGCTCAAATAATTCTGAAACTAAATGCGGGTTGTCGGAAAATATTTCAAGAGTGCCCACAATTTATTTTAGGATTTTTAGCAGAGGTTTAGTATTTCTACTAAATCCAAACAAAGAAAGAAAAATAGAAAACAGAAACTAAATAGAAAACCGGAGAGAGAGGGCACTATACCTGGCAGCACACTTACCTGTCCTAGCTAGCGGCCCATCCCACGCGGCCACTTGCTAGTCATCGTCCTCCTCTAGCCAGAAGGACGAGAGCGTGTGGCCACCGCGCGCAAGCACATGCCCCGGCCACCTCCTCCTTGCCGCCTCCCCCTGGATGGCCTATTGTCGCCACGATACCCTCAGGACCCCTCTCACTCCTCCTAGCACTTTCCTCCCCTCCTCTGCTCCCTCCCCTCTCTCTGTTCGTGGGCGCCCGAGAACGCCGACGAGCACCGCCACATCCACTGCCTCGCCCTCGCTTCTCCGACCGGTCCACGTTCTCCGTCGTCGACCTCTATGTCATCTCTGCCGATCCATGCGACCAGAAGGCCCTCGGAGCGTCACCCCCGACCTCTTCTTCATCCTCGTCCGCTGAAGATCAACCTTGCCATTTAGCCTGCACCCAGCCTTCCCCGAGCCCACTTCGACGCCCCCTACAACCACTGTGAGCCACTACGTCGAACCCGTCTCTCCACGTGCTCGTTTGCCCCCTCTACCTGTCGCTTCCATCAAGCCCGAGACCTCACTGCCGCTGGCCATGGCACCACCACGGCTACTAACGCCATCACTCATGCCTGAGCGTGTCTTCATTTTCAGTACTTCCCCAGGAGCACTTAGCACCCACTAGTTCCTCCCCTATTGCACCGTAGCATCGACTCGGCCGACGTCCGAGCTCCGGCCACCGCTTACGTCATCGTTGCCGATGTTTTAGATGGCCCCAACACCACCCAATGGTTTCACCCGACGCGAGCGAGCTCGGGGGTCATGAAGGTGCTCTCCACCGCCGATTTGGTAGCCAGAGGAGCATTTCTGAGCCACCCCACCATCTTTGTCATCGCCGGCTGCTACCTCTTGAGCACTACGTTGGTTTTCCCTTGAAGAGGAAAGGGTGATGCAACAAAGTAGCATAAGTATTTCCCTCAGTTTTTGAGAACCAAGGTATCAATCCAGTAGGAGACTACACGCAAGTCCCTCGTACCTACACAAACAAATAAGAACCTCACAACCAACGCGATAAAGGGGTTGTCAATCCCTTCACGGTCACTTACGAGAGTGAGATCTGATAGAGATAATAATGATAAGATAAATATTTTTGGTATTTTTATGATATAGATTGAAAGTAAAGATTGCAAAATAAATGGTGCCAGAAATAACTTGTTGACGAGAGATTAATATAATGGAGAATAGACCCGGGGGCCATGGGTTTCACTAGTGGCTTCTCTCAAGATAGCGTAAGTATTACGATGGGTGAACAAATTACTGTCGAGAAATTGATAGAAAAGCGAATAATTATGAGAATATCTAGGCATGATCATGTATATAGGCATCACGTCCGTGACAAGTAGACAGACTCCTGCCTGCATCTACTACTATTACTCCACACATCAACCGCTATCCAGCATGCATCTAGAGTATTAAGTTCATAAGAACAGAGTAACTCATTAGTTAAGATGACATGATGTAGTGGGATAAACTCAAGCAATATAATATAAACCCCATATTTTTATACTTGATGGCAACAATACAATACGTGTCGTTTCCCTTTCTGTCACTGGGATCGAACACCGCAAGATTGAACACGAAGCTAAGCACTTCTCTCATTGCAAGAAGGATCAATCTAGTAGGCCAAACCAAAATGATAATTCGAAGAGACTTGCAAAGATAACCAATCATACATAAAAGATTTCAGAGAAGAATCAAATATTGTTCATAGATAGACTTGGTCATAAACCCACAATTCATCGGATCTCGACAAACACACCGCAAAAAGAGTTACATCGTATAGATCTCTAAGAAGACCGAGGATAACTTTGTATTGAGATCCAAAGAGAGAGAAGAAGCGATCTAGCTAATAGCTATGGACCCTAAGGTCTGAATTAAACTACTCACACATCATTGAAGGGGCCATGGAGTTGATGTAGAGGCCCTCCGTGATCGATGCCCCCTCCGGCGGAACTCCGGAAAAGGCCCCAAGAAGGGATCTCTTGGGTACAGAAGGTTGCGGCAGTGGAAATAGGGTTTCGTGGTGCTCCTGGATGTTTTCGGGGTATATGAACATATATAGGAGGAAGAAGTAGGTAGGTGGAGCCATGAGGGCCCACGAGGGGGAGGGCGCGCCCCCTGCCTCGTGGCCACCTTGTTGGTTGCTTGACGTCTACTCCAAGTCCTCTGGATCATGTTTGTTCTAAAAATAACTCTCCCGAAGGTTTCATTCCGTTTGGATTCTGTTTGATATTCCTATTCTATGAAACACTGAAAATAGGCAAAAAAACAGCTATTTGCACTCGGCCTTGGGTTAGTAGGTTAGTCCCAAAAACAATATAAAAGTGTAAAATAAAGCCCATTAACATCCAAAATAGATAATATAATAGCATGGAACAATCAAAAATTATAGATACGTTGGAGACGTATCAAGCATCCCCAAGCTTAATTCATGTTCGTCCTCGAGTAGGTAAATGATAAAAATAGAATTTTTGATGTGGAATGCTACCTAGCATAATTCTCAATGTAATTCTCTTTATTGTGGCATGAATATTCAGATCTGAAAGATTCAAGACAAAAGTTTAATATTGATATAGAAATAATAATACTTCAAGCATACAGACTAAGCAATTGTGTCTTCTCAAAATAACATGGAAAAAGAATGTTCATCCCTACAAAATCATATAGTTTGGTCATGCTCCATTTTCGTCACACAAGAATGCTCTCATCATGCACAACCACGATGTCAAGCCAAGCAATTGTTTCACACTTTAGTAATCTCAACCTTTTTTCAACTTTCATGCAATACATGAGCGTGAGCCATGGATATAGCACTATGGGTGGAGTAGAATATGATGATGGGGGTTATGTGGAGAAGACAAAAAAGGAGAAATTCTAACATCGACGCGACTAATCAATGGGCTAGGGAGATGCCCATTAATTGATGTCAATGTAAGGAGTAGGGATTTCCATGCAACGGATGCACTAGAGCTATAAATGTATGAAAGCTCAACAAAAGAAACTAAGTGGGTGTGCATCCAACTTCCTTGCTCACGAAGACCTAGGGCATCTGATGAAGCCCATTGTTGGAATATACAAGCCAAGTTCTATAATGAAAAA
This sequence comes from Triticum aestivum, assembly GCF_018294505.1. Classification (NCBI taxonomy): domain Eukaryota; kingdom Viridiplantae; phylum Streptophyta; class Magnoliopsida; order Poales; family Poaceae; genus Triticum; species Triticum aestivum. Next base: position 312,835,700 of record NC_057797.1, read on the forward strand.
TTCCCACTAGTATATGAAAGTGACAAAACAAGAGACTCTCTATCATAAAGATCATGGTGCTACTTTGAAGCACAAGTGTGGAAAAAAGGAGAGTAGCATTGCCCCTTTTTATTTCTTTTTCTTTTCTCTTTTGTTGGCTTTTTGGGGATAATTCTCTATTAATGATGATCATCACACTTCTATTTATTTACAACTGAATGATTACAACTCGATACTAGAGCAATGTATGACTCTATATGAATGCCTCCGGCAGTGTACCGGGAAGGGCAATGAATCAAGAGTGACAAGTATGAAAAATTATGAACGGTGGCTTTGCCACAAATACGATGTCAACTTCATCATCATGCAAGGCAATATGACAATGATGATGTGTGTCATGATAAACGGAACGGTGGGAATTGCATGGAAATATATCTCGGAATGGCTATGGAAATGCCATAATAGGTAGGTATGGTGGCTGTTTTGAGGAAGATATAAGGAGGTTTATGTGTGATAGAGCGTATAATATCATGGGGTTTGTATGCACCGGCGAAGTTTGCACCAACTCTCATGGTGAGAAAGGGCAATGCAAGGTACCGAAGAGGCTAGCAATGATGGAAGTGTGAGAGTGCGTATAATCCATGGACTCAACATTAGTCATAAAGAACTCACATACTTATTGCAAAAATCTACAAGTCATCAAAAACCAAGCATTACGCGCATGCTCCTAAGGGGATAAATTGCTAGGAAAAGACCATCACTCGTCCCCGACCGCCACTCATAAGGAACACAATCAAATAACAACTCATGTTTCAAATTTGTTACACAACGGTCACCATACGTGCATGCTACGAGACTTGCGAACTTCAACACAATATTTCTCAAATTCACAACTACTCAACTAGCATGCTCTAATATTACCACCTTTATATCTCAAAACAATTATCAAGTATCAAACTTCTCCTAGTACTCAATGCACTTTTTATGAAAGTTTTTATTATACGATCTTGGATGCCTATCATATTAGGACTAAATTCATAACCAAAGAAAATTACCATGCTGTTCTAAAGGACTCTCAAAATAATATAATTGAAGCATGACAAATCAATAATTTCTACAAAATAGAACCACCACCGTTCTCTAAAAGATATAAGCGAAGCACTGGAGCAAAATTATCTAGCTCAAAAGATATAAGTGAAGCACATAGAGTATTCTAATAAATTCCGATTCATGTGAGTCTCTCCCAAAAGGTGTGTACAGAAAGGATGATTGTGGTAAACTAAAAAGCAAAGACTCAAATCATACAATACGCTCCAAGCAAAACACATATCATGTGGTGAATAAAAATATAGCCTCAAGTAAAGTTACCGATATGAGAAGACGAAAGAGGGGATGCCTTCCGGGGCATCCCCAAGCTTAGGATTTTGGTTGTCCTTGAATTTTACCTTTTGGTGCCTTGGGCATCCCCAAGCTTAGGCTCTTTCCACTCCTTGTTTCATAATCCATCAAATCTTTACCCAAAACGTGAAAACTTCACAACACAAAACTTAAACACAAAATCTCATGAGCTCCGTTAGTAAAATAAAGCAAACCACCACTTAATGTACTGTAATTAACTCATTATTTATTTATATTGGTGTTAATCCTATTTTATTCCAACTTATCTATGGTTCATACACTCAAATACTAGTCATAGATTAATCAAAATAAGCAAACAACACACGAAAAACAGAATCTGTCAAAAACAGAACAATCTGTAGTATTCTGTAGGTTTTGAATACTTCTCGAACCCCGAAAATTCTAAAATAAATTTCTGGACGTGAGGAATTTATCTATTAATCGTCCTCAGAAAGAATTAACTAAATATCACTCTCCAGTAAAAAAAATGGCAGCAAATCTCGTGAGCGCTAAAGTTTCTGTTTTTTACAGCAAGATCGCAAAGACCTTCCCCAAGTCTTCCCAAAGGTTCTACTTGCCACAAACACTAATTAAATGCATAAAACCACGTCTAAGCAGAGGCTAGATGAATTATTTATTACTAAAAAGAATCAAAAAGCAAGGAACAAAAATAAAATTGGGTTGCCTCCCAACAAGCGCTATCATTTAACGCCCCTAGCTAGGCATAAAAGCAAGGATAGATCTAGGTATTATCATCTTTGGTATGCAATCCATAAGTGGCTCTCGTAATAGATTCATAAGGTAATTTAATTTTCTTTCTAGGAAAGTGTTCCATGCCCTTCCTTAATGAAAATTGGAATCTAATATTCCCTTCCTTCATATCAATAATTGCACCAATCGTTCTAAGGAAAGGTCTACCAAGAATAATAGGACATGTAGGATTGCAATCAACATCAAGAACAATGAAATCCACGGGCACATAATTCCTATTTGGAACAATAAGAACAACATTAATTCTTCCCATAGGTTTCTTAATGGTGGAATCCGCAAGATGCAAGTTTAAAGAACAATCATCAAGTTCACGGAAACATAGCAAATCACACAAGGTTTTAGGAATCGTGGAAACAGTAGCACCCAAATCACACAATGCATAGCATTCATGATCTCTAATTTTAATTTTAATAGTAGGTTCCCACTCATCATAAAGTTTTCTAGGGATAGAAACTTCCAATTCAAGCTTTTCTTCAAAAGATTGCATTAAAGCATCAACGATATGTTTAGTAAAAGCTTTATATTGACGATAAGCATGCAGAGAATTTAGCATGAATTGCAACAAGGAAATACAATCTATTAAAGAACAAGTATCATAATTAAATTCCTTGAAATCCAAGATAGTGGGTTCATTGCTATGTAAAGTTTTGACCTCTCCCATCCCACTTTTATCAATTTTTGCATCAAGATCTAAAAACTCCGAATCATTAGGACACCTTCTAACTAAAGTTGACTAATATACAGTCCCATCATTATCAAGATTCATATTGCAAAATAAAGATTTAATAGGAGACACATCAATATCTTTTAGATCTTCGTCATTATTATCATGGAAACTAGAAGAACACGCTTAAACAAAGCAATCTTTTTTAGCACGCATCCTAGCGGTTCTTTCTTTGCACTCATCAATGGAAATTCTCATAGCTTTGAGAGACTCACTGATATCATGCTTAGGTGGAATAGATCTAAGTTTCAAAGAATCAACATCAAGAGATATTATATCCACGTTCCTAGCCAACTCATCAATCTTAGACAATTTTTCTTAATCAAAGCATTGATACTCTTTTGCGAACTAATAAATTCTTTAATATTAGATTCAAAATCACAGGGCATCTTATTATAATTTCTATAAGAATTGTTGTAGGAATTACCATAATTATTAGAGGAATTATTAGGAAACGGCCTAGGATTAAAATTACCTCTATATGCGTTATTACCAAAATTGTTCCTACCAATAAAATTCACATCCATAGATTCTTTATTATTCTCAATAAAAGTAGACAAAGGCATATCATTAGGATCAGAAGAAACACTCTTACTAGCAAACAATTTCATAAGTTCATCCATATTTCCACTAAAAACTTTAATTTCTTCTATAGAATGCACCTTTTTACTAGTAGATCTTTCAGTGTGCCATTGAGAATAATTAACCATAATATTATCTAGGAGTTTAGTAGCTTCTCCTAAAGTGATTTCCATAAAAGTGCCTCCTGTGGCCGAATTTAAAAGATTTGTAGAGGCAAAATTCTATCCAGCATAAAAAAATTGTATAATCATCCAAAGATTCAAACCATGTGTAGGGAAATTACGTATCATTAATTTCATCCTCTCCCAAGCTTGTGCAACATGTTCATGATCAAGTTTCTTAAAATTCATAATATCGTTTCTAAGAGTTATGATCTTAGCGGGAGGAAAATACTTACAAATAAAAGCATCGTTGCACTTATTCCATGAATCAATACAATTTTTAGGCAAATTCAAAAACCAAGTTTTAGCACGATCTCTAAGAGAAAACGGGAAAAGCTTCAATTTAAAAATATCATTATCCACATCTTTCTTCATTTGCATATCACACAAATCAACAAAGTTGTTTTGATGGGTAGCGGCATCTTCACTAGGAAGGTCGGAAAAGGGGTCTTTCATGACAAGATTCAGTAAAGCAATATTATTTTCACAAGATTCAGCATCGGTAAGAGGAGCAATCGGAGTGTTCATAAAATCATTATTGATGGTATTAGAAAAGTCACACAATTTAGTATTATCTTGAGCCATCATGACAAACAATCCAACACACAAGCGCACAAGAGGCAAGCGAAAAGAGACAAACAGGAAAAGGGAAGGGCAATAGAAAAGGAGGGTGAATAAAACGACAAGGGTGAAGTGGGGGAGAGGAAAACGAGAGGCAAATGGAAAATAATGTAATGCGAGGGATAAGAGTTTGTGATGGGTACTTGGTATGTCTTGACTTGTGCGTAGATCTCCCCGGCAATGGCGCCAGAAATCCCTCTTGCTACCTCTTGAGCATTGCGTTGGTTTTCCCTCGAAGAGGAAAGGGTGATGCAACAAAGTAGCATAAGCATTTCCCTCAGTTTTTGAGAACCGAGGTATTAATCCAGTAGGAGACTACACGCAAGAACCTCGTACCTACACAAACAAATAAGAACCTCGCAACCAATGCAATAAAGGGGTTTTTAATCCCTTCACGGTCACTTACGAGAGTGAGATTTGATAGAGATAATAATGATAAGATAAATATTTTTGGTATTTTTATGATATAGATTGAAAGTAAAGATTGCAAAATAAACGGTGCCAGAAATAACTTGTTGACGTGAGATTAATATAATGGAGAATAGACCCGGGGGCCATAGGTTTCACTAGTGGCTTCTCTCAAGAGAGCATAAGTATTACGGTGGGTGAACAAATTACTGTCGAGCAACTAATAGACAAGGGAATAATTATGAGAATACCTAGGCATGATCATGTATATAGGCATCACGTCCGTGACAAGTAGACTGACTCCTGCCTGCATCTACTACTATTACTCCACACATCGACCGCTATCCAGCATGCATCTATAGTATTAAGTTCATAAGAACAGAGTAATGCATTAGGTAAGATGACATGATGTAGAGGGATAAACTCAAGCAATATGATATAAATCCCATCTTTTTATCCTCGATGGCAACAATACAATATGTGTTGTTTCCCTTTCTGTCACTAGGATCGAGCACCGCAAGACTGAACCCAAAGCTAAGCACTTCTCCCATTGCAATAAAGATCAATCTAGTAGGCCAAACGAAACTGATAATTCGAAGAGACTTGCAAAGATAACCAATCATACATAAAAGATTTCACAGAAGAATCAAATATTGTTCATAGATAGAGTTGATTATAAACCCATAATTCATCAGATCTCGACAAACACACCGCAAAAAGAGTTACATCAAATAGATCTCCAAGAAGATCGAGGAGAACTTTGTATTGAGATCCAAAGAGGGAGAAGAAGCCATCTAGCTAATAGCTATGGACCCAAAGGTCTGAAGTAAGCTACTCACACATCATCGGAGGGGCCATGGAGTTGATGTAGAGGCCCTCCGTGATCGATGCCCCCCCCCCCCGTCGGAGCTCCAGAAAAAGCCCCAAGATGGGATCTCTTGGGTACAGAAGGTTGCGGCGGTGGAAATAGGGTTTCGTGGTGCTCCTTGATGTTTTCGGGGTATATGAACATATATAGGAGGAAGAAGTAAGTCGGTGGAGACACGAGGGGCCCACGAGGGGGGGGCGGCGCACCCAGGGGGGTAGGCGCACCCCCATCCCTCGTGGACACCTCGTTGGTTGATTGACATCTACTCCAAGTCCTCTCGATCACGTTTGTTCCAAAAATAACTCTCCCGAAGGTTTCATTCCGTTTGATATTCCTTTTCTGCGAAACACTGAAATAGGCAAAAAAACAGCAATTTGCACTAGGCCTTGGGTTAGTAGGTTAGTCCCAAAAATAATATAAAAGTGTAAAATAAAGCCCATTAACATCCAAAAGAGATAATATAATAGCATGGAACAATAAAAAATTATAGATACGTTCGAGACATATCACCGGCGATGAGCCGCCGTCCTAACCCTTGCTTAACCACCACTAATGGCCTCCTCGTGGGGGCCCAGCCTCCTAATTAACCAAAATTTAGGATTAGTTTAGTGCTAACTAACTGTGTTATGATCCTAGACACTGACATGCGGGCCCCACCTCACTAACGAATCTAGATTAGCACTAATTAATGTAGGTTAGATAGTTAGTCACTGACATACGGGCCCCACTGGTCAGGTTTGACCTGGACGGGCCATGTTGACTCGCTGACGTCATAGTGACATAATGCTGATGCAATAAAGCATTTTCTAGATTTATCTTATTTTAAGTAACCAGGAAATTCCAAAAAATGTTATAAACTTTAGAAAATCATAGAAAATCAACCATAAATCAGAATGAAAGAAATTATATATGAAAAATGATCATAAAAATCCAATCTATCCATAGGTATTAGTTTCATGCATGATAAAGCAACTTTACTTTGCTACTTAAATCAAAACATGATAATGACATTTTAAATGCTTGATATGGAGTTTGCATATGAACCCTTGGTTCATATGGACTTCATTTAATATGTTTCTAGCTACATTAGCTCAAATCATAGCATATTTCCATGTCACATTCATGCATCATATTGTTGCATTGCGTGGATTGTGTTTCTTCTTTGTTTTTCAGTGCTTGTCTCCTCTTAGTAGGTGTGGTTCCGACGATGAGTTCGATGACATTGATGAGGAGATATTCTATCTTCGGAAGTGCCAGGCAAGCAAAACCCCCTTGTTCATTGCGACAAAATATCACTCTCTCGCTCCTGCTCTCTTTTACTGCATTAGGACAACAACGATTCAACTATTACATGCTGCAGTAGTTGAACCCCTTTCCTCTGCATGACCTGTCATTGCCACAGTAATTAGATGAAACCCACTAGCATGAGTAGGAGTTGTTTGAGCCCTGATGTGCCTACTCATTCATGCTTGTTTGTCATTCCTGCTACTGCTTAGAGTTGGGTCAGGTCCGATTCATCGGGGATGAATTGGAATGTCGTGAACATGTCCTACTTTTGAGAGCTAAGTGTGTGAACACGATTTGGTAAAGGTAGCGGTGAGAGGCCATGTAGGAGTACATGGTGGGTTGTCTCATTGAAACTGTCCTCAGGAACTGAGTTCTGTGTTTGTGATCCATGAACAGCTACTACCACTCATTGGAATGCTTAAGGGACCCTCTCGACTTATTAATCGCCTTGATCTTTGTCCAAGTTGCAACTAGTTTCTGGTGTTTGTAGGATATATGATTGGGTCCGTGTGTAGCGCTGACCCTAGGGGTGGGCTATGATGCAGCAGAGACACGAGACACGGTGTACCGGGACGCCCGTTTGGTGCCTCGGGAACCCTGCTATCACCGTTTGCGTCCGTGAGTGAAACCCTGGCCGGATCTCCTTGCAGATGGAACCCAAATAGGCGATAAACCTGGATAGAGACTTGTGTTGTTAGTCAGGTCGTGGCTGACTCCCTCGCCAGGCTTCCACTTGAAGGTTGCCGAGATACACGACATGTACATGGTGGTAAGTGGCGAGAGCGTGCATGAAGAAGTACACCCCTACAAGGTTATAAATGATCTATTCGAATAGCATCGTCCGCAATAAAGGACTTATGGGTTGCCTATACAGTTCATAGACAAGTGAAAGTGGATACTCTAAAATGCGCAAGATAGGCGTGAGTGCTATGGATGGCGTTCTCATAGGGAGACGGGAGTGGATCCATAGTGGTGTATTGATTGGTGAATATGTGGACTCTTGTGCGCCTCCCCAAATGAGTTACTTGCAGTCGTAGTATAGGACAACCACTAAGTCAAAGCTGGCTTACTGCAGTAAAACTACACCACCCCTTTGTTTGTACTGATGCAAATGTAGCTAGTTTTGATGTAAGTCTTGCTGGGTACATTTGTACTCCCGTTTGCTTAATTTATGTTCTTGCAGAGAGACTTCAGTCTCACTAGAAGGTATGCATGGACTTCGAAGTTTGTCTTGTTACCTCAGCTACGATCTTGTACCCTTTGGAGGGTCTTGTAGATAGATAGGCTTACTAGCCTTCTCTCTTTTCAGATGTCTATACTCATATATGTTTATGCTTCCGCCTGTGCTTGTTGCTTGTATGACTTGAATGATGGGTCATCAGACCCATGTTTGTAATATATAGCTCCTCGGAGCCTAAGGAATAAATACTTTGAGTCATAGAGTTTTGTTGTGATTCCATGTTGTATTTGCATGTATCGAGCATATTGTGTGTATGTTATTGAAATTCTTGGTATGTGTGGGATCCGACAACCTAGTTGTTTATTCTTGGTAGCCTCTCTTAACGGGAAATGTCTCCTAGTGCTTCCACCTAGCCATGGTAGCTTGCTACTACTCCGGAACACTTAGGCTAGCCGTCATGTTTCCTTCTTCATTCATGTCTCTGTCCCTTCGAGAAAATGTCACGCGTTGTTCCTTTAAGTGCTTGTAGCTTGCTACAACTTGGGTTCATACGTTGATGACCGACACGTTCGTTGCTGGGTCATGTATGCATGTCCCTGTAAGTTAGTGCCACTTTGGATTCATGACTAGTCATGTCGGCCTTGGTTCTCTGTCATATGGATGCTAGCCACACTATCATATACGTGAGCCAAAAGGCGCAAACAGTCCCGGGCCAGGTAAGGTGGCACCCGTGGGAATATCGTGCCTGAGGCCGCAAAGTGATATGATGTGTTACAAGCTAGATCGGTGTGACTTAGGATCAGGGTTCTGACATAGTGACCCCATCAGTAGTTTTTCTTTTGTACACACTCTCACAAGTTTTGTCTTTGGTTGTGAATTAAATCTTGGCTATGATATGTGAATCATTGAGATGCATCAACATGCATGTTAGTTTTCCATTGTATTTGATGGAATGTTGTAATGGGGTAACCTTGGAGTAGGAATGAAAATGGAGTGGAAAGTTTCCGTTTTTTTGGAAAAAATGGAAACAGAGAGAAACCAACATTTCTTTCATTGGACTGCACCATCGAGCAAAACCAACGTTTAGATCATGCCTGTCACGTTCGTATCTCGCCCTCCTCCACGGCTCCACCCCACACGGTCGATCGGCATGCTACTCACCGCGAACTGAGTATACTATAACTTTCCCGCCTGCTTGTCGATGGATCGCACCATGGATTACTAGTACTACTGGAAGAGATTGACAAGGAGGGGGAGGAAAGCTAGCTGTAGCACGGACTCCCAAGAACTTTTTACATGCTTGTTGTGGCCGGCTATTGCGACCTTTGAACGCGGAGCAGTCGCGTGCACTGGGAAGTGGCACGGGCGATGCTCTCTTGGCCGGCGCGCCGCTTCAATGTCGACGCCAGTGAGAGGCCGCATCCGCTCTGGCCGGGCATGAATGCGGCATTAAGCATTTTGGGTGGGAAGCATGCGCGGGTGACGAAGAGGGTGCTGGTTGGTCAGGAGCAGGCGTGGCAGCGGTCCGGACGCCCGCAAACAAGAGATAATGTATGTTAATATTGTTGCTTATATAATTAACAACACAAATAATGTGCTAGTTGGACAAATATGATTGGAGATGGAGATGGACATGGAGATGGAATTTTATGTAAACATGGGTATGCATGTCTATGTCTATGTGTGTGTGTGCGACGACTCTCGCGTCCTGGAAGCAGGGGCGTGTTTTTGATCGAGTTTTCTTTCTTGGTACGTTAAAAAAATTGTCCGCCTACTTTCGTTTCTTTTTTCCGGGAACGCGCGTATTCTATTTAAAACCACTACTATGGAGAGCTGTTTTTACTCCATTGTATATATAGCCTCTTGTTTGATAGGGTTTCTCGCGTCTCGCTCTCTCATCCTCTCCATATCAAAACAAGATGAAGTGTCCACTCTATCTCTCTCCTCACCGATGGTCACAGATCCTGCCGAATCCCGTCCACTGCCGGAGGTGAGGAGGTGCAGCGTTGATGTTGTCGTCGTCAGCTAAGGAGGAAGCTGATGTGCACCATCATCTCGGAGCTGGTTCTTGCGCGGACGAAGGTCCTCCGCGCCCTTGTTCGTTGCCGTCGTGTGGGAAGATCCCGCTCGCGCACCTAAGCGACAGCTTGCCCACCTGAGGTATAAGTTCTGGTGTTGGTCGAGCTCCCTAGGGTTTGTCGGCTGGTCCAACTTGACCTACTATTTTTTACTATTACAGAGGAAATGCCACTCGAAAAGTTGTCCTGGTTTATGCCTCAATGGAGCTATACATGTTGTTTCGACAAAAAGTATATGGTGGTTGTGCAGTCATTTTCCATGTGCTCCTATTGCTGCTGCTAATCTAATACTATCATTGGTTAAATGAAGAAATGCTTTTTTTCTCAGGTATCCTGGTTTAGTTCCCATCAAGATAATATTGATGCTTCTATTTGTAGGTGTATTTTTCATTAAATCTTATTGACAATTAAGATGTCACTGTTAATCTTGTACCACTGCCAAAATAAAGTAACAACACTATATCCGTTTTTTATATTTTTGCAAACAGCGATGCGTATCTCCATACCCGGGCATATCTTCCTCAATTTTAGTGCAACTGCACAAAATTGGATGGACATTGTTGTTCCGCCTCACTGTCCTCTGCCACGTGGTTCTTCCTTCCTTGAGCTTGATTACTGAGAAGAAACAGACCAAAGTGAGGATTTGTCGAACATCATAGGTGCCTCACCCAAACTTGATGCCAAATGGATGATGCATCGCCGTGATGACCTATCGATGCTCATGGTTGCGCCTCATGGTTGCATCGGCTAGTGAAGCTGATCGATTTTCAATGAAAAACAAGTTGTCTTCCATCGGTGCTCTTTACTTGTTACCCACAAAGATGATATCCTTCGTCAGTTCACCTTGGTTGCATTGGAGACGCTGTCGTCTTTCACGTTGCTGCAATTTTATCACACAATTGGCTATGAACCAAATGTTTCCGCTAAGAAGGATCGATGTTGGTACTAAGAGCATAAGTTTTTTTATTGATTTCTAAGCCTTCTCACAACTTTGTCTTCATCTCCCCTGTAATTTTATTTGTCCAGCTATTAACTAAATCTGTGGTTAGACTTTGATTAAAAAATGGTGTGCACTAAAAACCCGAATGGATGTAGTAGCCCTCCATTTTTATTTACTTCGCATATTATATTTGACTGAAGTCAAACTTTGTAAAGTTTGACCAAGTTATGCCGAACACAAAAAACCATAATTATTGAGAGAGGGCAAACTATACATACTTCCAATAATTTGGAGCATGTGTGGTTGTCCACTTAACGGAGGGTAGTGTACTGCACGTGAAGGACAGTAAGTGCGACCATGACGCGTGGATCGTTAGTTCATCATATGTAGTAGTTTTCTTCACTCGTACATTAAATAAAGAATTTCATTTCGTAGTTACACAATTTAAAACGATTGTCATGGAGAGAATAAGAAAACCACTCCACTATATATTAGTAGTATACACGAGTACTATATGGACGCAACTTCAATGACTTAGTGCACCTGCCTTTGGGTGTATGACAGGTGGGCCCAACAGGTGGATGGCCCACCTGTCATACAGCCAAAGGCAGGTGCAATTAAGGCACCGAAGCTCAGTCCATACTATATATGTAGCACTATATAAGCTAGAACCTCGTCGCTTGTTTGCTAGGGTTTGCACCCTCCACACTCTCACCACACTACATATATATTCACATTCTCTCACCCTCCTCACCAGATCTAAACAAGACTGCATTGGCCTCTGTCTCTCTCTCCCCCTTACAGCTGGTGAAGGAGCCATCTAGATCCCGTCGCACCGGGAAGGGGAGGAGGTGCAGCGTTCACTCTATCGCCTTCGGTGAGGGAGGCAATCCATTGCCGGCTGCGCTGTTCTCTTTCACCCAGCGCATGTGTGGGATGCCACCGACCCCTTCTTCATCTCTGTCGTACATAGTGTGGGCAGATCCGGCCTCCCGCCGCATGCCTAGCCACATCCTGACGATCCTAAGGTATAACTTTCTTTGAAACCGTCATTGCTCTAGCTGCATGCGGATCTTTTTCGATTCTGTAGTCAAATCTAGGTCTTGGTTCAAAGAGGAAAGAAGGGTGCGGTGGGGTGGAGCATGAATCTAGGACGTGGTTCAATGAAGAAAGGAGGGAGGGAAATTAGTATAGACCGGCTATCCAGTAGCTTTGTTGGTCGAAAGGGGAAAAAAGGGGGTAACCCAGTACACACATCTGTAAGGAACCGATGTGTTTGTTGAATAAGGAAAGAAACTGGGGGGGGGGTCCGGTAGTTTGTGCAGGACTAGATTTGATTCCCTCACATAGGAAAAAGGTTCAAAGAGAACAAATATGGGACCAACACAGATATGCTACTTGGCAACATACTCTGCATCACCCATTTATACGCGTGGACACACATGGTGCTAGCATGTCCCATGTCCCATACAACTATTTTGCTGTTATTAATCTAAGAATGGTGCTGGAAAATTAATGCAATGGTACTGTTAAAAGTAAATTACATTTTTAACAAATGTTGTTTTAAGAGAATATCTCTGTTAATATGAATCAATGCAACCGTTTTAGTAATGCTACTACCCTACTTTGTTTTCCATCAAGATAGGTTAGATGCTTCTTTTTGTCGCCGTATGTTTCATCCTCCTTTATTGGCCAGTAAATGTTTCCTTTTTTGCCTCTGTTAAAATAGGGATATCTATTCAACTTGTTGCTATAGCAAACTTAAATGTCACACCGGCAACTTTGCTTGATTTCAATGCAACTTCACAAAACGAGATTGGATTTCCTATTCGTGTTGGTAGATTCGTATTTTATCTTGTTCGTCTCATGAAAGGTCAATGCATGCTTTCATCCACATGATTGTGTAGTGTGCTTTGAGATGGTGTGCTACTTGTATTGGTACTATTTTAAATAAATGTTGAATTGAAGCTATTGTATTGCTATCTTTTCCCATTAAGTAATGAACAAAAATGGGAACAAGCCAGCCATGATGCTTGTCGCTTTGTTACAACAAACTCTGCATCAACCCCTTTATAAGTAGATGGAATCACGTGGTGTTGTTGCGCCCACTCTCCCATAGAACTGTTTATGCTTTTTGTTAATCTAATGCCACTAGTAAAATTAAGCATTGCCACTCTCAGAATTAACTACTGAATCTTAGTTCAAAATTGGAACACTTGTTAGGGATCGGCGGGAGTACCATTTCTGTTAGGGATCGGTTGAAGTACATGCTTAAGAAATGTATTGTTCACATAATGTCTCTATTATTATATATCAGTTATAGTGTTTTACAAATGGTACTATCCTGCTATGTAGTTCTTTCTACATGTTTAACCAAGGTATTGTTAAGATAATGTCTCTGTTAAAATGAATCAGTCACATTGTTTTAGGAATGCTACTTTTCTGCTTTGTCGTTCTTTATACATGTTGAAACAAGGCATTGTTAAGATAATGTCTCAGTTAATATAACTGAATCACACTGATTGAGAATTGCTACTCTCCTGCTTTGTTTCCCATTAAGATAAGGTAGATCATTAGATATTTTCTTCTGGGAGTATAAGTCATCAACAATTATTTCTCAGTAGTTGTGTCCCTTATACCTATTGTTGCCTACAGGGATATCAAAATTTTAGCTCGGTTTTATTTTGCATTTGATTTTAGCTGAACTGCAGGAAAGGAGCCAATGTGTCTGCAGAGAGCATGGGCAATTCACTCCACAAGGAAAGGTATGACCAAGTCGGTTGCCGATGCATCTATAACAAACGAGGTCAGTATCGGCCTTCATCCACATGATTTTGCTTTGTTATGTTGTGCTACTTATATTGTTGTATTGTTTTGAATAAATGTTTAATTCAAGCTATTGTATTGCTATCTTTTCTAGTTAAATATAATGAAGATGATTATAGTTGTAAGCGTATGTTTAATCAACTAGTACCACTATTATATTCATCATGATTTTTTGTATTTATGCAGATATGGATGCTGAGCTTGATTTTAGTGCAACTGCACAAAATGTTCAGATGTTTCATGTCCTCCATAATACTTCATCACGCACAATACATCGAATGATTCTCTAATCATTTGTCGTACCCTGGAGCCACCGGACCATCTGTTTGAATGGAGCCGCCAACATGAGCCATTAAGAAGGGTAAGAAGATAGACAAAAATAGAGATGGTTGGTTTACTTGTGGTTTGGAGGAACACCGGGCCAACAAGGGCCCAAACAAGTACAAGAATCCAGGATAGGACTCCAAGTCTATCTATATCACTCTAAGCAACAATGATGGGGCATCTTGGTATGGTAATCTGTTTACCATACTTTCAGTTTGTTAGTCCACAGATTGGTGGGTTGACACTGGGGCCAATATTCATGTGTGTGCTAATGTGTCTTAGTTTTCTTGCAGCATATAAATATGAAATCCATAGGGATTCTTAGCTCGATTTTAGTGGAATTGCACAAAATATTCAAATGGTTGTGTCCTCCATAATACTTCATCATGTACAATACATCGAATGGTTCTCTAATCTTTCGTCGTCACCTTGAGCCACCGGACTATCAGATGACACACTGTTGACAAACCTGCCCATTCCACAATCATAGCCTTTACTTCATCATGCAAAAAATTTCTCATTTATGTGAGCCAAAAGACATGCATTTGATATTTTTGAGTCTGACGCCCTTTGCTATGAGCAACGTCGATCATTTTTTCCTATTCCCGTCATCAGTTCAGAAGTAAATATTTAATCTGCTGAAATGCATAGTCACATGAATGTAGACTTATGTAAGGTATTTTAAGAGTTTGTTCTGAGTGTTGTCTATGTAATGCCAGGCCTTGTGAGTTTGATTGCAAAGTTGAGCTTGGAATGTTGTGGCATGCGGCATCACGACGTATTCAACATGCCTCCTGAGAATAATGCTTCATATTGTTTTGCATGTTGATCTAATGCCTATGATTTGCATGTTAAGAGGATCATCCTCTTCTGTTTTTTCTGTGCTTAAGAAATTCATTGTCTTATGTTTCATTCATAGCCTATACGACAACTTGGGTAGGTTACAGGTAAAACCATATGATCTTTCGACCAACTCATCATCTTAGGCGGTGATTGGATTGTTATTTTTCAACCAAAACCGCTTGTAAAATTGAAGCTTGTAAATAAAAGCAGATGGTCTTGGGCGAAGCACTTGGTTGGTTGATTTCGACTAGTAAAATATACACTGGTCTCTCAAATTACACGCATAACTCGCCGGTTTTCATTACAGACCTCGGGCCCTCGGGTTCATTACGCCTGTATTTTACGCGTTGTTTCCGATTACGAGTAAATTACACTTGTATCTTAATACATGTGTGAAACAATCCAGTGCTCCCAAGCGCGGCCTTACCGTTTCATGCTGCCTCGGTCTCTTGAAGGTGCTCATAGGTGTCCAACGATCATGACTTCCTGAATGAGAAGCGGGCGATGTATCAGACCATCCTTAGGGCCCGCGAGGCCCTCTTCGTCATCCTTCGAGTTGTTGCGTTCCTCGTGGCGCCGAGCATTGTCAACATGGTCAACGAACATGAGGAATCAGGAGATGACTTTATTTGGACTGGATGACAGGGATCCACTAGGGCCATAGTCGTACGTACGCAAGTTCATCCTTATTATATACAACTATAATTTTTTTGCTTCCTCCTGGTTTCCTGACATCATGGTCCCACACAATCATCAACCTATATAGTCAATAAACAAGAGAATTGCACAAGGAGCGGCTGACAGTTGGGACCCAGCAGCTCGAGCAATATTTGTTTTTTAGATGTAAGTGGAGTTTTTCTTGAGCGATGTTTTTGTTGTTGTTCAGAGGAGTAGGGTATCAACTGGGCGGGCTGCGGCCCATCTAGGCCAGGCTATTATTTTATGTCGACCAAATAGCCAGCCCAGATATTATTTTTTCAAGGTGAAAATGTCTAGCCCTGCTAAACATTTTTTGCGGAATACCCAACCCAGGTCAACTTGTTATTCTCTGCCCCACTGGGTTGTAAATATTTCCTATGAGGGATGCATTAGGCCTAACAAGAACATGGGCTTTAAGAAATAATAAATGGGTTGTAATTAGAAAAAAAAACTGGACTATAAATATACAAAAACGCACCAAGCAGGTAATTAGTTTAAAAAATATTATTGTGTGAATTTGGAAATTTGCATTTCATTAATTATTGCACGCACAATATTTCTTTAGATTTTTACCTAATACAAATTCATTTAAAAATTGTATTTAATCTGAATCGAAATTTCACGATAATTTTTTTTGGATCCCATCAAAATGTAGGACTTTTGGTTGAATTCTATTTTGAGAGGTTGGTTTAAATTATTAATTGTTGTCCTGGCTAGAAAATGGGTTGTAATTTTCACACACTCTAAATGGGTTGTAGTAAATTCCATTAGAATTCAAAATGGGTTGTACACTATTACAAATCGCAAATGGGCTATATGTTCTCTGCCACAGATGTGATGCTCACTTGTGGGCCTACTATTTTTTGAGAATTATAGTCAGTGAAGCATATGGAAGGCTTGTGGGCCTACTAAGGCATACGGAAGGCTTTGTAAACTTACAGTCAAGACACAATTCTAGCAGTAATGGCTGTTGGATGTCCATCCAACGGCTGTAGTTCTTCTTCAATCTCGGATATTCTTGCTTCAGCCACCCAAACTACCACCAGCGGTACCGCCTGCTACCGCCTCCCGTGGCCGGCTGTGCTGCCGCTCAGGCTTCACCAGCCCACTCTACTCCCAAACGCTGTCGAGGCCATTCCTCTACCCACAAACACCTCATGTTCTTCACCAGCGAGGACAGCCTCACACCGTAGCCGAACTAATGAAACCTCGTACTCCCCTCCGCGTGGGCATCCACTGTTGTGTCTTCGCTGGCTCCGAGTCGCTCCCTTCATAATACTTGCCATCGTTCACCGTGTTGGTTCTCTTGGCGCGGCTTGGTCAACTTTGTCAACAAACGACAGCCATTGGGGACAGATATCCAGTGCCTTGCCCACAGCAAGCCATGGCATACCTAGTGTCTAGCCAGCTGTTGGATCAGGGGGGCTCAGATGAGGCATGTACATGGATTGCCTGACAGTAGGGACCAACATGGCCCATGGTCGCACACAACAAGTGCCCCCGTATTATGCGAAAACCAATAATTTATCCCCCTGACAGGTTTGACCCACCTGCTACATCTTCGCACGCAAGGAAGTGCTTCCGTTATTACGCGGAAATAAAAAGTTTCCTCTCCCTGACAACTATGATCCAGCAGCTTTATTATGATCCTTCTCATGAAAATATAGATTGTACCGAAGATCCTAAATTGTTTTCTTTTCATTCTAACTCGAAAAAGAAGAAATAAAAAAACCCAGAAAACATCTTCACACGCAAGGAAGTGCCACCTTATTATGCAAAAAAAAATTGATTCCCCCTCTAGCTGGGAACCACCAGATTTGTAGGCTGACTTGTGGGCCTACTAAGTTAACGCATACGCAGGGCTTTGTCAACTTAGTCAATAAATGATTCTAGTTGCACTGACTGTTCGATGTTAATCCAATGGCCAAGCTGCGTCTTCAACCTCTGGTCTTGTTGCTCCAGCCGACCAAACTTGCGCCCGCCGTACCGTCTGCTCCAGCCTCCCGTGGCCGGCTGTGCTGCCGTGCAGACATCTCCACCTGACCATACTACTACTGGCGAGGCCTTCCCTCTACTCACCTACACCCATTGTTATTCTCCGGAGACGACAACCTCAAACCGCAGCCGAAGCAGTCAACCCTCACACTCCCCTCCGCATGGGCTTCCACTACTGCATATTCCCCGGCTCCGGGTCGTTCCGTTCCTAGGTCGCGCCATCGTCCACCACCTTGGTGCTCTCGGGCGGTGCGGCATCGTCAACACGGTCAATGAACGACAACCATCAGAAGATGACTGTAAGTGGAGATGCTGACAGCTGGGTCTATGGCCACATGCAAGGAAGTGCCTCCTTATTACGCGCAAAATAATGATTTCTCCTCCTGACACCTCGGTCCTACCGAAAGGGCCTCTGTATTTCGCAAAAAAATGTTCCCCCCTGACAGCTGGGACCCACCGCCTTTATCTTCGCACAGAAGGAACTACCTTCTTACCCCTGACAGGTGGGACCCACCAGGTTGAAGCGAAGGTAGAGTTATCTGTCCGGCTGCGAACGTGTATGTACATAGCGTTCGGTCGGTGTCTCTGCAGCGACGTACCTTGGCCGAGTAAGGAGCGGCACGTGTTGAAGTAGAGGCACCGACGTAGCATGTCACGTAGTCCTATCTATGTCATGTACACCTACATACGGCCACGTTGCGAGATAGTAAATACGGCTACGTGCGTACATACGGGCGAGGTGTCTAACGCGTACAACGACTAATCATGTTCATCGAAAGCCAACCGGTTAGGTCGGAACGGAGAAACTACATCGTGTTCATGGGAAGGCAACGGAATGCGTCGTGTTCATCAGGAGGCAACGGAATACGTCGTGTTCATCGGGAGCCAACCGGCTTGGATGGAACAGCCGAAACAAGGTCTGGCGTACCATAGAATGGAGGAAAACGGGCCTTTTGTTCGACAGCATACGGTTGAAATGGGGTCCTATTCATCGGGAAGGGTCTGGCATACCACAAAACGGAGGAAACGGACTTGCGTTCAACTGCGTATGGTCGAAATGGGGTCCTGTTGGTCGGGAGGGGTGTTGCGTACCGCAAGACAGAGGAAACGGACTAGTGTTGGAGCGCCTACGGTCAAAACGGTGCCCTATTGATCGGGAGGGGTGTGGCGTACCGCAAAACGAGACTCCGCAGGCTACTGTTCATCCAGCGTCGACTTCCTCCAGCCTCCACCTGCTACTGTTCATCCACCATCGACTTTCTCTAGCCTCCACTAGCTACTGTTCATCCATGGGGTCTTGTTCATCCAGCCTCCCCGGCTATTGTTCATCCAGCCCTCCACGGGGTCCTGTTCATCCAGCCTCCACTGGCTAATGTTCAACCAGTGCTCCACGGGGTCATCTTCAACCAGCCCCTCCACGGGGTCCTATTCAACCAGCCCTCCACGTACGGTGTCCCTCATTGGCTATTGTTCATCCACCCCGACGCCTCCTCGATTGGGGTCCTGTTCATCCAGCGGCAACGGCCTCTACTACCACGGGATATTGTTCATCCAACCCCCACCTGGAACTGTTCATCCACCCCCCACCAGGAACTGTTCATCAAGAGGGAGCTTCGATCGGCTTCAATTAGCAGTAGTAGCGAAGGAATCACTCAGGTTCAGTTAACAGCAAGGGATCGATCGGGGTTCAGTAACGTAGCTAGTGCAATCGCTCGGGTTCAGTTAGACCCCAACGCCTCGCTCAGGTTCACTTAGAGAACAACGCCTCCCACACACGCGCGTATGTGTACGAGAGAAATGCGCAAACCTCCGTGCATCGCTCGGCCCCGACCACCCACCGTAACTGGGAATTCCTTGATATTTTCCTTGCCCTCGCTTCTACCATGGTTTTTTCCGTCATGGATGGCCCAAAGAATGTCATGCAGCTGCGTCTCCGGCCCGCCCAGGATGAAAAGCCCATTTTCTGTCATGATTTTTTGTCGTAGAAGTAGGAGCCCACGACATCTATGATTTTACCAGGTTTTGTCACAATTATCGTCATAGAAGTGTCATAAGCATGACGATTTTTTTCGTTTGGCCCAAAATGTCACGGATGTGTCTTTTTTTAAGTGTTCTCTGCAGCAAAGAACGCTTACTGGGAATACAAGCTTTGCCACTGTCTGGGTGCAACAAGGTCCACAATATCCCCAACAACAAATATTTTCCTTCCCTAGCGCATGCAGAAAGGCAAGGACACCCAGGCTTCTGGCAGTTGCTCCATCAACATCAATCATCTGTGCTGCAAAAGCGGTTGTGATGGGAAGACTAGGCCAAAGAGATAAGAATGTTCACCTCTCTAGTAGGGTGCAAAGTAGCAAATATTAACCGTATAGGTAGGAGCAACCTTACAATAAATCTGAGCAAAGACGGCCGTGCAATGAGAGACGGAGACCTTCATCAACATTGCTCCCTCCAAGAGATGCATTGCTGCATGTGCCCATACACCACCTATGCCCATACACCAGGGTGAACAACAAACACCGGATGCAGCACAGAGCTATACACATGTAAGTATCCATTTAGAAAAAAAAACATACAAGCACAGTCCATATCATAGTACTATGACCACGCCATCTAACAATTTCATCACGGTGCTTTGTTTTGCTCATTGTGGTGTGCAACCCCCTACCATTGAAGCTTACGTTCTACCAAGGCTAGAGATGCAGTTCGAAACTTTCAAAGAAGGAAAGGACTTCTACAATGTCTATGCAAGGCACGCGGGTTTTGGTGTCAGAGAAGGTTCTAAGGTTAACAACAGAGTCTACCTTTATTGCACATGCTATGGAGTATATGAATCAAAAGTTTCAGATGTGAATAGACAAAGGAACAAGACAACTGCCAGGGCTAACTGCACGACAAAAATGAGGCTAAAGAAGGAAAGGGATGGAACACTTGTCCTAAAGGAGATATGCCAGGAACACAGCCACATGGTAGTGGTCAGCTCCCAAATGCTTATCTTCTTGCACTGCCACAAAAACTTTGACATCACAATCTTGGGGTACGTCAAGTACCTGCAGTTCAAAGGCATTGAACAAGCGCAAATCATGAGCATACTGGGCATCAAAATGAATGCTAAAGACCTGATTAGCATGTATGTACAAACTTGTTCTCCTCCTAGACCACCTACCTCTTTCTTCCTCTATCAGTACAAACCGATTACGCAACGCATGGCCTGATGCCAGTTCAACATGCATTTTTGAATGACTGTTCTCTCTTCATATGCATGAAAGCAAAGAAGTCAAGGATGGATGATGTGGACGATGTCCTAAAGACTATCAACTTCTATAGGGAGATGAAAGCGATAAACAAGGAATTCTTCTGCGGCATACAGCTTGATGAGTTTGACATAGTGGTGAACATATTCTGGCCGAACGCTGCCGAGGGGCATACTAAGACTTTGGTGAATGCGTGATGTTTGACACCACATATAAGACCAACAAGTACCATATGCCACTTGGGGTGCTTGTGGATACTAACAACCACTTGCGGACTACATTCTTTGCATTCACCCTTATAATAGAAGAGGATGTAGTTTCATTCAGGTGGCTGTTCAAAATATTTTTAAGGTGCATGAGAGGGAAGGTTCCTACATGCATCCTCACAGGTACCACCGCCAACCCAAAAAAGGAAAATAACATAGTAAAAATGTTGTGTCAGTTCTATTTGTATATATGCACTAGCATCTGCCAACCACTCCACGTCTATTTTCTCATTACCAGAACAGTGCACGACAATGCATTTGGCAATCCCAGATGTTTTCGGGGACACAATACACCAACTATGCTGCTAGCACATTATGAAGAAGTACAGGGAACACCTCGCGTACCTGTACAACCTCCATGAACACTTTAAGGATGAATTCATAGCAATCCTCAACTAGCCCCTCATGCTAACTGAGTTTGAGGCTGCTTGGAAAACACTCATGGATAAGTACAACCTCCATGATGATACCACGATGGTGTCAATGTAGAACGAGCGGGAGAGATAGATATCAGCTTACTTGAAAGAAATTTTCTGTGCTAGAATGACATCCACACAACGCAGTGAGAGCATGAACTATGTGCTCAAGAAGAACTTCGCAAATGAGAGACAAAACCTAGACCGGTTTGTTAGCCAGGTAAACACCTGCGTCAAAACCAGGAGGCGTAAAGAGAACGAGGAGATAATGGGTAACCGGGTATAGATCTCTCACATGTCTTAAGAGGAGAACGTGCTTACTAAATTAATTATTTCTTACTTAGACAAGTTTTTGCTGCGAGAAAACTAATAATTCATTCATCACTCTTGCTTGTGCAAAAACAACAAAACACCCTGAACCTTTATGGGTACGACACACAAATGGCAAAGCTTTACACACAAGGTGTGTACAACGAGATCAGAAAGAGGCTAAAACTGTGCACCCTATTCATGGTGACGGAGACGGATGAGCCTACAAAGTACCTTGTGCGCTACAACAAACTGCGCAAATAGTTTGCTTGGTCTCAACATGTGTTCCAAGTGGTTGCATACCTCGTGGAAGAAATATATGACTGCAAGTGCAAGCTGTGGGACCACACAGGTGAGGACTAAAAAAGATGTTACAAACTGTAGTATTATTTTTGCAACTTTTTGTTCAAATGAAATGATAGAAAACTTGTTCCTCTTCCAAAAACACACGTATTTTCTGCCTCCATGTATTGTGCACGATGGAGACAAATAAGGCTGACAACGTTCCAGAGAAATACATCCTCAGGAGATACACCGAACACCCGAACATCCAACCAACCTTCAACCAAAATGACGTGAGGACAATAGCGTCAAACAAGCCTCCCAATACTACATTGAAAAAAAGTGCACTGCTACAATTGAACATGAGGGTGCACAGAAAAAGGCTTGAGAAGCCAAGACCAAATGGCGAGGTCACATGTCATCATGGAAATACTTTAACAAGAACTCGATGCCATGCATTCTGCTAAAAACGAGATGTCGCGGACAACGAAGAAGAAAAAAATTGAGCAGGATGTCTCTACAATCTTATCTGAGATGAACCATCTGGGAGCTATTGACACATACGACAATGAGGAGGAGGAGCAACATCAACCAGAGCCTGCCATGTGCACACTCAAGAGCATCAACATGCTCACGTTCAAGATCATGAGCTTGATGGTGCTGTAGGCGAACGACATGACAACAGGAGATCCTACCCCCAGCAGTAGCAAAGGGTAATTAAACAACCCATATTCTCATGCACAAAGGGGAGGAAGATTAAGACGCAAGCATCGAAGGTAGCAACCAAAAAGTCACCACGCCCCATCATACGCGTGTAATTCGGCCCGGACAGCAAACCTCTCGGGATAAGGGCATGCAGATTCTGCAACATGGTGACCAATAATAATTATCGCACATGCCCACACCGCACAGATGCAAGTGTCAACAAGCAAAAGCTGTGGAATCAGATTGGAGCCGCCCAGGTTTCTACCAATGGAGACGATACACGTAACAGCTACAAATGCAGGAAGTGTGCGGGGACTAACGGACATAACGCCCCCACATGCAAACTGGGCAAGGTCAATGGCGCTGAATAGAAACAGGGCAAGGTCCAGAGTTCGACAAAATCAAAAGAATAGGATAAAGAAGAAGAGTTCGACAAGAATGACGACCAATCAGATGAAGACAATGAATATGAAAGTATTGGGGATGAGGAACCTGGAACTGACAATGAAGCTGCCAAGGCTCAAGCAGGAAAGGACGCCGACAAGGGACATCATTCGCGGGCAGTTAGAAGTTGGTCAACACCGAAGAATCCTTAATGGTTGTGCTGTTGCATCAATTCAAAAATAAGCATGTACTCTCGGTTGCTTTGATACACAAAGAAGAATCATATCAAAAACACTGTTGTTATCAAAACTTATTTAGCCTTATCATCGATTTCTGTATCAGTACTATAGTTAAGATATCATTTGTGATTTTTGCCCGCTGGACTAGTGACATTATTATGTAAACCAATTCATAAAACTTTCGAATGCACTCACAAATATATTTGAAAATTGATCTTGATTTTTGTAACGTCAATACTACTGTCGACCAGTAACTCAGCAAAAATTTGTTAAAAAAGTTGAAACTCTGATAGTACATCAGTACTAGTAAGTCTTTCATGTCAATTCAAGGCAGAGTAACCAAACACACCCGTGAACACCTCAAAAAACATCATTGAAGAACTATGACTGGTCTGCGAGTCCTAGTTCATAAAGCCCATCAGTACATATTAGAATTACATCAAGCAAACATAAAAATTGAGAGTACAAATATAATACACCTGTACTAATGAAAAACTAATTTATCTGTATAAAATACTTTCAAAAATTATGTTGATATAAACAGCCATTTCAAAAAACAAATGTTTTAAAAAATTAGCATCACACACATAGTGTGAACTTGTATTAGTAAGTTCAACCACACGTCAATCACCAGTCCAAGTAATCGACAGTCGAGCAGTACAAGCGCCATCATCATCGACTCTGAGACGCGCAAGTGGGAGAAGGAACTAATAAGTTCACCTTCACAAGACGGATCAGTGCGACAGTAAAAACCCTCCAGAGAATTATGCTTGGACGGTCGGTTCTTCCACGCCACCGCCCGGGTCACCCATTGGGCAGTTGCCACGACGGACTGCAACGACGACCCCACGACCACTACCCCACGTCCACGATGAACCGCCTCCCCCACGTCCTCATCCATACCCTGAAATACCCCATTGTCTTCCATCTGTGCCTCATTCCGAGAACCACCATTGCCGCTTCCATCTCCACTATGAACTCCCCACAAACATATCTCTTTGAAGCCCATAGTCGTTGGACGAGGGCAGTGGTGGAGGAATCGTCTGCCAAGCGTCAGTGTGGCGAGACATCCGACCAGAGCAGCAACCTCGACGACGTTCACGTCCTTGCTGAGAAGCTCGACGACACCACCATGCTCGAGAAGGTGGACCTCCACGGCAAGGAGACGCTGGAGGTCGTTTGCACCAGTGAACCAGACAAGACCAACGAGATGATCTATATGCTCTGGAAGAGGGTTGGCGGCTTGTATCCTAGATTCATCGGCGTCGATGTGGAGTATACCAGGCTAGACAAACCTCCGCAAAGAGCAGCAATTCTATAATTATGTGTGGAGGAACTCTGCCTGGTGAACCACATCGCCGCGGCAACAAAATGGTGAACCATCCTACTCATTTGCCCTCTTTCGTTCATCTATTTAATTAGTATTGTATCCTCAAAATGTCATTCAACTAGTTTCCCAACTAGATGTACTAGTGTAGTTTGTGAAAGTGGATGCACTAGTGCAGTTTCTCAAGTAGATGCACTAGAATATATTTTGAACCTGATGCACTAGATTACTCTTTGAAATCTTGCAGTAGATTGATTTTTGTACTTGATGTACTAGTGTAGTTTCTGATCTTGATTCACGGCTTGGCCTCATGCTAACGCGGCAGTGCGCTCATTTGACAGCCACAATGCGGTTATTCTGTCCCCCATGCACCCACACCCCCTAAAAGATAGATCATGGGGCAAGTCCATACAAGGAAGATGTGTCAATACTACTATGCCCCTCGGTGCAGTGCTGCTCCCCCCTAAAAGATAGAAAATGGGGCAAGTCATGTTATAGACTTGCCTCCGCATGCGACGCCGCTGAACGCTCCGTCATCGGCTGCTACAGCTCGTTCCTAGCCCGGCCTCGCCGGGATGGGGGAGACCTCCCTCCCCCTGGCTCGGTCTCGCCCTAACGCGGTAGTGCGCTCATTTGACAGGCATAGTACGATTATTCTGTCCCCCACGCACCCACACCCCCTAAAAGATAGATAATGGGGCAAGTCATATTACGAACTCGCCTCCGCGGCATGCCGCGTCATCGCCTCTTACGGCTTGTTCCTGGCTCGGCCTCACCGGGATAGGGAAGGGCGTGGGGTCCGGACCCCCCCCCCAGCTTGGCCCCGCGCTTACGTCGCAATGCACTCGTTTGAGTGGCGCAGTGCGGTTATTCTATCCCCCATGCACCCACACCCTCTAAAAGATAGATCATGGGGCAAGTCGATACAAGGAAGATGTGTCAGTACAACTATGCCCGTCGGTGCGGTGTTGGTTTTCCCCCTAAAAGATAGATAATGGGACAAGTCATGTTACAGACTCGCCTCTGCATGCAACGTAACGACACACCGCGTCGTCGCCTGCTACGGTTCGTTCCTAGCTCGGCCTCGCCAGGATGGACGGGCCTCGCGCTAATGCAACAATGCGCTTGTTTGATAGGTGCAGTGCGGTTAGTCTGCCCCCCCCCCCCCACGCACTCACACCCCCTAAAAGATAGATAATTGGGCAAGTCATGTTACATATTCGCATCTGCATGCGACGATGCGGCAAGCCGTGTCATCGCGTGCTACGGCTCGTTCCTGGATGGCCCCGCACTAACGCGGTAGTGCGCTTGTTTGATAGGTGCAGTGCAGGGGTTGTGCCTTCAACCACTATCAATCTTGACACAGATGTTTCATTGATCCATACAAAAAAGATGTGTCAGTACAACTATGGCACTCGCTGTGGTGCCGCTTTCTTATCGACGACGCTATTCATTAGTCCATGCAAAAAAAAAGATGTGTCAATATGACTATGCCCCTCGGTACGGTCCTACATGTCTTACCCAAATGTTCATCAAATCCAAAAATGCTGAACAAATGAGAACAAAAAGATAGGGAAGAAAACACACTATAAAAAAGATGTCAGTTCAAGCAGAGGAGAACATATAGTACCAATAAGAAAATAAACTGCTTATATCTCCCTATCTCCCTATAATAATAAACCAGAGAGTGCTTCTGGTCATACGTCATGCTAATTTTACAGAAAAGTCCCTCTATTTTTTATTCTTCGACCCGCAGTCCTGATGATAAGTCAGCCCGAACCGGCGCGGGCGAGAGAAATGAAAAATAGAATTAGCGCAGGCACCCGCACGACCTTGCCTCCACCCACGGCGCGCCGCCACCTCCTACCCAGTGCCGCCGGCCAACTCCATGCCGTTGAGCGCCGCCACCGCCTACCCTCCTCCCATCGGGACCCCTTGATCCAAAAATCCATCCATCCAGTCCTCTCCTCGATTTCCAAACAGAGCCTGGCGGCGGCCTCCCTGCGCGGCTGTGCCCCCCGTGCCTCTGCCTCACTAAGCGTCTGACCCGGCCGCCGTCCATTGCCCGCACCAGCCCACCCCTCGCCTCCACTGCCGCTCCTCGCCCTTCTCTATCGGACCTCGCCGCCTCTGACCTTTGGTCCTACGCCACCATCTGGATCTCTCTCCACACCTCGCCAGCAGTCTGCCAGACGCCCTCCTCGCCCAAGTGTGTTGGCCTCGCTGATCCAACGGCTGCTCTTGCCCCTGTACTCACCGGTGTCGCGGCCTAAGTCGCCCGCCGAGCGCAACAATGCAGCAATCGCTGCCGTGAGCCTGCAATCACTCCTTTTAGGCTTGCTGGTTGCCGTTCCAATTGATATCGCCGCCACCTGAGACAACCCCTCAGCATGCCAATGCCCGCGGGCCACAGATGCAGCGGCCTTGACAAGTCAGCCATGACGCACATCCGCGCGTTGCTTGAGCATGAGGGTTGGGAAAGCATCGAGCAGGCGGTTATCCGGTAGGCGTCGTCGCAGAGCGTCGTGGACATTTAGAGGAGGAGATCCATATCAAACGCCTTACCATGAGCAGACTGCCAAAATTCTTCATGGAGGCCTCCACTGACTGAAAGAGGTATGCCATCTCTATGCTCTGCATCACTAAACTGAAATATATCTGCAGATTTAGCAAATGTTTGTCTCGAGGTCTGCCTGAGACCACGAGCCATTATAGTTCCAGAGCTTAATTGTTTTTGCTCTGTGGAGATTGCAAGATATTGACGCCTCATACTTAGGAAGCAAGTTAAGACAGTCCTACACCATTTTGCTTTGCACAGGCAGGTGGTTTTGATAATATAGTTCATGTGTGAGTTTCATCCAAGGTTGGTCAATTTTGCACTCATTTTGGATATGAAGGTTAATAACTGTATACATCAAGAATCCTTAGGTTTGCACACCATACTCCATGCTGCTTTGTTAAGTCTCCCCCTCTCCATGAACATTGCCTTCTTTATTTGTCAATTTTCTCATTAATATATTTGTATACCATAAGGGAACATAGATGAGAAGTATAGAATGAGGTCATGGTTGCACATACCATCTGTAGTTTTTCTTATGTGGCTTAGAAACCGAGTATAGCTCTGAACTGTAAGCTGGCTCAACACTGTATCTTCCAATGTTTCAGGGTGTCTTCAGTTTAAAGCTAAGCTAAGGCTATTTTCCTAAAATAATTCAAGGCAAACCAATGCCAAAGGTCATGGGACCCCATGGACCTAGGTCCACCTAAACATAACTTAACCGGGATAAGGCTCAGCTTAAATAATTTTAGAAAGTTTCACACTTGATGTAAAAGATTATAGTTCAGTGTTCAAGTTGGACCAAGATTTAATAGTAGAGATTGCTTGGATTAAGTGGGGGTGAAGATCTTCTTGTTATCTATATCTGAAATGAAAAACCTGATGAAGATCCTCCGGAGGTAAGGTTCTCTTTGACTGTTTGCTCTTTGAATTCTTTTCACGTCTCCTTATAGTCATGTCTTCATTCTATTTTTGTGTAGGTGTTTCACATGTGCCTCTTCCTCCCTGAACAGGGCCATCAAATAAGTAGTCAAGGAAGCAAAAACATTGATACATGGCACTCCTCCAGTGTGCATGCCCAATATAATGTCAAAATGGTAGTAGCTTCTTATTCTTCGGAAAGTAAATGTAAACATTTGTTGTAAGATTTTAGTGAAGGTACGATTTTTATGTGAGATAGTAGGTGTGTTATATTTACAAAACAAGGTTTTGTACTCCTAATTCTAATATTTTGTGCCTCGCGTCTAAATTCAGGTAAACGCAACCGCTGCTAACAATTGTACTAAGCACTAACACAATCACTTTTTGGCAGGGGTGAAACCAGTAGTCAATGGGTCATCTCAATACTCCATGCTAAGCACTAATTACTGTTTGATTAGTGTGGTATTGACGAAAACCTGTATTTGATTAGCATCAATTTATACATGTTTTGATGGTAAGACATAAAAAGCCATGTTGTAAACTCATTGGGGTCGTTTCTTATCTTCAATGGGGATTGCATGTTGTGAACAGACCATTTTTATCCCAAATCCAATAGTTCTGATGGCAAGTAGACACTGCTTTACTGTAGCTTTTTTGTATGGGTGTGTCCTTTTATTAAGTTAGGAAATTGGAAGTGGTATGTTGGTTTTGCATTTGTGACAGTAAAAGTTGTACTTGCTAATGATACCAGGTGTTATCTTCAGATTGTGTTATTTTCTTGAAATAATCACTATTGTTTTGTCACTTGGTCTTTGTCTTAAAAGATGGAGCACATATTGGCATACACTAGAACATAGTAACATGCTTGACGATCAAACATCTGTTTTCGGCTTGCTCATCTAGTATTAGCTAAAACCAGATGGACAGTGAGTTTATATAAAAAAGAATTGGATCCCCATCTGCTTCTCCTGTTCATTGTATCCACATATTCGGTAAGTGAGCGTATTATCTGCTTCTCATGTCCAGATTCGGTAGTTCACATCATATTTGCCACCTGTGATAACTGACTGCTATTTGATTGCCCCGTTTACATGATAGGTGAGGCAAGGGCCAAGGAGAGGAGAATTGAGGACTAGAAAGCATAGGAACAGATTTTTCTTTATGAGCCGAGATGATAACCAATGGATAAAAACAGAAAAGAAGCGGAGGATACAGATTTGATCAATGATCCGATTTGTCTTCACTTCAAGGGTAACCTTGTACTTAGTCCTGAGATCATAGGTTGATGTTTGACGTTAGGGAGAAGAGTAGAAGTGAAAACACGGATGGGTAGATAGGAGCATGCGAGCATTTTATTCTCCCGTTGCAACGCACGAGCATTTGTGCTTGTCCGGCAAAAAAGAAATTCATAGAAACTAGAGCAAAAAATGCTAAGAACAATAAAAAATTGATGGCCCAAGGTACAGGCCGG
Organism: Triticum aestivum; assembly: GCF_018294505.1. Taxonomy (NCBI): domain Eukaryota; kingdom Viridiplantae; phylum Streptophyta; class Magnoliopsida; order Poales; family Poaceae; genus Triticum; species Triticum aestivum. The sequence continues at coordinate 312,865,515 of NC_057797.1, forward strand.
CCCAACACAGGTGGATACTAGGACTCAAGCCAATAGCGAACCGTTGGCGAATTTATTGTTAACCATACTGCGCGGGCTAACCGAACATGGCCCACAGGTCATGACAAAGACCGAGCGCCGTGTATAAGTGCTCAAGTGAATATTCAGAGGAGTTCGACAGGTGTTCCTCGGCAGCACTTATAAACAGGTCGAGAGCCCCTCGGCTAGCGAGATGGGACTAAACGCATAGCGCACACACACGCGACACTGCACCGCCGCGCAGATGGGATATTTGGGCCAAAAACATTGGCTCCGGGGGACGGCCCAATACAACAGAGTGAACCATTACAAAATTCCTTCGGATAGCACGACGGCCAATCGAAGGAACAAAATGCACATTTTTAAAAAATAAACAACATAAAGAAATAAGTTCAAATATATAATGTAGAAAAGTTCAAACACATGTTCGTTTTCAAAAAAATTAAACAAATTTTGAAAAGGATACTTCAACGTAGAAAGATTGTAATAAAAATTTCAGAAACACATTTTTAAAAAGTTCAAATATTAAAATTCAACAAGTTCAAATAATATTTGTACTATGTAGCAAGATTAAATTCTTTTTATTTAAAAAATTACTAGAACTACCAGTAGTCAATTAGAAACTAAATTTTGCTCTAAATTCCTGTCAGTACTAAGAAAAAATGCTCTGCAACAAACAAATGCGATTCGGCATTGACATTCAAACTACTTCAGTTCTATCATTATCAGCATGCAAGTTCAACAAACTCAACCCAAGGGGTGCTACATCCATCATCAACATATATTTTTCGTGTGCGAGCTATCTACATGAAAATATGCCAGTAAAAAACAAAGGATGCATATCAGTTCAACTATAGTTGTCCAAACCAAATATAACATATATATAAAATAAAACAATTGCGCTTGAGCGAAAATTGGAAGCATTACATTAAAAATATAGCACATACAATAAATACGAACATAGAGTTCAACCATCTCACACACATTGTTTTACAAAATACTACGACATAATCAAATGCACACAAATCTCACAACCAGCCTCATTTGCCACATTTAAACCTACAACACATAAGTCCTGAACGTCAGAGGTTCGTCTTCCCTAAAGAACATAACCATAACCACACGTTCATCCTCAATTCCAGACTATGCCACAAACTCCTTCCACCCAGTCGTTAGGTTGATGCAACCATCAAAGTCGATGTGGTAGACACCTCCCATCAACTGATATCCATTATTGTCTGCCATCTCCCTCTTCAGTATCCCCGAACCAGGAGCAATAATCCTGATTCTGGATGTCATTTTCTGCAAATGGGCATGGGCGTAAGAATAAAAGTGAACACCTGACATAACTAAATATTTGCATGGATTGAGTAACTGTTACATAACAAGTGAAAAAACATATCTGAACCCAAAACAAAACACAAAATTAACTAGAGCTATGTTCTGACCAAACTGAAGAAATATACATATGAATCCCTACAGTAAACTTCTGACAAAAACAGAACCTAAATTATACTAAGGAATAAATATTGTTAACTACTGAACAAATACACGTAGGAATGCCTACTATTAACTTCTGACAAAACCAAATAAGAACAGACAAACTATTGATAAAAATAAACTATAGATTCAGTCCATGGGATTTAAAATGAGACCTAGAAAGCAGAAAACAGAAAAAAAGGAAACACACACCCATGATTCCTCCAAGTCCCCAGCCGTTAGGCGACAAACATAGGGAGCGAAACCCATGGTTGATGTACAACAACGACAAAAGTTGCCCACGGCGCCGACTATGGGTGAGCTCCAAACCGGATTCATACACACAAGCGCCAGCTATGGGCACCATCTTGCGAGGCACCCACATGAACAATCCTCCACGGGCACCATAGGAAAAGGTAAGAAAAGAACAGAAAGAAGAGGGAGGAACCTAGATATGATTTTAAGGAAGGAAGAAAAGGAGGAGGAGACTGAGCCACACACCACACATAGATGTATAGAATTCATAGCCAGGAATACTCACAGATTATAAAAACAATAAATAGGTAGGTGAGCAGCCAGCCAGTAGAAAGTAGTTATTATGACGATGTCGTCATACAAGTCATACAACATTGAACGAAAAATAATTCAACTACAGATAAACTGGCAGTTCAAATGATTATGTGAGAGCACATGCGACAGCAGTTCAAAGTGCACATACCAAAATATGTAGATAGAATAACTCATTCAGAGATAGACAAATGAATTCATTTAGTCATTCAAATCTCTACACTCTCCGAACATAATCTTAAAAACATTAAAATTTAGTACTTCAGTCATAACGATCAAAGAACCGAGACCACTTGGCCCTGGTGGATGGGTGTAGAGCCGTGGCTGCTCTCACCCTAGCCCACTGATAATCTATATTGAGTTCCTTCTCCGCCGTATGGGAAAACTAGCTACAGTTCATTGGAGTTGCAAGTCTCCAGCACCTCATCGGCAAGGCGTCTGTTGAACTCTGCCTGCACTTCCTCCTTGGCCGCATGTTGTGCCCTCTGCATGCGCCTGCGCCTCCTCCTCCTCTACTGCTACAGCCCCCACCTCGATGGCATCCCCCCCTCCTCTGTGACGTCTCCCAGGTTAGGATCCATCTGGCTTTTCTTTGGTGGCATCTGGTGGAATGAAAGTGAGAGAGGGCAGGGGGTGGGAGGGGCTTTATGTTGATAGTGCAGATGGTTGGGTAGGCATCCGGTAGAAACTACTTACTCTAACGTCAACGCACAATAAATGCAACTTTGACAGAGAGCAGTCCAACTACACATACATGAGCCATTCAAGAAGCATGGATGTCTGACCACAAAATTCAACAACAGAGAAAAACACGAAACTTAATTACACCGTTTCACTAGATTACATGAAATCGTAGGCTACACTCAGCCACGATACACCACCTCCACAAATGACCAAATCACATGGGAATCTGGGTAGAAACAACTCAAGGAGCAAAATTGAAAACACAAAACTGTTCATATGATCCACATCACTCTCCCTGCAACGCCAATTCGAAAACAAAACATCAGAAAAAGAAGAACACACTTGAATGGCAGCCATGGCCAATGACCAAGAATAGAAAAATATCTCATTAGAAATTATAGTCAAAAAATCTCGAAAAACTTTCACCCACCGATCATTCTGACATCGCTATAACACATAAAACAACAAGTGAATGTAAGATCGACGGTTACGAACACCACAGCAAACACCAGCGCCCGTAACACCTCCGTTGCCAAATGACCACGTCGGCACCTGCTGTGACTTGAGCTTGGAAAACAAGACCAGGTGTGCGCGCGCACATTCGGAATCCCGTACATGTCTCCTCCTGCAACGAATGGCCTGCAGTAGCGCGCCAAAGAACCCTCGGAATCTCCATGTTGAACCCCCTATTTCGGTTCGTCCCAGACACAGGAAGATCAGTTCACGTTGCAAATCTGGTCAGTCCAATGTCCCAAGGCCGTCCATTCAAGTAGAGTACTAGAATAATATTCTGTTACGTGAAACAGAATTGACCAGATGTATATATAGGTAAAACTGTGTTTATCATAGTATATATATGTATGTATATACAGCCGGTCTATTCTGCTAATATTACCAGAATAGTTATTCTGCACACACTTTCAAGCTGCACGCTCAACGCAAGTGCACGTCATTGTTGAAGCAAGAGCACTGCAGTGCTGAGGCAAGTGCACTTCCCATCGCAAAAAATTGCACGCCGTTTTTTATACTGTTTTCACTCTAATTTTTAAAGTGTTTGTCAGAACAAGGCATGTAATATACCGTTGAAAAGCTATGGATTAGGCGCAACTTCGTGATGTAGAATTTTTTTCGAGATTCCTCATGGTTTAAGAGCAGTTTCGAAAATTGTGCGGTTCACGATGAGTGGCAGCGAGGGTTTTGTCGCCTTTTTCTATACCGCTCTTCGGAAAGAAGCAAATGATACACCTTCGAAAGATATCATCGAGGCACAACTTTTTCATATATATATATACACATATATATATATATATATCTTTTTCTAATTCATTGCATTTTAAGCGCAGTTTTTAATTAACCAAATCGCGGAATTCCTTTATTTGAAATTTTTGCAATCTTTGATACAGTTTTCGCTCTAGTTTTTGGACCATTTTTGGAAATCTACACATGAGGCGCAACTTTCATATGTAGAAATGTTTTTGAGAATCTTTATGGTTTTAAGTTAATTTTGAAAATCGTGTGACAGACGACGAGTGGTTGTGGCCGTTTGTTGTAAAAATATTCAAACTGATTGTCAGGACCCCGACTCAATGCCACATCGATCTAGCATGTAACACCTCATATCATTTTGTGGCCTCACGCACGGTATTCCCACGGGTGTCGTCTTACCTTTGCCCGGGACCGTTTGCGTCTTTTGGCACACGTATATGATAGTGTCACTAGCATCCATATGATAAGGAGCCCGGGCTGACATGGCTAGTCGTAAACCCAAAGTGGCACAAACCTACAGGGACAGGCATCCATGACCCAGCATCGAACGTGTCGGTCATCAGCGAGTGAATCCAGGCTGTAGCACTGGGCTAGCAGGACTCCGGTGAACCGGGCTGTAGCGGGCTAACAGGACTCCGGTATTCATCGCGTGACATTTCCCTGAAGGGACAGACACAGGAACAACGAAGGACACATGCCGGCCAGCCTAAGTGTTCCGGAGCAGTAGCAAGCTACCATGGCTCAGTGGAAACACTAGGAGACATTTCCCGGTAAGAGAGGCTACTAAGGATAAACAACTAGATAGCCAGATCCCACACATACCAAGCATTTCAATAACATACACACAATATGCTCGATATGTGCAAATACAACATGGCATCACAACATGACTCTACGACTCAAGTATTTATTCCATAGGCTCCGAGGAGCGAGATATTACAAACAGGGGTCTCATGACCCAACATTCAGAGCATACAAGTCAAAGCACATGCGGAAGCTTAACATGTCTGAGTACAGACATCTATAAATGAAAAAGGCTGAGAAGCCTGACTATCTATCAGATCCTGCCGAGGGCACAAGATCGTAGCTGAGGTAACAAGCTAAACGTCGAAGTCCACGTGGAACTACTAGTGAGACCGAAGTCTCTCTGCAAAAACATAAAATAGGCAAACATGAGTACAAATGTACCCAGCAAGACTTACATCAGAACTAACTACATATGCACCATTATCAACAAAGGGGATGGTGGGGTTTAACTGCAGCAAGCCAGCTTTGACTCAGTGGCTAACCTAAACTATGATTGCAAGTAACTCTTTCAGGTGGCGCACACGAGTCCACATATTCACCATATCAATACACCACTATGGATCCGCTCCCGTCTCCCTACGAGAACGCCATCCATAGCACTCACGCTTATCTTGCGTATTTTAGAGTATCCACTTTCACTTGTCTATGAACTGATATAAGCAACCCAGAAGTCCTTTTCCGCGGACACGACTATTCGAATAGATGATGTTAACCCTGCAGGGGTGTACTTCTTCACACACGCTCTCACCACTTACCGCCGTTTACACGACATGTACTCGGCAACCTTCAAGCGGAAGCCCAACGTGGGTGTCGGCCACGGCCTGCCTAAACACTCGAGTCTCTAGTCCAGGTTTATCGCCTATTCGGGTTCCATCCATGAGGAGATCCGGCCGGAGTTTTGCTCACAGCCCCAAACGATGTGAACAGGTTTCCCGAGACACCAAACGGGCGCCCGGTACACCGTGCCACGTGCCTACCGCATCACAGCCCACCCCTACGGTCAGCGCTGTCCACGGCCTCCAGCATACTACAAACACCAGAAACTACTTGCAACTCCTGGACAGAGGACAAGGGTGATTAAGAAGCCGAGAGGGTCCATTGGTTTCGGGCCCAATGCGTGGTAGTAGCTGAATCATGGATCACAAACACAGAACTCAGTTCCTGAGGACGGCTGCAATGAGACAACCCACCATGTACTCCTACATGGCCTCTCACCGCTACCTTTACCAAATCGTATTCACACACTTAGCTCACACACAGTAGGACATGTTCACACACCTCTAATTCATCCCCGATGAATCAGACCTGACTCAACTCTAAGCAGTAGCAGGCATGACAAACAAGCATGAATGAGTAGGCACAACAGGGCTCAAACAACTCCTACTCATGCTAGTGGGTTTCATCTATTTACTATGGAATGACAGGTCATGCAGAGGATAAAGGGGTTCAGCTACCGCAGCAAGTAACAGATGAATCGTTGTTGTCCTAATGCAGTAAAAGAGAGCAGGAGCGAGAGAGTGGGATTATATCGGAATGAACAAGGGTGTTTTGCTTGCCTGGCACTTCTGAAGATAATATGAGCTCTTCATCAGTGTCATCGATCACATCATCGGTATCACGTCTATCGAGAGGGGACAAATACCGGCAACACAGAAAGGAACACAATCAATGCAATGCACAATATGATGCATGATCATGACATGGCAAAATGAATGTGTTTTGGGCTAATGCATCTAGCAACAAGTTAAATGGGGTTGGTTTGAATACAAGATTCAAATTCAAACTCCATATGTGATTATTCAAATGCCATTTAATTGATTTGTGCTAAACAGCAGCTATAAGTTGTTCTAACATGCATGAAAATGGTACAGATGGATTCCTTGAATTTTTCTGATAATTTTTCATATATAAATTATTTAATTTGGAGTTACGGTTGAATTTCTATGATTTATTGAAGTTTTAATCATTTTCTGGAAATTCCTGAATAAAAATAAATCCAGAAAACATTACTGCGTCATCCTGACGTCATGATGACGTCAGCAGGTCAACGTGGCACAGTCCGGTCAAACCCTGACCTGTGGGTCCCGAGTGTCAGTGTCTAACTAAACTAACCTAGCTTAGTTAATACTAACCTAACTTAATTAGCCGGGCGGGGCCCGCATGTCAGTGAGAGAGAGGGGGGTCAAACCGGCTAGTGGGGTCAAACCCGGGTCAAACTCGCCGGAGTTGACCCGAGGCTCGTCGCCGGCGAGGCCAGGGACGGCGGAGAGCGTCGGGATTCGCCCTCCGATGACCAAAAGAGCGGCGGAGGGGCTCTACGGGATGCCCAGGCTCGCGCGCATCTAACAGGGCAAACGGGAGAAGCTAGGGTGGCCGGAGGCGACGGCAATCATGACGACGGCGGCGGCCGGAGTTCGGGTGAGGCGCGAGCGGTGGCTACGGTACACAACAGGAGCAATAGACTAGGGTTTTGGGATCCTGGCGTGGTGCTGAGCACGGTGGTGTGCTTGGACGTGACGCGCGTGAGCTCTAGCCACGGCGACCTCGTGGCCGGCGGCAATGGCTCTCGGGCTCGGCGGAGACGATGGATACGGCACGAAATCGAGCGAAAAGACAGAGGGGAAACGAAGAGGAGCTCACGTCGAGTCCGCAGGGGTGGTCAGTGGGCTCGGGGAGGCTGCGAGGTGAGCGCGGGGTCGCCGGCGATCTCGGGGCCGGAGCTTGAAGACGATGAAGAAGGCGGTGATGCAGTGCGTCCGACGTAGCTTGGCTCTGCGTAGGTGACGAGGACGACGCTGCGGTCCTTCTGGATTGGTCGGCGAGGCGAGTGGTGGTCGGTGGCCGTGGCTATGGCGAGCGGCGGCGACGGCGACTCTCGGGTGGCTCGGGGAAGAGAGTCAGGGGAGGGAGAGAGGGTGCAGCGAGTGAGGAAGAGGAGCGAGGGGACACGGGGCATCGTCGTGGCGTCGCTAGGGAGGCCGGGGGAAGCAGGAGGTGGCGTGCGGTGGCCGTGCGCGCGTCGGCGCTCGCCACCGAGCTGCTTCGGTGCGAGGGGAGGAAGACGACAGGGGGGTTAGCGGTGGCGGGCTGGGCCGCCAGCTGGAGTTGGGCCAGGTGGGCTGAGGTGAGCGCCAGGTAGTCCTCTGCTCTTTCTATTTCTGTTTTTATTTATCTATTTTGTTCTGTTTTGTTTTTCAATTTATTTTGCCACTGTTTTGAATTTTAAAATAATTCAAACAATGCCAAAAGCTCCTCTGAATATTTTTATTTTGCTAGATGGACTTTTCCAAAAGCTCATAAAATATTTCAGGGATATTTGAAATTATATTCTAATTGTATGAATATAATTCAAATTCAAATAGCTAATGAATTAAATTCAAAGTCCCAAAAATAAATCCTTAAAAATGTTCAATATTTTGGTTGGGACCAGAACCCTTGCCAAAAATTATCAAACATTTAAGAAGAGCATTTTGGAACAATGAATGAGATTTTTAGGGTTTTTGCCCTTCTTTTATTTAGGGTTTTGAGGCTTCCAATTTCCCTCAGTTCAAGTTTCAAAAGTTAAACATGATGCAAACACCAGGCAGCACCAGAAGCTAGGGATGTGACAACTCACCCCCACTAAACAAGAATCTCGTCTGGAGATTCAAGCGTAGGGTAAGGTGAAGGGGGAGCGCAAACTAGCACAATCTTCACGATCCAGGTTGCACTTCATAGGAACGTTGTTTCGATCACCATCTTGTCTCGAAGTCTTGCTCTGAGAACTCCAACTATCATGACAACGAGAGGAAAGGAAAGACCCTAAAAGAATCGTTCTTCTCGAAGGTCGAACAACTCAGGATTAACTCTCGGAATGAGACATAGCAACATCTCTCGAGCTGAGAGGCGAAGCACACATCCATAGGAATGGAGTGAAGCAGATGATGAGGGTTCACTAGGTAGACCACAATTCCACACCTAAGAGGGTGGTGAACGGTTGTCAACGTAGCGAGGAGTTGAGTTGCCATGATACCACAACGAGACACCTTAGGGATGATGACTCGTAGATATATCCCTTTAAGTGGCAAAAAGAATTACCTTTGATTCAGAAATCATTGAAACTCTTTAAACCATCCTAAGGCAATTTTCGAGCGATTGTTTGGAGGGGGTCGGTAGAATGGCATACTCGGACTTGGATGATGTGGATTACCTTGTTGAAGACAACGTAATGGATGAATTTGCTTATCACCGGAAATGGAAGAGACCCATGGTAGAATGGCACATTGGCGGTGCAAGCTGGGAACAAAATGCAAATGCTGGGAATGATTTTGGTAACTAGGGGAAGAACCCAACAATAGAGAGTGAATTCACTGTTTGAAAAGGTCATAGCGTTGCCGAGGAAACTAAGAGCACTATACAGTTAATGCCGACGATCAAACCTAGCACTTGCGCGTGCTCTCAAGAACTTGAGCATTTCCATAATCATCAAGATTTTACCAATATCCGTGTCAAGGGTGCTGACAACACAACATACTACCATGATGAATAGCGATGGACGATGCAGATGCAAAGGAGGATAACACTTTCTCAGATTTCACCTTAGCGAGCCAAGGAACAAAATCTGGACGATCGACCGAGAGACATTTAGCACTCCGCTTCTAATGTTCTCCTTGATGTGCTAGTGTATCTCATTCATAGATATGGTTTGATATCTAGAACATCAAGTAAAAGGTCGGAATTCGGGAGCACAAGAATCCATAAGGAATAACTATGGAGGTAAATCCCGCGAAATCCTTATGGGGAGGTGGCCAACTTCCTCAATCAAGATACTACAATAATGGGTCTTCCGGCTGGGTGTGTTGGCCACGACATCCATCTTACCGGTTATCGAGGGGCCAATATTATAGTTCTTGGGAAATGTTCCAACCATCATATCTGCCTGAGATTCAGATCTGGTTGGTGTCAGGATATTCCAGACTCATCGAGTCTGGGAAGAAAAACGAAAGTTTGCAACACAAATCGACGAGATGACGTTGCGAGATTCTCGGGGAATGAACTACGATAGTAAGCTCCAAAACATGAGCTGGTTCTGCTACAAACATGTGAACACGTTGTCCCAGACAAACATGACCACGTGGTAGTCTTATAATAAAACACTACCGAGTTCAGGTGGGGAACCATCAACGAGGATATCAAAATCCTTGCATAAGGCATGCTCTTAAGAAGGAACTTCTTCTCCTTGAACAAATCAATCAGTGGCTTGGTGTGCTCGGAACACATATAGAATGAAGGTTGCAAGTCTCCAGACCACAGAATACTTCGCACGTATGCATGACTGACTTGGGATGATTCCAGAGGAAGCAAAACTAACTTTCTCAAATCCACGGCGGCAACTTTCACCAAATGCACGTGTATAAGAGGAAGTCACTCCTTTCATCAAACAAATACTTCATGAGCTAGCATGAAGATAATGCTTTCAAAAGTTTCCAACACTAACTTATTGTCCAACAAGATCTTGGAGAAGATAAAATGATGTTGATGGGCTCAACAACAAATCATCGAGATTTCCATGAAGATGGAATTCCACGACTTGGTGAACAAGGTGATAGCATTGGTCAGACCAAAGATGTAGTGGTGTATGCTCGAGGGATCAACCACGAGTAAGACAACATTACGAATATCGTTGGTTCGGATTTGATTTGAGAATAGCCCATACTCAAATCAAAGTTTTGGCAAGACAATAGCTCCAGCAACTGGTCTCAAGGATCAATTGATGAAGACACCATCTTTCTTCAACACACACTACACAAGAATATCCCTTTGGAACGAACTAAGTCAGACAAGCTTTTATCTTCCAACTCTCCAAGTTGTTGTCTAGCTTAACCAACTAGCTCAGGGATATCTAACACCGGTTCTTGGAGAAAAAGTGGTTTATTGGAAAACCAACTTGATCACGAGCTCAACATAAAGTCAGGTGACAACCTGGTGATACTTTCGAGAAGATATTCAGAAAATCACGAACCACTGATATGTTACTAAGCTCGAGAATAATCTTGCTTTTCAAGGCAAGATGATATGATCAAATGAGCGAGGACTTGACAAAATCCTAACTCATCAATCGAAATGTGCACCAGGAAGATGGACAAGGTAGCACGATCAATCTTAGAATGATGATTCAAGAACCAACACGTTAAGAATGAGGTTATTGTCCATTTAACTACCAAGCAACAAGGTTGCTAGGAGTATTGATTTCACACATCACAATTCATTTGTCGGTATTCCGGTTGCATCAACACGAGGACCGAGGAATGACAATGATGGCAAGAAGTATCACTGTACCAAGAGTTCATAGGATTGTGTGCAATTCCTACAATAATCCCGATATAAAAGATGGTAATACTCCAAGGTAGAACAGGGCAAAAGCTGGATTGGCATTTTGATCTGCGGAGTACAATTGTTTTGACCCAATCCTAGATATGGAAGAGGTACTGGAGTTTGTTTCTCCTAGTCATTCTGGAATAGAATGGCTTGACGGACCACAAGAGTAATAGGCATGCACGCATACTCTTGACTATCAAATGATAGACCAGGGTTAGAGGACAACTAAAAGGGACAACTCAAAAGAACATATAACTTTCTGAGTTGTGGATGCATAGATTAGTATGTCGAGCCAAGTTCAACATAATTCTTCCGGATAACCCATGCAGAAAGGTTGAGCTGGCAGAGTCACAATATAGCATGGAAAACTCATCAAGAGCACTCCGGTTGTGATCGTTCAGTTCAACGAGGAACTTCTGCCATAAGTAGTTCATGGTATTTGGAAGAAGAAGATACCACGGACTTCAAGGACTATCGCAAAGGTTACTAATAACCTAAGGGAGCTAGCAATTACTATCAACATGAAGTAAGTAGGGTGAATCTCGGGTTCAAAACCCAAGGAGTAGAATACCTACTACTAAGTGGCATCACGGGATGCTTTCGAGAATAAAAGCCAGAATCATCACACTGGGACACAAAACATGGCTAGACTACTAGATGATCCCCTGAGACACCTAGGGTCATAATAATAACTCCAACATAAAGGTCGAGGCAGTAGAGTACCTCAACTCAACAATTTGTGTGATTAACCTGGCCTAAAAGACATTGAAACCAGAGGAAAAGGATTTTGCAAATGCATCAGACTCTTTGGAAACCTGGGATGACTCGGACAGCATAACGGCTGTAAATGCTCAAAAAAGATTTGAGACATTCACAAAAATGGTGGCATAACCACTCAGAAGCACAATATCAAGGTCTCGAGATCAATAATTAACATACAGAGGTAGAAACTGAACTGAGGCTTAATCCAACAATCTTATAAGTCTACAGATTAGTAACACATTATCCTGATGGAAAGAAGAGATAGCCTAGTTCTTAATCCCCGTAGAAGAGAAGATGATGACTCAGATCAGAAGGCCATGAGGTATAAGGAGTAAAAAGAGCCTTACGTTCCATCCCACAATCAATTCCCTTATATAACTAAGAATTTCTAGACTCAACTTCGACCAGTTTGGCTTGGTAATCCTACAGGCAGTCAAGCTCTGATACCAACGCTGTCAGGACCCCGACTCAATGCCACATCGATCTAGCATGTAACACCTCATATCATTTTCCGGCCTCACGCACGGTATTCCCACGGGTGTCGTCTTACCTTTGCCCGGGACCGTTTGCGTCTTTTGGCACACGTATATGATAGTGTCGCTAGCATCCATATGATAAGGAGCCCGGGCTGACATGGCTAGTCGTAAACCCAAAGTGGCACAAACCTACAGGGACAGGCATCCATGACCCAGCATCGAACGTGTCGGTCATCAGCGAGTGAATCCAGGCTATAGCACTGGGCTAGCAGGACTCCGGTGAACTGGGCTGTAGCGGGCTAAGAGGACTCCGGTATTCATCGCGTGACATTTCCCTGAAGGGACAGACACAGGAACGACGAAGGACACATGCCGGCCAGCCTAAGTGTTCCGGAGCAGTAGGAAGCTACCATGGCTCAGTGGAAACACTAGGAGACATTTCCCGGTAAGAGAGGCTACTAAGGATAAACAACTAGATAGCCAGATCCCACACATACCAAGCATTTCAATAACATACACACAATATGCTCGATATGTGCAAATACAACATGGCATCACAACATGACTCTACGACTCAAGTATTTATTCCATAGGCTCCGAGGAGCGAGATATTACAAACAGGGGTCTCATGACCCAACATTCAGAGCATACAAGTCAAAGCACATGCGGAAGCTTAACATGTCTGAGTACAGACATCTATAAATGAAAAAGGCTGAGAAGCCTGACTATCTATCAGATCCTGCCGAGGGCACAAGATCGTAGCTGAGGTAACAAGCTAAACGTCGAAGTCCACGTGGAACTACTAGCGAGACCGAAGTCTCTCTGCAAAAACATAAAATAGGCAAACGTGAGTACAAATGTACCCAGCAAGACTTACATCAGAACTAACTACATATGCACCATTATCAACAAAGGGGATGGTGGGGTTTAACTGCAGCAAGCCAGCTTTGACTCAGTGGCTAACCTAAACTATGATTGCAAGTAACTCTTCAGGTGGCGCACACGAGTCCACATATTCACCATATCAATACACCACTATGGATCCGCTCCCGTCTCCCTACGAGAACGCCATCCATAGCACTCACGCTTATCTTGCGTATTTTAGAGTATCCACTTTCACTTGTCTATGAACTGATATAAGCAACCCAGAAGTCCTTTTCCGCGGACACGGCTATTCGAATAGATGATGTTAACCCTGCAGGGGTGTACTTCTTCACACACGCTCTCACCACTTACCGCCGTTTACACGACATGTACTCGGCAACCTTCAAGCGGAAGCCCAACGTGGGTGTCGGCCACGGCCTGCCTAAACACTCGAGTCTCTAGTCCAGGTTTATCGCCTATTCGGGTTCCATCCATGAGGAGATCCGGCCGGAGTTTCGCTCACAGCCCCAAACGATGTGAACAGGGTTCCCGAGACACCAAACGGGCGCCCGGTACACCGTGCCACGTGCCTACCGCATCACAGCCCACCCCTACGGTCAGCGCTGTCCACGGCCTCCAGCATACTACAAACACCAGAAACTACTTGCAACTCCTGGACAGAGGACAAGGGTGATTAAGAAGCCGAGAGGGTCCATTGGTTTCGGGCCCAATGCGTGGTAGTAGCTGAATCATGGATCACAAACACAGAACTCAGTTCCTGAGGACGGCTGCAATGAGACAACCCACCATGTACTCCTACATGGCCTCTCACCGCTACCTTTACCAAATCGTATTCACACACTTAGCTCACACACAGTAGGACATGTTCACACACCTCTAATTCATCCCCGATGAATCAGACCTGACTCAACTCTAAGCAGTAGCAGGCATGACAAACAAGCATGAATGAGTAGGCACAACAGGGCTCAAACAACTCCTACTCATGCTAGTGGGTTTCATCTATTTACTGTGGAATGACAGGTCATGCAGAGGATAAAGGGGTTCAGCTACCGCAGCAAGTAACAGATGAATCGTTGTTGTCCTAATGCAGTAAAAGAGAGCAGGAGCGAGAGAGTGGGATTATATCGGAATGAACAAGGGTGTTTTGCTTGCCTGGCACTTCTGAAGATAATATAGCTCTTCATCGGTGTCATCGATCACATCATCGGTATCACGTCTATCGAGAGGGGACAAATACCGGCAACACAGAAAGGAACACAATCAATGCAATGCACAATATGATGCATGATCATGACATGGCAAAATGAATGTGTTTTGGGCTAATGCATCTAGCAACAAGTTAAATGGGGTTGGTTTGAATACAAGATTCAAATTCAAACTCCATATGTGATTATTCAAATGCCATTTAATTGATTTGTGCTAAACAGCAGCTATAAGTTGTTCTAACATGCATGAAAATGGTACAGATGGATTCCTTGAATTTTTCTGATAATTTTTCATATATAAATTATTTAATTTGGAGTTACGGTTGAATTTCTATGATTTATTGAAGTTTTAATCATTTTCTGAAATTCCTGAATAAAAATAAATCCAGAAAACATTACTGCGTCATCCTGACGTCATGATGACGTCAGCAGGTCAACGTGGCACAGTCCGGTCAAACCCTGACCTGTGGGTCCCGAGTGTCAGTGTCTAACTAAACTAACCTAGCTTAGTTAATACTAACCTAACTTAATTAGCCGGGCGGGGCCCGCATGTCAGTGAGAGAGAGGGGGGTCAAACCGGCCAGTGGGGTCAAACCCGGGTCAAACTCGCCGAGTTGACCCGAGGCTCGTCGCCGGCGAGGCCAGGGACGGCGGAGAGCGTCGGGATTCGCCCTCCGATGACCAAAAGAGCGGCGGAGGGGCTCTACGGGATGCCCAGGCTCGCGCGCATCTAACAGGGCAAACGGGAGAAGCTAGGGTGGCCGGAGGCGACGGCAATCATGACGACGGCGGCGGCCGGAGTTCGGGTGAGGCGCGAGCGGTGGCTACGGTACACAACAGGAGCAATAGACTAGGGTTTTGGGATCCTGGCGTGGTGCTGAGCACGGTGGTGTGCTTGGACGTGACGCGCGTGAGCTCTAGCCACGACGACCTCGTGGCCGGCGGCAATGGCTCTCGGGCTCGGCAGAGACGATGGATACGACACGAAATCGAGCGAAAAGACAGAGGGGAAACGAAGAGGAGCTCACGTCGAGTCCGCAGGGGTGGTCAGTGGGCTCGGGGAGGCTGCGAGGTGAGCGCGGGGTCGCCGGCGATCTCGGGGCCGGAGCTTGAAGACGATGAAGAAGGCGGTGATGCAGTGCGTCCGGCGTAGCTTGGCTCTGCGTAGGTGACGAGGACGACGCTGCGGTCCTTCTGGATTGGTCGGCGAGGCGAGTGGTGGTCGGTGGCCGTGGCTATGGCGAGCGGCGGCGACGGCGACTCTCGGGTGGCTCGGGGAAGAGAGTCAGGGGAGGGAGAGAGGGTGCAGCGAGTGAGGAAGAGGAACAAGGGGACACGGGGCGTCGTCGTGGCGTCGCTAGGGAGGCCGGGGGAAGCAGGAGGTGGCGTGCGGTGGCCGTGCGCGCGTCGGCGCTCGCCACCGAGCTGCTTCGGTGCGAGGGGAGGAAGACGACAGGGGGGTTAGCGGTGGCGGGCTGGGCCGCCAGCTGGAGTTGGGCCAGGTGGGCTGAGGTGAGCGCCAGGTAGTCCTCTGCTCTTTCTATTTCTGTTTTTATTTATCTATTTTGTTCTGTTTTGTTTTTCAATTTATTTTGCCACTGTTTTGAATTTAAAAATAATTCAAACAATGCCAAAAGCTCCTCTGAATATTTTTATTTTGCTAGATGGACTTTTCCAAAAGCTCATAAAATATTTCAGGGATATTTGAAATTATATTCTAATTGTATGAATATAATTCAAATTCAAATAGCTAATGAATTAAATTCAAAGTCCCAAAAATAAATCCTTAAAAATGTTCAATATTTTGGTTGGGACCAGAACCCTTGCCAAAAATTATCAAACATTTAAGAAGAGCATTTTGGAACAATGAATGAGATTTTTAGGGTTTTTGCCCTTCTTTTATTTAGGGTTTTGAGGCTTCCAATTTCCCTCAGTTCAAGTTTCAAAATTTAAACATGATGCAAACACCAGGCAGCACCAGAAGCTAGGGATGTGACACTGATTGCCGGAATGATGCAAACTATACATCCTTGGAAAGATATCGATGAGGTGCAACTTTTTCATGTAGAACACTCTTTTTAATCCTTACGGTTTAAGAGCGGTTTCAATTTTATTGAAATGTGGACACTGTTTTTCGTGACACCTAAATCGATGAGTAAACTTCATCCGACAGAAAACTACAGCGCTTCAGATTTAACACTTCATTGCAGCAGATGGAGAACTGAGCCTCTTGGTTTTTTTTGTCGGACGTAATTTTTCTAAGACGAGGAAGTGGAGTGCACTTCACATCTGGAATAAGTGAACCACATTACCTTTTTTGTTGTTTCCCTAAAATCTTTCTACACTTCAATTTGAAGAAAGTGAACCACATTACCATTTTGGTCATTCGGTTACATTTTTCTACACTTCATGTTGGAAGAAAGTGAATCGCGACACTATCCGAAAGTGAACCACATGAGTTTTTGTTTTCTTTTTTCATAGTTGTTATTTTTTACACATATAGACCGAGCGAGTGGATTGCAGGGACTGAGCGAGTGAACTACATCTAATAAGAAGCGAGCTTCTTTGACATGTTTCGGTTTTTGTTCAACAAGGGAACCACGAAGGAGTTTCATAACAAACTCTATGAAGGAACAAAGTGAGCTTCAAAATATGACTGATGAGCCTCTTGAAGACGAGTAGTGAACCTCTTTGGTAGCACAATTTTTTTGAGAACACATGAAACTACTAGAGACATGTGTAATTCACAATTGAGGGAAGTGAATCAAGTGACTAATTGAAGTGAAGTACATGAATTTTTATTTTTAATTTTTGATGAGACGAGGTGAAGCAGACAGCACCGATTTTTCAAAATCATTTTTTAGTTTTATTCGGTTATCACGTGAAACAAGTGAGCTGCTCGTCGGGTTCTTTACAGAATGAACCACATAGCTTTTTACAGAGAGCTACATGACATACTCAACATTTTGTCGGAAATAACCCACAAAAATAAAATGCACATCCGAGGACGAGCATCACGCCACTAGACTGTGAGCATGCTCGTCGGTGGACAACCAGCCACACCATAGTGATGTCATTTGTGAACTATAGTTTTGCGCCCAAACAAAATCTGAAAAGGCAAAAAGAAAATCCTGAACTTCAATACTACGCTAGCTGCACCGCAGCTTCCCGAAGTTAAACATCCAGGAGCTGTAATTGCCTTGTACAGAAAACCCTCATAGAAAACAAAAACAAAAAGCAATCAGGTGCTGCGAACCTCCAGCGCAGCGAGCAGTTCACACTATTGCAGGATGCTGCTAACGCGACACTATGATTAGAGACCCTTCGATGAAACTGTGTGCGATGCAATAATCGCAAACAGTGGTGTAAAACCTCGTCAAAAAAGGTGCAAAACATTTGCGATGGCAGATGCATCAAATACATTTCGGATTTTAGTTGTGTGTGCCATGAAGGGCATACAGTTCAGTTCAATTAACTATTTGCGATGAGGAGGAACAAAAGAAATAGGCAGCGAGATGAAGGTGTGTGCGATATACAGCATACAATTCACTCGGATAAACTGTTTGTGATTAAGTAACGCAAAAGAAAAGGTCAGCCAGATCAAAGTGTGTGCAATATACGGCAGGAAGTTCACTCGGATGAACCGTTTGCTTTGAGCCAAGAGAACAGAAACGGTTCAATATAACAAGATTTGTGTGATACGCGGCAAAAAAGTCTGTAATCAGAAATAATAAGACAGACGATTGCTACTAATAAGATGTGTGTGTTGTGGGCAAATTGTTGGTGGTATACAATTGTCAGCGATTGATGAAATCATCACCGACGGGTTCCCCAGTATGGTCCATGTGTGATGCCATTAAACACAGAACAACAACATATGTACTTATAACTTATAAGGACTTGATTCCATAAAAATATTGAACATCCAATTACATATGTGGCTAGTACACACATACCATTGTACACACCGAAGTACGTTCCAAAATGCCTAGGAAACTCAAATAATGTATAAAAAGGCAGACTGAACCGTGAATAATTTCATATTTTTAGGACGACGCTACTATAGTTGCATGTTGCCTCTGTAAAATAAATCAAGGCTGGAAGAGACATCGTATGTCGTTTCACAAAGATAGGTGAGAAGGTGCCTCTCGGAACCATGAGCCTTTTTGAGAGAAGCTCCGGTGTGTAAGAAGTTTGTACCAAAACTTGTCCCAAATTGGACTAATTTTTTACCAAAGTATGTTGGTGCTATGACATAACACCATGCCATGTT
This sequence comes from Triticum aestivum, assembly GCF_018294505.1. Classification (NCBI taxonomy): domain Eukaryota; kingdom Viridiplantae; phylum Streptophyta; class Magnoliopsida; order Poales; family Poaceae; genus Triticum; species Triticum aestivum. The sequence continues at coordinate 312,884,294 of NC_057797.1, forward strand.
TGATGATTTTGAGGCTAGTTTTGGATTTACAGTAATTTTAAAACCAGGTTTATCAATATTTACTGTAGAGTCAGCACCACCCTGGATAGGCTTTTCCTCATGGGTCCCAAATGATAAATCCAAATCAGTCACTACCGTGCAGCTTTTCTTATTAAGAATTACATCCCATTTGGTGTGCAAGCTGAAAATAAGATTGCGCGTGTTGGTGGGCGCTAAGAACTTGCGGTTCTGTAATGAACAAAGATCTCAACGATCCAGCGAGAGTGATGTTCTTTCCGTATGTTGTGAATGCTTATAATATTTATGTCTTAATTAAAGAAATGGCAAGCCATTGGCCCAGTATGAAAGAAAATATGGGTCAAAGCTGAGTTGAAAGGGCAACAATATCTAACTCCAGATAACAAACAGTACAAAAGCACGAGGATTCATTGCTCATCAGGTTTAGACAAAATCCAGATTGAACAGGACAATGACATCTAACTCAACCAAAGTTTTTGGCAGTCATAGTCAAATGGATCAGTCTTATTCATAAAATCAAGACCCCGGCCCAGAAATTCTACTGGTCCATGATGACAAGCTGTTCTAAATAGAAGCCGAGCATGATCAGAAGCCCTTAGATCCACCTACGACTTCTTTTTATGCTGGTCAACACTTGCAGCCGTAAGAAATTTCTTGTCGAAAAATATAATCCTGACAGAGAATAGTGCCCTCGCATTCAACATGAAGAATGTGACAAAGCTAGTGTTTGCATTGTTGGATGCATATCCTTCAAGCGTTACTGTCTTCAAACGAATGTCATGAGATCTGAGAAAATCCTGGTGCTTCTTGAACCATCGATTGGTTATACCTTCTCATCCATGTGTTAGTGCCTAAATAGGGATGAAGATTGAAAGCAATTAATGTCTAAAAAAGATTATGTTGAAAGAGTGATAGCTGAACGCTTAATTATTGTACATTATATAAGGGTTTCAATGTGCGTGAAATCATCACCTTTATATACAAATTCTCGAGACATGGAAAGCATTGCAGCAAGCCAATAATCATGTTCAGATCAAAACACCACATACTAATATGTAAGGTCTTGACAGAATCCACCACCACTGATAGGATTGTTCAAGCTCTTCATTGAGCATAGAACATAATATTAGTACCAAAAGCGTACTCCAAGATGATACTGAACTTATGCGCACAAATGAAAAAAGAAGATTACAAAAGTTTACGTGAATAATATAGAGTACTTCAATAGGTGTGGAGCCAAACACCATCTTGAACCATCTAAAAGGATCACGAATTGCACCCAAGGTCTATAGTTTAGGCGCAAAGACTACAATTATTTGCGAAGGTAATATAATAGAATCAAGGAGAAACCTTTGAATTGAAGGGGCATCTTCGATGATGAGATCATGTCCAAATAAACAAATTCCCATGCCTACAAGGTGGGGCGACTTTATTTTGAGACAACGGATACAAATTTCAATTCCAAAAACAAGCAGCAAGCGCTCTAGGGCGGGGCATCTGGAGTGGATGATGCTTTGCAGTGCGGCCTTCGGCAGAGCAACCACCACAAGCGCAAGTTTTTTTAGCAACGGGAGTCGAAGCATTTGTACCAGACTGTCTACTAGATGGCACCGAGCGAAGGTGGAGGTGTGGAGAGAGGATGAAGACCATGATATGGACATCGGTGGAGAGGGCACCGATACATTGGTTCGTGGTATGTTACGTCATAGTCATGGTAGAACTCAAGCTGCTGGAGTTTATTGAATTGACGGGATGTCATCCAGGCGGCCATAGTGCAGGGTATGTCTAGCAGGTAGCATGCTGTTATGCAGATGCCTTGAGCGGAGCCCTCATGGGACGAGATGATGGCTCCGGGTAGTTCAGACTCATCATCGACAGATAGCTGACGATAGTAGAGAATAAGAGGCGCGCTGAACCATAGAGTGCGCCACCGAGATGCGAGGTCTTGTGTGCGGCAATCATCCTTCGTGGGGAGAAGGGAGATGATCTCCCCAAGGATGTCGTCTGGAGATCGCTGTTGCGGTCTGTTGAAAATTCTACTAGTTCCTATGGTCCAGGCGGGTGCTTCTGGCTGCACAGTCGGGACAAAGATCTACATCCGGTGGTGGCGCTAGCCGGAGCCTCATCTGTGTACATACCAATCTGAAAGAAAAAAACTGTCATAACATGTAGGACGTTCAAAATCAATTCTTAAGATCAGGAAGAAAAAGGGCACAAACATGTATGTAGGACATTCAAAATCAATTCACAAGATCTGGCCACGAATTATTAGTATGCAAGCTAACTCTAGTCGGATTATTAGCAAAAATCGTTTGTACAGTACAAACAATTAATCACTAACTCTATACCAATAACATTCAAGCAATAAATACACTATGTGCATCTAAAGGATCTTAATTACTATGATTTCATGGACCGAGAGAACATAACCATAGGATTTGTATTCCAAAAAAATTATAGAGGGGGAGGAACCAGAGAAAACACATGGTATGTTTGCCGCAGAAATTGGTATATATATGACTAACCGGTTTTCCGTCAGAGTCGCAGTCATTGCCGGAGTTGCTGTTGACCTCTGGCTCTGGCTGGGGTGGGGGACACGACGGCACCGACGAAGTCAAGGTCATGCTGCTCCCTGCGCGAGACCTCGTCGGTGGGGACGGCAACCTTTGTGCCCAGCTTCACGCGTTGTGCGGGTGTTTCACCAGCCCCGTCATCGCCACTCCCTCCGATGGTGCGCTATGGCGGCATCCTCATACACTCAGAGTCCAGACGTTGGTAACCACTGTGGACCGGGGGTGTGGCCGCCTATTATGGTCGGTGGCTCGTGCGTGCAATTAATATTGACTAGTGGGAGTGAGGCAGGCTGCAGTCAAAAAGCTATCTCACCTCCCGGTGAGCCTACGCGGCGGACTGCTGCCATTCCTACCATCATTTCACATAGCTACTCGCACGCCTCCCGTCAATACGCACACCTGCATGCACGCCTCCCGGTGTGCCTGCGCAGCGGAATGCTCGCATGCATCCCATCAACTCAAGCCTGCTCGCACGGCACATGGGGCGTGTGGCAGCACGCATATTCTTTGTTTTACTTTCTACCGCTTTACTGCTTAACTGAAGCATGGCACGGTCTAACGCACACGGTCCGAATAAATAATCCGTATGAGATATTGGTTGCTAGTTTTTAATAATCTCCCGTTTGTAAGAAGATTACATCAAAACGAGGGCGTTGACAAAAAACTACAATATCACAGTCTACTAGTGTCCATATATGACACCGCGTTAAGATTCATGAATTTCAACTAAGTTTTGGATTTACTGAATTTCAAAAATATATATTCTCAATATTTTGAAATCTCCTGCACGGGGAAACATGCACTCAGGGACACATATGATTTCGCAACCCATTTTGGTGCACATGTAGCACAAATTTGATTTTTGCACATTAAATCCCTAGGAAATCAATCAATGTATAAAAATGGTCGAATGATGTCTGTTTGTTTAAAGAAAAATTAACACGACACTCCGCCTTTCGTCACATGTTCACTACATAAAAAGTTTGACATCCCTAAGAATGGTTGTGATGGTGTGGGATGTGTGTGTCTGTCTGTGTGGGGGGTAGGATGTGACGCCCCCGATTTGATCGTACACTAATCATACATGCAAATGTGTACGATTAAGATCAAGGACTCACGGGAAGATATCACAACACAACTCTAGACACAAATGAAAATAATACAAGCTTTATATTACAAGCCAGGGGCCTCGAGGGCTCGAATACATATGCTTGATAACACAAGAGTCAGTGGAAGCAACAATATCTGAGTATAGACATATGTTAAACAAGTTTGTCGTAAGAAGGCTAGCACAAAAGTAGCAACGATCGAAAAGGCAAGGCCTCCTGCCTAGGACCTCCTAACTACTCCTCAAAGTCAAACTCCGAGTAGAACCATCCTGGGATCCTTTGGCTCGTGGACTCCATCATATGATCGCAGTACCGGGAAAAGGAAAAAAGAAGTAGGAAAGCAATTGTGAGTACTCATCCAAAGTACTCGCAAGAAAGGATCTACACTAAATATGCATGGGTATCAATGAAATGGGTAGTATTTGTGGACTGAACTGCAGAATGCCAGAATAAGAGGGGGATAGCTATTCCTATCGAAAACTACGCTTCTGGCAGCATCCATCTTGCAGCATGTAGAAGAGAGCAGATGGTAAGTTCACCAAGTATCATCGTATAGCATAATCGTACCCGGCGATCCTATCCTTGTCACCCTGTGAGAGAGCGATCACCGGGTTGTATCTGGCACTTGAAAGGGTGTGTTTTATTAAGTATCCAGTTCTAATTGTCATAAGGTCAAGTTACAACTACGAGTCATCCTTTTACCGAGGGACACGGCTATTCGAATAGATAAACTTCCCTACAGGGGTGCACCACATTTCCCAACACGCTCGATCACATTTGGCCGGACACACTTTTCTAGGTCATGTCCGGCCTCGAAAAATCAACACGTCGCAGCCCTACCTAGGCACAACAGAGAGATCAGCATGCCAGTCTAAATCCTACGGCGCAAGGATCTGGGCCCATCGCCCATTGCACACCTGCATGTTGCGAACGCGGCCGGAAACAAACCTAGCCTCCCTAATAAAATAGCAGACGTTCAGTCTAATCCGGTGCGTGCCGCTCAGTTGCTGACGTCAAGAAGGCTTCGGCTGATACCATGATGTCGAGTGCCCATAAATATTCCCACGTAGTTGGTTGGTGCGTATAGGCCAGTGGCCAGACTCAGATCAAATACTAAGATCTCGTTAAGTGTGTTATTTTGAAGTAACCACGGATGCCGACCAGGGCCAGTCCAACTTTTCTCCTAAGTGGTCTCAACATCCCCTGTCGCTCCGCCACAATGTAAAAGTTGGGGGCCGTCGGGAACCCAGTCCCACCAGTACCTGGATGGAACCACCTGCCCCTTCAGCCCCCACATCGGAATCACTTGCGGGTACTCTACGATCTGACCCGACTTTAGTCACCATGTGTATCACATATTATGTATATAAGTATATACCCATGATCACCTCCCAAGTGATCACGACCCGATAATATAGCATGCCAGACGAACAAGGATGTAGGGCCACTGATGGAATACTAGCATCATATACTAAGCATTTAGGATTGTAGGTAAAGGTAACAATAGTAGTAGCAAGGACAGGCTATGCATCAGAATAGGATTAATGAAAAGCAATAACATGCTACACTACTCTAATGCAAGCAATAGAGAGAAGAATAGGCGATATCTGGTGATCAAGGGGGGGCTTGCCTGGTTGCTCTATAGATAAAAACAGACCCTCAAAGGTGAAGTAGTCGATCACAGGTTCAACCGCGGTCTCGGGGTTAACCTGAAAGAAGTAACGGAGGGGGAACACAATAAATACAGAATAAACAAAGCATCACAAAGCATATCATGGCAATACGCGGTGCTTCGGGTGACCTAACGCAGTACTAGGTACCACCAGCGAAGGGGGGAAACATCCGGGAAAGTATCCCCGGTGTTTCGCATTTTTGGACAGATGAACATGAGGGGGAAAGTTGCGTGTTTGCTATGATAGGGACGTGTGGCGGACAAACAGGCTGCACATTTGGATTCGTCTCTTCGTTCTGAGCAACTTTCATGTACAAAGTTTTTCCATCCGAGCTACGGTTTATTTTTTATTAATTTTAAAAGATTTAATCATTTTTAGAATTTATTTAATTATTTTAAATCAACATTATCCAGAATAGTGCTCGTTGACATCATCATGACGTCAGCAGTCAGGAGAGTAGTTGACTGGGTCAATAGACGTGTGGGTCCCAGTTGTCATTGGCTAGACTAGCTAATCATGATTAATTAGTTAACTAAGTGATTAGGTTAATTAATTAGAATTAATTAAGTTCATTAATTAATTAACTAATAATTTTATAATTATTAATATTTTTAATTTTGTTTTTTATAAATACGTTCTGGGTCGGGCCCCACATGTCATTGGCCCTAGGGGCCTTGGCGGGTTCGGTCACTAGCGGGCATGGGCGCCAGCCTGTTAGGGCTCGCCCAGGCGGGCGCGGCCGCGCTGGCGAGCGTCGGCCATGGCAGTAGGCAGCGGCCCGAGGAGAGGTGGTGGAGGGGTGGCCGCGGGCAGAGCGCGGCGCACACGAGGCAGAGGCGGCACGTGCGAGCGGCAGGGGCGGAGGCGGGGCACAATGGCGGTGGGCAGCGGGCGAGCAGCGTGAGCTGCGGTGAGGGCATGTGAGCGCGACGAGCGGGCACGGTAGAGGCGGCCAGCATGGCGGCGGGCGATGCACAGGGGTGGCAGCGCAGCAGGAGGAAGAGCAGCAGCGGCAGCTAGGCAGGGCCGCGGCGCGGTGCAGACGAGCATGGCGGTGCGCGCAAGTGGACGAGCAACCGGAGCGGACGACGAGTGCGGGGAGAGGAGGAGAGGCCGGTGGCCTCACCGAGGTTGAAGGGCACGGGGCAGTGGGGCATGGGGAGGACGACGGGGACGAGGCGACGGTGGAGATGGGGAGGCAATCCGGTGAGGAGGCGTGGTCGAGGCGGTGTTCCGGGCGATGACGTCGGGGGCGACCGGGATGGGGGCGCCGAGCATTGGGTGGCTGGTCAGGGAGGAGGTGAGGACGGGGCGGTGTCTGTGTGGCGGGGGGGCGCCGGCGTGAGGCGGGGCCGCACCGACGAGGCGACGGTGGAGATGGGGAGGCAATCCGGTGAGGAGGCGTGGTCGAGGCGGTGTTCCGGGCGATGACGTCGGGGGCGACCGGGATGGGGGCGCCGAGCATTGGGTGGCTGGTCAGGGAGGAGGTGAGGACGGGGCGGTGTCTGTGTGGCGGGGGGGCGCCGGCGTCGAGCCCCCGATCTCGATCCAGATCGGGGGGGAGTGGCCGATGTGGGGGGGGGGGATGGGGTAGTGCAGTTAGGTTTAGGCCAGGGTGGGAGCGGATAAAGCCTAGGGGGTGGCTGGCCCATTCGGGCAGCTGAGGCCAGGTGGGCCACTTGGCCTAGCTGGAGGGCTTTTCCTGTTTTTTCTTCTTTTCTATTTTGTATTTTCCTTTTCTTATATTTATCTTCCTTTTCTGTTTTAGCTAATTGTTTGGGCACCAAATGAGTTTTGTAAAATATGAGAGCTGGCCCACAAATCACAACACAATATATCCAACCACCAAAAATTAGTTTGGGATAAATATCATTTCATATTTATTTTGTATTAATAAAAAGGTTATTAAATAATGTTTTCAGCCACTTTTTGAGGTTGTTTAAGTCACTTATCAAATTTCAAAAATGTTGCTTACAATTTTACCATAGCCTCTAACTTATCTACTATTTATTGAACATTTTAGTTTTAATATTTGAAAAACTTTTATTGTTTGCTTGATTTTGAATTTGAATTTGAATCGGTTCGAACTAACGTGAGATTAGCAACAATAACCTAGGTGACGTGGAATCGTTAACGTGGGATTACTGTAGCCTAATTATCCGGGCATCTCAATTCTCCTCTACTACAAGAAATCTCGTCCCGATATTTAAGAGGTAGAGAAGGGGGTAAATGTCTAGTTACGAAATTCTAACGGACCTTCTCGATCTTGGTTGCTCTTCTCAAAGAGGTTGATCCATTACATTGACGTCTTCATTTCTCTACTTCAGGTCATCATGGTGAAGTCATCCTTTTCTTCGGGAACGCCAACGTACTTATGAATAGGTAAGGGGCAGCTTGGCTACGATGGAATGCTTAGGAGGAAAACAATCTGGGGTTAACCCATGAATGAGAATAAGATTATCTCTTTAGTTGAACATATAAAATACATCGAGAGTAAGGTGCGAAGGTACAATAAGAGGTTCCAAGCGGATAGATTGTTGCTCGAAGTCTGAACCAGAGTGAGGAAGGGGTTCACAGCAGCGAGAGTAAGTATTGCGTCTGATACCAGAATAGAGAACTAGGAAGGTGGTACGTGAATTAAATACGAAGCTAAGCATGAGGAATAACCATTAGAAACAGGGTTGAATAGGAGAGTCAGGTTTCGATCCTGTGGGACTGTGGGTTGTGGGCCCACCATGTGTGTTAAAAGTAGGAGCAGTGACATCTTGCACGGTCATGATAGCAAGGCATGTCAGAGAGTAGCATGTCAGTTATTTTGACAACAACGGCGGTACCAAGTGCGAGGCACGAAGAGAACCATTTTCCTGCACGTTGAAACAAGGCGGACCAGTAGGCAAAGTTCTCGTCCATCGGTGGCTACCGGAATGTCATCAACAGTAGAAATAGGGTTTCACTGACAGAGTTGTACACCAAGGTGGTTACATAAGTAGTGAGTTATTACTGCATAGATTATATAGATCACAAGAAAGGTCAAACAAACCAATGGAAAGGAAAATGTGATTATCAGGTTAAACAGAACAATGGAAAGGAAAAATGTGTTTAAACACATATTTCAGGGGTATATCCTTCCCAAGGACAAGAAGAGCATGATATCCGTGACAAGATATAATGTAGAAAACCCTTTAGGTAAGGGGAGATAAATTTCATGACATTACCCATACAATGGTGTTTGGATAATTGAGCAAGAAACATTTAGCATTGGGCTTCAAATGTTCTTGCTGAAAATCGAAGTACCACAGACATGCTCTGAGATAGCATTGACATGGTCATGAAGTAAGGGTCAGAATTTGGATGCACAAAGGATCTATCAAGAACAACTTATCGAATAAGTCTTACGATTTCCTCATGGAAGAATCGCTAACCTTGCTAAGAAGGGAACTATAACAATAGGTCGTCCGGCCAGGTGTGCTAGGCATGACATCACCTTACCGGGTCTTATAAAGATGTTATAACTCTTGGAAATATGTTCCAACCATCATATCTGACCGAGATTCAGATCTTGTTGGTGAGAGGATACCTCAGAGTCTGGATGCCTGAGAAGAGAAAGGTGCGACACAATTTGTCGAAATGACATTGTAAGATTCTCGGGGAAATGAACTATGGAAGAAAGTTCCAAAACAAGAGTTCATCATTAAACAAATGAGAGGAAGAGGATGTGGCTGATGGACTCAACGAAAATTTATCAAGATTAACAACAGTTATATTTCCACAATTATGTGAACAAGGAGATAACAATTGTCAGATCAAATGATAGAATGATATATGTTCAAGCAAAACAATCACAATTAAACATTGGTTGACGGGTGCACTCGAAATATGAGATGGGTTGCACAATAAATGTTAGAACATTGACTTAATGAACAAAAGAATTAAAATGAATCAATCGACCATTCACTTCAAAGCAATAGGGTTGCTAGAAGTTTAGAATTTTTCACATCACAGTCCATTTGTTGGTATTCCAGTTAGAAATAACATAGGGACTAAGGAATGAAGGGAGATGGCAATAGGTATCAATTTTATCACGAATTCTTAAGAGGTGGTGAAATTCTAACAACATTCTTGATATATAACCTTGTATTACTTCAAGGTAGGACATAAGATAAGTCGGATAGCCAGGAACTCAAGGTATAGCCACAACACAAACAAGTTTGTGTTGGAAGGAAGACAAGGAGGTAGTCGATGACAACAGAAATTACCAAGGGACAAGGATGATATTTCCCATGAAGAATTCAATAGATATCTTGGAAGAGCTCAGAATGTTGATAATGATCACGACACATTTGTCGAGAGATTTCAAGATGTAATCAATCGGCGATGACATCAAGTCAAAGGAATGGTGCAGCGAAAGGTTATTGGAACCAAGGGTACGACACAAAATCGAAACCAAGCTCGATGTTCAATGCAAAGAGATATGATGAGGAAGATCGTCGGGGGCGACGGGGATGGGGGCGCCGAGCATTGGGTGGCTGTTCTAGGAGGAGGTGAGGACAGGGCGGTGTCTGTGCGCCGGCGGGGCGCCGGCGTGAGGCGGGGCCACACCGGGTGGTGGCGGTGTCGAGCCCCTGATCTCGATCTAGAACGGGGGGAGTGGACGACGTGGGGGGGGGGGGGGAATGGGGTAGTGCGGTTAGGTTTAGGCCAGGGTGGGAGTGGGTAAAGCCCAGGGGGTGGGCCGGCTGGGCCACTTGGCCTAGCTGGGGGGCTTTTTCTGTTTTTTTCTTCTTTTCTATTTTGTATTTTCCTTTTCTTTTATTTATCTTTCTTTTCTGTTTTGGCTAATTGTTTGGGCACCAAATGAGTTTTGTAAAATATGAGAGCTGGCCCACAAATCACAGCACAAGATATCCTACCACCAAAAATTAGTTTGGGGTAAATATCATTTCATATTTATTGTATTAATAAAAAGGTTATTAAATAATGTTTTCAGCCACTGTTTGAGGTTGTTTAAGTCACTTATCAAATTTGAAAAGTGTTGCTTACAATTTTATCATAGCCTCCGACTTATCTACTATTTATTGAACATTTTAGTTTTAATATTTGAAAACTTTTATTGTTTGCTTGATTTTGAATTTGAATTTGAATCGGTTTCAAACTAACGCGAGATTAGCAACAATCACCAAGGTGACGTGGCATCGTTAACGTGGGATTACTGTAGCCTAATTATCTTGGCGTCTCATAGGGGAGGGGTCCCGCAGTACACTATGAGTCGTGAACCTCAGTGTGTGATTATTGATCATTTTGTGAGTCATATATGCCACATCAAAGTAATGAATTACTTATTTAAATCATTACACAACCCTTTCATACATAATGTTCAGGCCACATGCATGCATTGGTCCTCGCGGACACTCTCCCTCGTGCAATTATTAGCGATGTGCCCATTCGTTAGGCCGCAAAGGGTTTTAGTTTCCACGGACAACAAGAGGCATTAATTTGACCAGAAGGTGGATTCATCTTGGCATGTGGGTGGTGTGGATCATGGTGGGATTCCATATCAAAGTTCGAGCACATGCGTACACACTCCCGCCGGCTTGAAGTGAGGGGACTACACTCATCGTGGTGTAGTGCGTTTCTGGTTTGCGAAGCATGTGCCACGTCGAAGTTGTGCATTGGGTATTCAAACATCACATAACACACGGGCGCATGCACGCGGTTGTTTTGTCCTATGACATCACTTGCATGTGCCTCTCTTTGTGGGCCCACGTGGTCGTCGTCGACCAGTTGAACATACAATGAGAGAGAGGCTAATTTGACCAACAAGGATGGTCCTCTTTTGGTTTGTGTTACGTATATGCACGGCATAAGAGTATGTACATGTCAAAGAGGGGGCAACGTGAATACTCTATATATACGTGTCATAACCTCATTCCATGTGGGGACCTTTCGGTCCCCGAGGCAGGTTCCACATCAAAGTTGTAAATTATATTGGTATTCAAACATCACGCAATACCACGCAGGCAGTGGTTGCCCTATATATTGGATCTCACTCGCATGTGGCGCTTCCATCTATTGACATGCGTGGTTTTCCTCCATCACTTTTGACCCAATGAGAGAGAGGTTAATTTGATCATCAAGGAATGATTCTTTTTTGGTTTGTGATATACAGTAGAAGTACATATATACCACACGTCGAATGGGGTGTACATATAGCACATGTCACCCGTCATGAACCTCGCACTCTCTGTGTGGACTTTTTTGTTTCCTATATACGTGGTGGCACATAAAAATTGTGCATTGCGTATTCAAACATCATGCAAAGAGCTCTTTGGGCCACATGCATACATATGGTGGTACATAGTCCTATATAGGATGATCACTCACGTGCAACGTATGCTTCGCTTCTGTGTTGGGCCCGCGAGTTCATCATCCATCACTTTGAACAAGCGAGAGAGAGGTACACGTTTGACGAACAAGGAGGATTAATTATTTTAGGGATGTGTTACTAGGTGTATATATAGTACGTGTCGAGGGGGGGTGACCAACTTGTTCCATCACTTTCACTGACAGTGCGAGAGAGGTTAACTAATTTGACTTAGGAGGGGATTAATTTTTTGTTTTGTTTTGATATAGATCATGATGTGAGATTACATATATATAATAGCGCATCTGTACACATGAATCCACCCCATTGGATCGAAGGGGGGGGAGCACACGACACGCCATGAATGACCTCTTGCTCTGTGTGGGGACCTCTGCGATTTTCAATGCATGCACCACATCAATGTTGTGCATTAGGTCAGGTATTCAACACATATGCATGCATCACACACCTTCATCAATATGTTCGAGACACACGTATGCAATAATGGTTGTCTTTGGACACACTCTCACTCGCTTGGTTATGGGCGGCAATCCTATATATATTCATGGGCCCTCGTGGACGTCCATCATTTCGACCAACGACGAGAAAGGTTACAAGGGTTGATATATTCTTCTTCTTTGCTTTGAGTTACTGTATAGTAGGTTGACCCATTCCAAGACAAATTAAGTTTGAGCGCATGCTACGCGTCGTGAACCATCGCTCGGTGTGGGAATTTTATGGTTCCAAAGCATTGTGCCACATCAAATTTGCGCATTGGGTATTCAAACACCACACACACCACTTCCATATACATACTTGGGCCACATGCACATAGTGGGTTTGTCTTCATAAATACTCCCTCGCGAGGTTATCGACGACAAGCTAGCCCATTTTGCGGGGAGAGGTGTAACGCCCCAGATGTAACATTCCATAATTGTAACTCCAACTCTTGCCTTTTCCGGCCAAGTTATATGTTATATCCTCCGTGGTTGGGTTTTTTTCCTCGTTTTTGCATTTTGTTGTCATGCATTTCATCTCATGTCATCATGTGCATCTCATTTGCATTCGTGTTCGTCTCATGCATCTTGTCTTTTTCTCCGTTGTCTATTTCGGAATCCGACACTCACACATGCACCCGTTTCACCCCTAAGATCTTGTTTCATGAGTGGTAGAAAAATGTTCTCTAAATGGGACGATATTTGTCGAGTGGCCTCGGTACATCACCGGTAGGTCGCCTATCAAATTTCATTCCATTTAGAAGTCGTTTGATGCCCGAACGGTGAAACGTGTAACCGTCGAAACCCCTCTCTCATTGTAGCCCAACACCCCTCCACCATAGCCCACTAGCCAATCTAAACCCCTTCCATGCTCTCCGTCATTGGATCACGATCGTGTGGGCGAAAACCGCACCTTATTTGGACTCTCCTAGCTCCCCCTACCTATATAAACACCTCTCCCTCCTAAAATCATGGGTGAAACCCTAGCCCCCCCTCTCCCGCCGCCACCGGACGCGTCCATGACGGCCGGACGTGTCTGCACTGTAGCCCTTGACGAATCGGCCGCCGCCACATGTCGCCGACCCGCTCCCACCACCAGCCCACGTGGCGCAGCGCGGGCCCTCCTGGCCCGTGCGCCCAAAGCCTCCACCCTTCGCTTCCCCGCCGCCACGTCGGAGCATCGCCGTCTTCCTCGCTGCTCCTCTGCGACATTGTTTATGAAATCGTCACCTCCGGATATAGGAGGTAGTCTATGAAATTGGAGGCAGAGCATGTCTTCGTGTGTCCCCTCTGCGAGGAGTTGAACAATTTGGAGTTAAGGGAAGGTTAGCCCCTAGATTTGTAGGACCATACCGAGTTTTGGAGCGTATGGGAGAAGTGGCCAACGAGTTGGAGTCACCCGAAGGACTGTCAGGAGTTCATGATGTGTTTCATGTTTCCCAGTTGAAGAAGTGCCATGCTGAGATGGCCAATATTCCCCTGTAAGGACGCTTGACCCTTGAAAGGATAATGATGTTCCAGGAAGTGGAATAAGGACTTCATAAGTATAAGTCTTTATCTCGGTATGAGGGATGTCCCACGAGGATGAAGAGATAAATTACTATTGGATATAAAGGAGGTATGATGCCGGAAATATGGATCAATGGAAACTCCATGATGAGTCTGAGTAATCATGTCCTAGTTTGGTGCCAATAGAACGAAGTAAGACAGTATAATTGGATGGATTTAAGAATACTAGGAAGTTGGAAGTTGGAACAATGATCAGTTGCCCGATGATAAGTTCAAGGACTACAAGTGATGAGATGGGCCATAATCCACATGCCCCAGGACCTGCCAAGAAGCAAGCACATTCTTGCTGAAGGAAAAACCCTAGAGGAAGATACGACGTTTATCGGCAGATGATTTTATAGGAGTAACGCAAAACCTGAGAGTTGTGAAGGAACGATAGATGTTTGTTTGGTTTGCAGCATCAATGGATTATTCCGAACGCAGTTCATGGACAAAAGAAATTCTGCAATGCTTGTGAGGATGACCGATTGTTAGAATGCAAGATTCGCTAAACCGTATACAAGGTAATGATTTGGGTGCGGGATGGATTGATCACCATACCGACTTACTCTTATTATTCGCCTTGCTATATGGGATGGTAAATCTGAGTGACTTACCTATAGTAGAGAGACGACGATCAAAACCCTGTTTAAACCTTAGAATGGTATAAGTATTTTCCCTTGTACAAGGCAGCTTTTGCCAACCGTAGGTTATACGGTGAGGATCAACCCAGACCCATTTCCTGCAGGAGAAACCATAATTGGATGACTGCCATGAGATGTCGATAGTTGTTTAGTTTTGGCGCCGGACCCGTCAGCTAAGAAGACCCAGTCTCGGAAGAACCTTACCTAGATGAAAGACAGAAGAACTGTGGTAAAGGTTATGCCACTACCGGAAGAGCCCGGATAAGGAATTATCCTGAAGATCCAAGAAGACCTTCACTGTTAACAATAAAAATGGAGTATATGAGTTTTGACGGAACCGTAACAATGCTTCTAAGGTTGGTAGTACCCCAGACCCCGGAGATGATTGATGAAATTTTGAAGAGTCCCCGAACCTAACCAATTTCTTCCTAGCCTCTCCGAATCTCGAGGACGAGATTCCTTTTAAGGGTGGTAGGTTTGTAACATCCCAAAATTCTAAATTTTGGAATGTTATAATAAATAGATACATTCGATTGATTGTTTGATTGATTGTGTGAAATTGAGTGAAATTCGAAACCTTTTTGAAAGTTAAATTAGAGGGAATAAAAGGACTTTCCCAAACTTTCATTTTGCATTCGTGATCTCCGTGAATTCAAATTCTTTTCACCATGAAACCCTGGAGAGAATATGACATGACTTCTTCCATTTATTTAAATGACAAGGGGTGTTGAAAATATTTGAATTTCATTTGGAAAATATTTCCAATTCTGAAACTTTATGCAACTCAATGATTTTCACGAGAGGAGATAAAATAAATTCTCCAAATTATATGAAATATGAGTTGGGAGTTTCAAAGGATCAAATTCAAAGTCTTTTGGAATTATTTTTCAATTTGGAGTTATTTGGATTTTATTCAAATCATTTTTCTCCAAAAATAAATACATGGAAAATAGGGTAACATGATTCCCTACAACAGAAAATTGGAGAGAAATAAATTTGATTTCATTTTGGTATTTTTAAAATGATTTTGTTGGATCTTATTAGAGCAGGAGCACTCGTGGAATTATTAGAATTTGTGTGTATTTTATTTAATGCTAGAAAAATGTTCATGTCGTAGAAAATCTTTTTCTTCAAATTTTGGTATATTATATGCCTATATAATATTTTTTATTTCCTTTTGTTTTATTTTGGTTTGTGTTGAAAATGTTTTGAAAAAAAAATATCGACCACGCGTCAACTGGGCCGGCCCGCCCCGAGCCAGCCCAGGCCCAAGATCCCGCCGCCGCCTTCCTCCTCCTGTGCTCCACCCGGACTCGCCGGAGTCCGAGCGAGCCACGCCGCCGGCCGCCCCTTTCCCCAAGGAACACCGCAGCTCCTGGCCCTTTAAAAGGCCGAGGCCCCGGGCCCTCTCCTCCTCGCCGCTCGCGCCGCCTCGCCTCGCCCGCATCTCGCGACGCCGCCGCAGATCCGCCGCCGCCGCCGCAACGCCTCGCCGCGCCGCCGCCCGCTGCTGCTGCACAGCGCGCCGCCCGCGCCGCCGCACCCCTTGCCCGCGCATCGCCGCCGCTGCCCCGCGCCGCCCTGCTTCCCCGCGCTCGCCGGAACCGCCACGCTGCCCCACCTCGCTGCCGCCGGAGTTGACCGCCGACGTCGGTTTGATCTACCGCCGACCCGCCTGAACCGGTAGGAACCGCCCGGTTTTCTTTTAGTAGTTTTAGGTTTGGTTTTGACTTAAAACTGTTTTGTTTTGTTTTACTTATTTAGAGTTCGTTCGTTTGTTTATGTTCTTCAGTGAATAGATTCGTCAGATAGGTTCTGTTAGCGAGAGTCCGCTCGATAGTATTTTTCTTTTATTTTAGTTTTCGGCCCGGGACCTATTCGTGATAATTTTCTTCACAGATTAGTCCTTGTACTTCAATCGATCACAACTCTTTACTTGTTTGTCCAAATCCAATGAAACCAACGCTCACGTCTTTGTTATGATCCCCTCTATCGAGTAATCGAACTCAAACATGTTTTTGAAAGTTTAAAATTTGAATTATATCAGATTTAGATTCAAACTTTGTTTGATCATAACTTGAGTTTTATAACTCCGTTTTAGTTGATTCTTTTTGCCTATCGAAGCTCTTGACCTAAACTTTTAGATAAGGCCAAATTCACATAATTTTTGTACTGTTAGAAATTGTTTTATGTTGCAAGATTTATTTGATTGGTTTGATGGTTTCAAAGTGTCTTCTTCGTTCTTTCCGATCTTTTGAGTGATTGCTTATGTGTGGTTACTATTGCTTGCTTACGATAGATTGACCGGAGTGTGACGAGTAGAACTATCAAGAGTTTTGAGTGTGAATCATCTTCATCAACAATGCAGGCAAGTTCACACTTTGTTGCATTAGATCAATCTTCAAACATTGCATGATTAGGATCTAATTAAATTGTGGGATGGGAAGTAGTTGAGGTAGTACCTATTACCTGTTTATCATCAAACCCTTGGGAGTTACTATTACGTTATGCTTACATTGCCATGCTATGCTCGTAGACGTGGATTGGGTTTTGAGAGTATCCATGACAGATGTGAGATTGTTAATTAGTGGTTTACTTAAGGTGGCAACTTAAACACACATCTGGGTGGATTGAGGCACCTGGGTATTCCTGGATTGCCTGTCTAGGCACCCGGGTAGACCAGGATTACTTGTTTTTTTATGGACCGCCACCCAGGCTCAAAGGGATCATGAGATTATTCATACTAGAAACCTCCATGTGCAGCCACAAGCTACTATGGGCTCTAGTATAGTTAACTAAGTCGTGCGAACTCTGACAGTGGTAGACTAGCAGATGTAGGGGAAAGTAGGTGTAACGGTCTACCCATCATAAGGTGCTAGTGCTTCTGAAAGACTATGTCACGGTCATCCATTTCTCAAACACCATGTAGTGCGAGAAATCCAACGGAGGAGATCGAGTCTTGTGGGGAAAAGTGCGCAACCTCTGCAGAGTGTACAAACTAATCATGATTAGCCATGTCCCCGGTTATGGACGTCTTGAGTATCTAGTTCTTGGATTATCCTGTTGATCTCATCACGTTACTTAAATAATTTGTTGGGTTTTAATGATGATGCTTAATTGGGATTGAGAATGCTGTCAACCATTCTCAATGTTTAACAACCACCATGATAGTTAAATAAAAATTTATTCCTTGTAGTAGGGAAAAATTGGCTTTTTGCAAAAACCTTATAACCATAGAGCTTTTCCACCAGCCATATATGCATGTAGTGATAGACATTGTTCATCATTTCTCTATGGTGTGAATTTGCGAGTAAATTCAATGTACCGACCCTCTGTGGCTGCAACGTCTCATGTTGCAGGATTTCTTACGACGAGTAAGTGATACATTAGGGTTATGATTTCTACACTCAACTTTGCCATTGGTGTTGATGGGAATCCACAACCTTGTTACTTCCGCTATTTAGATTGAGGTAATAGTATTTACGTTACTTTATACATGTGATTTACCTCTGTTATAAATCCTCGAGTACTGTGTGTGTCAGCATACCGATCTAGGGATGACACTTAAGCATAGAGACTTGATCCATTCGGGTCGGGTCGTTACAAGATGGTATCAGAGCACATGTTGACTGTAGGACGTGACCCCTAGAAACTGGCAAGCCCACAGGAAAGATTTTCTCTACAACTTCATTTTCAAAAGATCTTTTACTTCTCTTCTCTTCCGAGCTTATTCAAAAATTCCATTTTAGTGAGACTATACCCTTTTGCCTTTGGATCACTCAAAGATTCGATGGATGAGACCACTCCAAGAAGTACAAGATATTGGACAACTAAGACCACATTGGAATGAAGAGGATTTTACTGTGCATCTGAATAATGGAAACTACAACGGTTGAAGACCAAAGACAAGGAGAATTTGAAGGCTCTGAAGAATTCCCAGATTTCTATGACCTAGGAAGGCTACCCTTATGGAACTTGGCAGACTATGGAACTTGTCAATACCCAAGATCAAGGTGTATCGAAGAAATACCGGAGCATGGAGAGTTAAAAAAACTCAAAGTTCTGTCAAGGAAAACCCTAAGGCAGGAGATATCAACTATGGAGAGATAACTCATGGAAATGACAAGAGCAGAAACCCAGCTATCCATGATGTTATGGCCCGCTTATGCTATTGTCACTGTGCTGTGTTAAGCATGCATATGCATGGAAGGATTGGATGGTAGAAGGCTGATGGAGCATCTATCAGCAAGAGGTGAAGTTTTAACCTTAGCTAGTGTATCACCAGGATCTGGAGCGTTACATCAAGAAGTTAAGATGGACCTACAAGAAGCAGTATTTTGACAAGGAAGTATTTCATGAGGAACTCAGGACCCTGAAGATGAGAGTAGCCAAGATGGAGGAGCAAAACCTTGAGAAACCGGAGATTCGTCAGGAACTAGACCATGGTTCATGCCAAGGATGTTGAAACCTAGAAGTTTGAAATACAACTTCGGAATATTAAAGGATGTCACGAGAGATTTCATGTCAACAGAGATGATCTAGCAAAAGAACTTGAGAAGACAAGCATGATCGGAAGAAGCCATTGGAGGCATGAACAAGGCTTGAAGAGTTTGGAGACGTTGAAGATTTATTGACCTTTAGAAGACCAAACCCCTGTTATATACCTATGTTAGATGCGACGTTTGTGCGCTATCATTTGTTTGATGTTTTTCCCGACAGCCACAAATAAAATCTGTCTTTTCAAAACATTTTTTTGTATTGTGTGTATCCCTCTCTATCTCTCTTATCTCACCCCAAATCCATGGACCCAATAGAGGATGAATGAAGATGGGCTTATATTTTCTGGACCGATGAGTCAGTTGGAGACAGACCGATGGATTCAGAACATGGAGGATCACATGAAGAATAACCCTATAGTCGGAAAGGATATGACCCAGCATGCTCTCTAGTGCTTTGAAAGAGGTGCTGCTACTTGGTGGAGGATGTACCAAACCATCAATGGATGGCAAAGAGTAACCACTTGGAAAGAATTTAAGTTGACTTTGCCAAAGTCTCGGTTTGTGTCCCAGAAGTTGAAGCCTTATGGAAAGGATATGAAGAAACCTTGTGCATGCAAGATTTGTGGAGAAATAGGACACACCCATAAAGAACACAAGGATGAATGCCCTAATTGTGAAGGAAGTCACCTAGTTGAAGAATGCCCAACTAGGCAGATTACTTGTTTCCTGTGTGAAGGGACTGCCCACTATCTTGCTTAGTGTCACATTTACCCCATGGTACAATGAACCATCCAGCAGAAGAAAGAAGTAATGAAAGGAGCCCTCATGGAAATTTTAGAAGAAACTGTGATGAAGGAAGAGGTGGAGGACACGCCCAAAGAAGAACCAATTAAACCCTGCACCAAGTCATACTATTCATGTGGAGAAGAAGGACACATCTCCCAGAATTGTATGAATGGGGATCTAGTAGAATTCCCGATAGAGGAAGTAGAATATGACCCACAAGAAATAGAAGCCATGATTGGCATGGAAAGGTCCAGGAAGAGAAGCAGATTGGATTCCAGGAAGGACCTAAGTTATATCACCTGTTACAGGTGCAAGGAGTCAGGGCACTACCTCAACAGTTTCCCAAAAAGGAAACCTCGATACTTGTCAGAAGTAATATGTTTTAGTTGTAATGGAGCAGGGCACTTTGCCAGAGAATGCCCCAAGGAGAAGGAAACTTGTGCTAGATAGTTGAGTTTGCAACAAAAGAAACAGAGTAGTAGAAGTGAGAACATTTTCTTTTATATCAAGGTGTTGAGTTGAGATTGTAATCAATTGAGAGTGAATAAAATCAGCATCGTTGGTACTGATATGGATTTTATGAGTTGTTACCCTATGAAGAAGAATTTTGACCATTTTTGAGGATATGAGAAATATGGTCTATGGAAGATTTGTGTATTTTAAGGGTGGTAGTACCCTGTAAGAACCCTTGACCCCTGGAAAAGATAAGGATACTCCACTGAGTGGATTTCGGATAAAATGAATACGAGTTTTGTCTCGATATGTGTGATGCCCCAAGAGTATGTGGGATGCAGTTGGAGATAGTCAGTTGTTGGACCAAATGTGATCAAGGAGTCAGAAGAGAATGTTAAGTTGATTCGAGATAGACTGAAGGTAGCTCAGTCCAGGCAGAAGAGTTATGTAGACTCAAAAACTCAAGGAGGTAGTATGTGAAATTGGAGACAGAGCATGTCTTCGTGTGTCCCCTATGCGAGGAGTTAAACGATTTGGAGTTAAGGGAAAGTTAGCCCCGAGATTTGTAGGACCATAACAAGTTTTGGAGCGTATGCGAGAAGTGGTCAACAAGTTGGAGTCACCCGAAGGACTGTCAGGAGTTCATGATGTGTTTCATGTTTCCCAGTTGAAGAAGTGCCATGCAGAGATGGCCAATATTCCCCTGTAAGGACGCTTGACCCTTGAAAGGATAATGATGTTCCACGAAGTGGAATAAGGACTTCATAAGTATAAGTCTTTATCTCGGTATGAGGGATGTCCCACGAGGATGAAGAGATAAATTACTATTGGATATAAAGGATGTATGATGCCGGAAATATGGATCAATGGAAACTCCATGATGAGTCTAAGTAATCATGTCCTAGTTTGGTGCCAATAGAAGGAAGTAAGATAGTACAATTGGATGGATTTAAGAATACTAGGAAGTTGGAACTTGGAATAATGATCAGTTGCCAGATGATAAGTTCAAGGACTACAAGTGATGAGATGGGCCATAACCCACATGCCCCAGGACCTGCCAAGAAGCAAGCACATTCTTGCTGAAGGAAAAACCCTGGAGGAAGATACGACATTTATCGGTAGACGATTTTATAGGAGTAACGCAAAACCTGAGAGTTGTGAAGGAATGATAGATGTTTGTTTGGTTTGCAGAATCAATGGATTATTCCGAACGCAGTTCATGGACAAAAGAAATTCTGCAATGCTTGTGAGGATGACCGAGTGTTAGAATGCGAGATTCGCTAAATCGTATACAAGGTAATGATTTGGGTGCGGGATGGATTGATCACCATACCGACTTACTCTTATTATTCGCCTTGCTATATGGGATGGTAAATCTGAGTGACTTAGCTATAGTAGAGAGACGACGATCAAAACCCTGTTTAAACCTTAGAATGGTATAATTATTTTCTGTTGTACAAGGCAGCTTTTGCCAACCGTAGGTTATACGGTGAGGATCAACCCAGACCCATTTCCTGCAGGAGAAACCATAATTGGATGACTGCCATGAGATGTCGATAGTTGTTTAGTTTTGGTGCCAGACCCGTCAGCTAAGAAGACCCAGTCTCGGAAGAACCTTACCTAGATGAATGACAGAAGAACTGTGGTAAAGGTTATGCCACTACCGGAAGATCCCGGATAAGGAATTATCCTGAAGATCCAAGAAGACCGACACTGTTAACAATAAAAATGGACTATATGAGTTTTGATGGAACCGTAACAGTGCTTCTAAGGGTGGTAGCACCCCAGACCCCGGAGATGATTGATGAAATTTTGAAGAGACCCCGAACCTAACCTATTTCTTCCTAGCCTCTCCGAATCTCGAGGACGAGATTCCTTTTAAGGGTGGTAGGTTTGTAACATCCCAAAATTCTAAATTTTGGAATGTTATAATAAATAGATAGATTTGATTGATTGTTTGATTGATTGTGTGAAATTGAGTGAAATTTGAAACCTTTTTGAAAGTTAAATGAGAGGGAATAAAAGGACTTTCCCAAACTTTCATTTTGCATTCGTGATCTCCGTGAATTCAAATTCTTTTCACCACAAAACCCTGGAGAGAAGATGACATGACTTCTTCCATTTATTTAAGTGACAAGGGGTGTTGAAAATATTTGAATTTCATCTGGAAAATATTTCCAATTCTCAAACTTTATGCAACTCAATTATTTTCATGAGAGGAGATAAAATGACTTCTCCAAATTATATGAAATATGAGTTGGGAGTTTCAAAGGATCAAATTCAAAGTCTTTTGGAATTATTTTTCAATTTGGAGTTATTTGGATTTTATTCAAATCATTTTTCTACAAAAATAAAATACATGGAAAATAGGGTAACATGATTCCCTACAACAGAAAATTGGAGAGAAATATATTTGATTTCATTTTGGTATTTTTGAAATCATTTTGTTGGATCTTATTAGAGCAGGAGCACTGTTGGAATTATTAGAATTTGTGTGTATTTTATTTAATGCTAGAAAAATGTTCATGTCGTAGAAAAAATCTTTTTCTGCAAATTTTGGTATATTATATACCTATATAATATTTTTATTTCCTTTTGTTTTATTTTGGTTTGTGTGGAAAATGTTTTGAAAAAAAAAATCAACCGCGCGTCAACTCGTCCGGCCCGCCCCGAGCCAGCCCAGGCCCAAGATCCGGTCGCCACCTTCCTCCTCCCATGCTCCACCCGGACTCGCCGGAGTCCGAGCGAGCCACGCCGCCGGCCGCCCCTTTCCCCAAGGAAAGCAGCAGCTCCTGGCCCTTTAAAAGGCCGAGGCCCCGGGCCCTCTCCTCCTTGCCGCTTGCGCCGCCTTGCCTCGCCCGCATCTCGCGACGCCACCGCAGATCCGCCGGCGCCGCCGCAACGCCTCGCCGCGCCGCCACCCGCTGCTGCTGCACAGCGCACCGCCCGCGCCGCCGCAACCCTTGCCCGCGCATCGCCGCCGCCGCCCCGCGCCGCCCTGTCTCGCCGCGCTCGCTGGAACCGTCACGCCGCCCCGCCTCGCTGCCGCCGGAGTTGACCGCCGACGCCAGTTCGATCCACCGCCGACCCACCTGAACCGGTACGAACCGCCCGGTTCGCCCGATTTTCTTTTATTAGTTTTAGTTTTGGTTTTCGACTTAAAACCGTTTTGTTTTGTTTTACTTATTTAGAGTTCGTTCGTTCATTTATGTTCTTTAGTGAACAGATTCGTCAGATAGGTTCTGTTAGCGAGCATCCGCTCGATAGGATTTTTCTTTTATTTTAGTTTTCAGCCAGGGACCTATTCATGATAATTTTCTTCACAGATTAGTCCCTGTACTTCAATCGATCACAACTCTTTACTCGTTTGTCCAAATCCAATGAAACCAACTCTCACGTCTTCGTAATGATCCCCTCTATTGAGTAATCCAACTCAAACATGTTTTTGAAAGTTTAAAATTTGAATTAGATCAGATTTAGATTCAAACTTTGTTTGATCATAACTTGAGTTTTATAACTCCGTTTTAGTTGATTCTTTTTGCCAGTCGAAGCTCTTGACCTAAACTTTTTGATAAGTCCAAATTCGCATAATTTTGGTACTGTTAGAAATTGTTTTATGTTGCAAGATTTATTTGATTGGTTTGATGGTTTCAAAGTGTCTTATTCGTTCTTTCTGATCTTTTTAGTGATTTCTTATGTGTGGTTACTATTGCTTGCTTACGATAGATTGACCGGAGTGTGAAGAGTAGAACTATCAAGAGTTTTGAGTGCGAATCATCTTCATCAACAATGCAGGCAAGTTCACACTTTGATCATACCTCTTACTACCCTGTTTTTATTGCATTAGATCAATCCTCAAACATTGCATGATTAGGATCTAATTAAATTGTGGGATGGGAAGTAGTTGAGGTAGTACCTATTACCTGTTTATCATCAAACCCTTGGGAGTTACTATTACGTTATGCTTACATTGTCATGCTATGCTCGTAGACATGGAATGGGTTTTGAGAGTATCCATGACAGATGTGAGATTGTTAATTAATGGTTTACTTAAGGTGGCAACTTAAACACACATCTGGGTGGATTGAGGCACCTGGGTATTCCCGGATTGCCTGTCTAGGCACCGGGGTAGACCAGGATTGCCTGCTTTTTATGGACTGCCACCCAGGCTCAAAGGGATCATGAGATTATTCATACTAGAAACTTTTGTGTGCAGCCACAAGATACTATGGGCTCTAGCATAGTTGACTAAGTCGTGCGAACTCTGACAGTGGTAGACTAGCATATGTAGGGGAAAGTAGGTGTAACGGTCTACCCATCGTAAGGTGCTAGCGCTTCTGAAATACTATGTCTCGGTCATCCATTTCTCAAACACCATGTAGTGCGAGAAATCCAACGGAGGAGATCGAGTCTTGTGGGGAAAAGTGCGCAACCTCTGCAGAGTGTACAAACTAATCATGATTAGCCGTGTCCCCGATTATGGACATCTTGAGTATCTAGTTCTTGGATTATCATGTTGATCTCATCACGTTACTTAAATAATTTGTTGGGTTTTAATGATGATGCTTAACTGGGATTGAGAATGCTGTCAACCATTCTCAATGTTTAACAACCACCATGATAGTTAAATAAAAATTTATTCCTTGTAGGAGGGAAAAATTGGCTTTTCACAAAAACCTTATAACCATAGAGCTTTTCCACCAGCCATATATGCATGTAGTGATAGCCATTGTTCATCATTTCTCTATTGTGTGAATTTGCCAGTACATTCAATGTACTGACCCTCTGTGGCTGCAATGTCTCATGTTGCAGGATTTCTTACGACGAGTAAGTGATACGTTAGGGTTACGATTTCTACACTCAACTTTGCCGTTGGTGTTGATGGGAATCCACAACCTTGTTACTTCCGCTATTTGGATTGAGGTAATAGTATTTACGTTACTTTATACATGTGATTTACCTCTGTTATAAATCCTCGAGTACTGTGTGTGTCAGCATACCGATCCACGGATGACACTTAAGCACAGAGACTTGATCCATTCGGGTCGGGTCGTTACATTTGGGTAGAGCCGGGGGATGAGTTCATGAACGAGGATCCTATTGAGTACGTTTACGAGGAGCAAGCTTTCGACAAACCTTGAGAAATTTTCATGCAAGATGATCATTACCCCCGATATCACTTCTATCTTGGCTTGCTACTTGTTTGTTCTATCGTTATGTCGCGCTACCTACCACTTGTTTATCATGCCTCCCATATATCCATGTCAAGCCTCTAACCCACCTTCCTAGCAAACCATTGTTTGGCTATGTTACCGCTTTTGCTCAGCCCCTCTTATAGCGTTGCTAGTTGTTGGTGCCTTGCAGGTTGCTCCATGTTGGAACATGGATATGTTGGGATATCCCAATATCTCTTATATTTATTTAATGCATCTATATACTTGGAAAAGGGTGGAAGGCTAGGACTTTTGCTCGGTGTTTTGTTCCACTCTTGCCGCCCTAGTTTCTGTCATACCGGTGTTATGCTCCTTGATTTTCCCTTCCTTATGCGGTTGGGGTTATGGGACCCCCTTGGCAGTTCGCTTTGAATAAAACTCCTCCAGCAAGGCCCAACCTTGGTTTTACCTTTTGCCTAATAAAAACTAAAATTTTCCTAGGGAGTAATTAACCCGACGATTTTATTAGTCAACCCCCCCGAGCCAGTGCTCCTCTGTGTGTTGGTCCAAACCGGGCAGCCTGCAGGGCCACCTCGGGGAAACTCAAGGGTTGGTTTTACTCATAGCTTGTCCCATCCGGTGTGCCCTGAGAACGACATATGTGCTGCTCCTATTGGGATTTGTCGTCACATTCAAGCGGTCTTGCTGGTCTTGTTTTATCATTGTTGAAATGTCTTGTAACCGGGATTTCGAGACTGATCGTGTTATTCCGGGAGGAGGAATATCCTTCGTTGATCATGAGAGCTTGTGATGGGCTAAGTTTGGACACCCCTGCAGGGTATAAAATTTCGAGAGTCGTGCCCATGGTTATGTGGCAGATGGGAATTTGTTAATATCTGGTTGTAGAGAACTTGTCACTTGAATTAATTAAAATGTATCAACCGAACAGATTAATCATGAGTTATTGACATATTACCTGGCCTAGATTTATTGTAAAGAAACAATGGGGTTGCCTTACTGTATTTAGAGTTTGTCTTCTTATCTTCAGTAGCTTGCACCAAATTAACACACTAGCATTGCTATCATTGGCGAGGTCAGATAATAGGAAAGCAACATTGACACAACAAACGTTTGGGCAACCAGACCACACCAGCCTACACCAAATTAACTCAATATGGCATATCTATCATCAGCCAGGTAAGGTAATACGAAAGCAACATTGACACAATGAATGAATGGGCAACTAGAGCAGCACTACAATTCAGTAATGTGCATGATATGAGATAGTACACTCATGCAGCTCAGTATGCAAAACTACCAGGCAGTTTTCCTTACAAAAATCAACAATGTCACCTTTAACATTTTGCTACAACTGAATTTAGATCAGATAAAGGTTGGATTCATACCGATTAACAAAATACATGTTGATGTAAAAATATAGGGATATACAGCAGGTACTTACATCAGCATTGGAGCACAGAGAATTCCCGCAAGATACTTTCCGAATACGATCCCAGTATAGAAAGTCTTCTATCCTTTAAGCTTATTTTCTAAAAGAGAGATGGGCAGGAAACATGTAGAAAATATGATCAGAATGCTATAAAATTTCATGATGCAAGGATACGCACACGCTTCTTAGAATGGACTTGACATATTTTTGCTGGACTGGAGCGGACTAGTTCTCTGGCCACTGGAATCTACTTATTATCAGTGGGAGACGGGTTTCTCTGTGCTGGAGAAGTATCTATGAAAAATGGTGTTGGTTTATTATCTCCTGGTGTTTGGATCTTTTGCAAAGACCAGGTTTGTAACCCTTCAGATTCTAACATAGACGTCTTCCCCTTGCATGCCTTATATAGAAGAATGGTGCTTCAATTATAAAACTTGCTACAATAAAGATGGAAAAGGTACTGAAGAATAGAAAGGCATGACATATTGACATGTATTCCCTCCATCCAGAAATAAATGGATGGGTATAGGCGTCTTTAAGTTCTAGATACATCCAGTTTTCTCCATTTCTGCGACATGTAATCCGGACGGAGGGAGTATGACGTAAGAGCTAGGGATACGACAGGACAACAGTGTAAAAACACTACTTAAATGTAAAGTTGTCTGATAGCGGAATACATTACGGAAAAACACAAAGGGAACATATGCGTGTATGATTGGGAAACTAAGATGGCATTGCAAGTCACCACTAGAACATCACTTCAATGTAAAAAAAGAACATGGTATGGTCGATAGATGAAGTACATACTGATGAATAACAATGCATAAGATATTGAGAAGCATCATGTCCAAACTAAGAAGATGGCATTGTGATAGAGTAGAATGTCAATACTTGAATTTGAAAACATGTTATCATTAATGGAATAGGTACTGAAAAATAGGAAAGCATGCCATATTTACATGCAAGATTAGCAGGCGAAGCACAAGGCATTGCAACAAAGTAGATGCACTCCAAGACATTATATGCATGATGTACCCATATCAAGGGCCAAGTTAGAGCAAGGACCTTATGGGGTGAATAGGATTCATCATCTTTCTGCAAGTCTTGTGAAGAACTGCCTTTACATGTTCCATCATATTGGGTATCATTGACGTCATGTTTGTTGGCCGTTACATTGCTTCCTGAGGTTCTTGTGGATAAATCAGTCTGTGCAATTATATCTAACATGCATGGAAGACAACTAGTAGTAAGATTTGTGTAATGAGTGCCTGTAGGAGACGACATAAATAGTAGGACTGGGGTTAACTAGCAGCAACAGGTCTCAAAAACTAAATGGAGAACACAGATGAAAGTTATAGAATATGTATCGTTTGTACTCGAGATTAACTACATGGCACACAAAATTATTAAGTAACAACATAGGTTATACTAGAAGTGGTATAATACTATAATCACCAGCCCGTGGGATAGCATTGGCTGATGGATGATAACTATGGAACAACGTTACCTAAAGAACAAGTCTCTTAGTTGAACTGTGGAACAACGTTAACTCCTGAACAAGACCCGTAAGGGATCAGCATGAATATACAGTGAAATGTGATAATCTATTTTCAATGCTTAGATGAATAACAAAGCCATAAATGTTGCACACAAGTAAGACGAGGGTACAACTTATCTGGCCATCATCCATAGGAGTGAGCATCATGTGCTGACTTGTCGATGGCCCTGCAGTTGTTGTGGCTGTCCATGTCAGGCACACGCATTCGATGTAGGGAACTGTTGAGTGGGGACTATAGCTCCCTTCTGGTGCATGCTTCCCTTGTTGGAGCAGCTGCGGTGAGTTGGAAGATGGTGTGGCTGAAGATTCATAAAACACATAATGTTAAGAATGACACATCTCACTGATCTGAAGAAATACCCTAAGAGATCAACAACAAGGTAAGAGAGTGGTCACATGTCTGTTGACTGAAGAATAAATTGGGGTCACACGATTTTATTTTATTTTGGTACTGTCTGATCTACGTCGGATGGCTTGATGGCCGTCTTGTGCCTCCCGTCTGACACTGTTCAGAATCTTCCCCGAAGAGCCAGCGACCACCGGCAGAGTAGTCTGCCTCCGCCGTCCATGGCCCCGACCAAAACCCCGCTCCCCGCCCCACCGCACTGCCGTGGTTGCGCTGCCCCCGGGCCAATCCACAAAGACTCGCCGTCATCTAGATCTGGCGGCAGCAGTACCTTCAACCCACACAACTCTAAGATAGCCATGTAAGCTCTGCTTCCACGGCGAACTTGCGCCCCCGCACCCTTATGTTAGACACCAGCCAACCGGCAGCCTAGGAGCTCCGCCAGCTCGAGGGGTGCTGCTTCCCGTTGGGAATCGATTAGCCTAGAATAAAAATTGAAACAACTGATGCCTAAATAAAGTGATTTGAGATGAGGGTGCGACCTATCTGGCAGCTCGGTGAAGTAGGCAGCTCCAGCTGCCTAGACGGTGAGGCCGGCGCGGTTGCGGTGGCTACTGGTGGCAAGGAAATAGAGATGTCGTGATGGTCGACGACTATGGGGAAGCAGCGCCGGGGCTTTGGAGGGGTCCAAATTGGAGCTTCTCCGGTGCCGTGAATAATGGCGGGGGTGAATCGGCTCCGGTACAGTTCATGCAGCCGTCGTCGAGGCAGCTTCGACAGCACGGGGTAAGAGGCACATGACCCAGTGCACGACGACAAATGGACAGCGTACCGGGATTAGAGAGGAGGGCGGCTGTGAATTTGGTGCAGTGGGGGTGCCATGGAGGAGGGGCTGAGGTTTCGCGGCTCGGGAGAAGGGAGCTTCTGACGAGAAGGTTATTTGGCGCCCACGAGTTATGAATGGGGAATTGGGAGGGGGAACCATGTCTTACGGACGCATTTGTCTGAAATGTGGGGGGAGTTACAGTTCTACCCCTACCTTTAGGCTTCTCGTCTTGGGTCTGTGTACGGAGGGTCGGGGATAGTAGAGTAACTTTGCTTCTCCCAAATAGTGGGCGCGAGCGATTTTGGGCAAGGAGGGCGTGTTTTGAAATATACTGCGCGCGAGGAATTTCGGGCGAGGAGGGCGTGTCTTGAAATATAGTGGGCGCGAGCGATTTCGGGCGATGAGGTCATGTTTTGAAATATAGTGGGCGCGAGCGATTTCGGGCGAGGAGAGCGTGTTTTGAAATAGTGGGCATGAGCTATGTCGGGCGAGGAGAGGGTGTTTTGCCGACCATGGTTTATGAATTATTCGGTACATGTCATTTCGGCCGAGGAGAAGGCGCGCTTGGATGAAGTTACGGACCTACCCTCGATGTACAATGGCCCAATTGATGCGTGTCCCACATAGGTTGGTAATTTTGCATGTCCCATTTATTTGCTCGGGCGAATTCCACCGAGTAGAGGGTGTTTAACGGTTCGTTCAAATTTTGGGAGAACGAGCATCCACGTCTACCTTACCAAGTCGATTCGAATCAAATTTTGAAATATTAGCACGCCACTTCTTTTTTAGATGGAGAGATGATGCTCATGAGTAATGTGTTTTTACATGCTCGTTGCTAGCGATTTACTATATGACAAATAGTTGACCCACTAAAAAGGGAATCAAACCCAAAATGATATATCTCGATTCAATGAAATAGCTCGTTCACTAGGTCAAAATAGTGAACTAAATCCAAAATTAAACACCTCAACCGAGTAGCATGTTGTACAGTATTATAGTAATCCATGAACATGTTGAGAGTCAAATTAATGAACTTGTTTGATATACGCATATCTCCATTCATGTGTGTATTGCAGACAACATGTTCTCTAATTTAAATATTGAATGCAAGTTTATATCAATCTTTGATGCATAAAACGCGACCCCCACTCCCGTACTCCTACTCTCTCTTTCCCTCTCTCTTTCTCTCTCACTCACTCTCTCTCTCCCTCTCTCTCTCTCTCTCTCCCCCTCTCTTTCGCGTGTGCGCGTGCGCAGACAATCTTCAATTCTGTCGCATGCCGCCAACACACAAACCTTGTTGGCCCCTCTCCATCTCTCTCCGTCTCTCTCTCTCTCCTTGTGTATGTGGGGGGTGCCTTTCTAGTTCGCATGCATATATACTCCATGTATAGGTCTCTCTCGCACACTATGTATGATTCTCTAGTCCAAGCTAAATATCATGCATGTAAATCGCTATGTACATCCATGACGATTTTATGACAGAATCAAGATAGTCATACGTGTGCTCTCGTAGAAGTGTTCCATGACATTACCAAAATTATCATCACGGAAGTGTCCACTTCCATGACGACAAATCGCGCGTCACATAAGTGGTTTCATCAAGGGTGACCGACATGTGGCATCCACTGTAACGGAACGCCGTTAAGCTATCGCGTTGGGTTTTGGATCCGATAACCCGTTAACAGCCTCGACCAATGGGAAATGTCCACGTGTAAAATTCTTATTGGCCGGACGAAACACGTGTCAGCTCGTCAGTGGGTCAGATAGGCGCCTATGATATGTCGACATGTGCCACGGCCCACCACTGGCCCATTTAGCTTACAAAGCTGGCCCGTTTGACTTGGTCAAAAGTTAACGGGTTGGCCCATGAAAAGCCTATTAACGGTCTCTTCACAAATAGCCCATTTTACGGCCCGTTAACTCAAGGCCCGTTAGGCCCTAAAGGAAATTGGCCCAACAATGTCATGTGGGCCGTCGAATATAACACCAGCCCATTTCACTTTCGGCCCATGTATGGCCCACGACGTCTTTCGGCCCATATGAGGCCTTCGTATCTTTCGGCCCTTTACAGGCCCACGGTGACTCTAGACCATAATGAACAGTAATTATCTTTATACCCGTTAACGACCCATGATTTACATGGGCCGTTTCCAGCCCGTGTTAGCTTTCGGCCTATTGACGGCCCATACGTTCTTGGGCTCCTTTTCGGCCCTCGATTACTTCCGGGCCGTTACTGGCCTGTTCCCCTAATGGCCAAATTCGACCCATGGTAAGAGTCGGCCCGTTACTGGCATGTTCCCCTAATGGGACAAATTCGGCCCATGGCAAGAGTCGGCCCGTTACTGGCCAGTTACCCTAATGGGCCAAATTCGGCCCATGGCAAGAGTCGGCCCATTTCTGGCCTGTTAACCCGTTGCGCCATTTCCAGCCCGTCCTATATTCTGGCCCATTAACGACCCATTATGCATGTGATAGAATTAAGCCTTTGTTGTCCTACGGCCTGTTAACGGCCTGTTACCGTGCTGGGCCGATACGAATTACGCCTGATTACGGCCCATGTAGACCCATTTATCCGATGGCCCGAGGCCCACCGATTACAGGCCCATTTATCGACGGCCTGAAGGAGACCCATGGATCCTACGGCCCGTATATGGCCCATGGTAGTTGCGGCCACTAGCAAACCAGGGAAAAAGAAGACTAGGAAATAAATAAGGCCGAAACTAACTCTAAGCTATTAAGGCGATTGCATAGATTACATCCACTCAACATCAAAGATCGCCACCAGTGCAAATATAGGGAACACCCTACACTATACAAAAATGGCTTGCTGTTTTCTTCAGCCGGTGGCTGCATGTTAAGAATAAATTTTGTATCGCACCAAAACAAATTACAACTATATAACAAAAGGAAGGTTGGCATAAAACTTAACAGTCTAGCAGATAAATGCACCACCAGAAGTTCAGAAGCTCAGTTCATTTGACCCGACTGTTACGTTTTCATGCTGTATTGTCCGATCGAGCACCATAACCCTCGCCTTCATTTCCCCTAGGCTCCTAAACAACATAGCAAATGTCTAATAGTCTAGTTTCAAAACCATGCATATCTTGGCGACATTGAGCAATATTTCTCCTTGTTTCACAAAGGGTCTCAATTAGGGAGTGGACTTGTGTCTGGAGCGCACATACAACATTGCTTTGAGCTTGCATATCTTGATCATGAGGCAGTTTGGACGATATTGCCTTAACAACCAACCAAGTATTGCGCAGGAACGTGCTTTTGGCACTGTTAGTGGACAGGTACTGAGCCACTGCAGCAAGAGCTAACATTGCGGTTATAGTTGCCTCGCCACCTTTAGAAGGTGGCGGTTCCATCATTTTTTCCATAGCTCACTGAAAAGTTGATGTTTTACATTAGTAGTACCAGAACAGAAGATATTAAGGAGGCAGCAAAACCAAACAAAATAGCTTTGGTCTATATACAAAACTTATTCTGGTGAACCCATGTAAAATATTAGTTGTATTTTATTGCAAAGATCATAATAAAACCAGGTTCCAAACATATGACCATGTACCATCGCTAATGTATTGTCTATTTCTTCACATTGTATTGAGGGCTAAGGATAAAGAGACGAAGTTTATAATACAGTGAGCATAGTATGACATCATTCATATCACAAAACAACTGAGAACAGACAAACATGCAATTGTAACGTTGTGTGGGCAAGTCTAGCACGGAACTAGATTATGGGTCAAGATCAAAGGAATATCACTCCTCTCTTTTAAACCTTGTAAGGTGCAATTATACGCTAAGACAATTGTGTATAAAATTGAAAAGAGTAATAGACATTGGCCGCAAACCATGCAGTTGAAGGCACAAGTCAAAGTAAGTAGTAGCTAAAAGGCATGAGGATTAAGGACTTACAACAACCGATTTGACTAGTGTAGTCATGCCCTTCTTCTTGCTGGTGTGACAGTCCTTGAAGATTTCCATAGCATCTGGTTTAGGTACTTTTTGGTCCTTGTGGGCTTTCCTCTGCATTTCGAACAAGTCAATATAGATCTGATAATATGGTACATCGAAAAGAGTGAAACAGCAGCTAATTACAAGAGCCTCGTAGTGTGCAATATAGCTACGAGATCCTGTCATCTGTTGGAATTTCACTTTCGTACGGTTGGCCTTGTTCTTTGAATAGTTCACCTACAAGAAGATAGATTTGTGTGGCACATGCATAAATAGGACTTCAACATGTGATCTGAACACATATATATAATGTACCTGATACTTCGGATCAGACTAGTGTTTAACAAGGCCCCTCCAGTCTTCATCCGATATATTTTCCACTGGAGATGTTTGGGTAAGTTCACTGTTAGCCTTGCCTTCAAAGTGAGTTCCTCAAGTTATACCGATACTGTCGCAGAGCAGACTTGAAAACATGGGTACAAGCTTGTCTGATTGCATCATCTTGGCTATCCAACTTGAACCTCATCTGTTGAAAATTATGGGAGTCTCATTATTAGCAACCTAGAAAGTATGGGACAGAGCAAGATGATATTACTAGTTTCCATACATAAACATACTTACAGATAAATGGTCGAGGAAGGTGTTGAACTGGGTTTCGTCTTTGTCATTCCTGTACTGAATCCATGTTGGGAGGATACGTACATGACACCTAACGGCAACCGCTGCCTCTGATACTAACTTGCCTGACTCTGTAGCATCACGTGGCCTTTTTAAACCTGCCTCAAAACGGATCTCCATTCTTCCTCCTCCAGATTTAGTTAACCTATCGAGCATTATCCTTGATGTTTGTTTCCTCTTGCGCCTAGGTGCTAGTCCAACAGCGAACATAGGAAGTATTAGTGTACATCAAACTGTGAGAATACATATAAAGAAGCATGCAACTGTAACTTGACTCCAGCAACTACCTTATTGCTGTTGAAGCACACAAGGTTCATCTGATATTGCCAACTCGTCTTGTGTCAAGAGTGCTTGGGAAGTAGTGTCAGGTGGCAAGGGATCTTGGGAACATGTTGCTAGCTCAGTTGACGCACGAGTAAGTCGTGCAGCTGGTAGTACTGTGGTAGGTGTTGCAAGAACTAGGGCTATCTCTGCTTGTTTGGTGGCAGCAATTTGTTTCTCTTTGGCTTTTTTTGCAACTCGTGTAGCATGGGATGTCGTGTTTGTGGAATTTTCCGCTGGACTTTGACCTTCTATTGCACCATCAGTACCAGCAGAATCTGCAGGATTCATCCGCTTCTCATTCCCTGCCATTATGTGTTTCTTCCTCTTTCTTTGTGCCATGTTAAGTCAAGCCGACAAGAAAAACGAATAAAAATTTAGTTCTTCAGAACAAATTGATGCGTGATGCAGACGAACTGAACTTTGATGTTAGACAACTACATGATAGGAGGATGTAATATGTATGAAAAATAGGACGGAAGAGATAACCAGAACTATGATGTGTAAACTAAGAAGAAGACATTTCATCAAATTAGAAGCAATGCAATGGAGGGTAGACACCATATGAAAGATGTTACAAATATCGCTCTGCCAAGTTAACAGTGTCTAATCATAAATGGCGTTTAAACAAATGTGAAGCAGTACAAGAAATAAATCATATGCAAGATGCAAACAACATCACACTACCATGTTAGAGGTCTCTCGTCATTAGTGCCATTGCATATTCACAGCATTGCATATTCACATCTTATGATGTGTAAACTAAGGAGAAGGCATTTCAACAAATTAGAAGCAATGAAAGCTGGACACCATATGAAAGATGCAACGAATATCACGCTACCAAGTTAAAGCTGTCTCGTCATAAGTGCCATTTCAACAAATTAGTAGTACAAGCTAGAAAAGAATGTGAGATGTAACCTATATCACACTCCGAAGTCAAACGTGTCTTATGATAAGTGATTGTTGCAGGTTACACAACAATAGTAATTTGATGTAAGAACATGGTGTGATAGACAGATAGTGTATGTTCTAGAAACAGGAACACGTGTCTTATTCAAGTATAATGTGTAAACTAAGCAGATGGAATTCAACAAACTTAGAAGCAATACAAGCTAGACATCACACATAACATGCAACCACATATAACAGTGCCAAGTTAGAGGGAGCACCGGTGATGCTGCACTAGGGGAGACGTGCTCATCATAAACACAGCTTTGTTGAGTGTCTATGCATGTGTTGTCTTGGAAATCATCTTGGGGGTGTGGAGGAGTAGAAACTGTAGATGCCCTCCGTTCGGAAGGAGCACCTTCATCCGCTGCCTTGCTAACTTCCTTCCGCTTTATTGATTTTGAATTATCAAGTAAAACCGACAAGAAAAGGCAATAAAATTCTCTCTTCAGAACTCATTCATGCATGATACTGACAATCACTACTTTGATGTAAGGCAAACACATGATACCAGGATGGAATATGTACGAAAAACATAATGACATGGCATGTTCAAAACTGTTTGTGTAAACTAAGCAGAAACCATTCCAGCAAATAAGAAGCAATGCAAGCTAGACACCACATGAAAGATGCAACCAAGATAAAAGCGTCCCATCATAAATGGAATTTCAACAAATTAGAAGCAGCGCATGCTATAAATCATATGAAAGATGCAACTAATATCGCACTGCATATACTAAAGGTGTCTCGTCATGTTGATTGATGCGGGATACAAAATAGACAGATGTACTATGTACTAAATACAGGAAGGCCTGCCACATTAACAGGTATAATGTATAAGCTAAGAAGACTAGCACATGCAGTTTAACCAGATTGGAAGAAGTACAATCTAGACACCATATGCAACATGCAACCACATATCACCCTGCCAAGTTAGAGCAAGCACCTATGATGCTAGTGTAGGGGAAATGTTGTAATCAACTACAGAGCTACGTTCACTATCTTCATCTAGCATTTCTGTTTCTTGAGAATCATGTCAGGAGGCTAACGCTGCATTCTTTAAATGAGGAGTAGTCCCCTTGCCTGCCTACCTCGTCATAAGTGATTGATGAGGGATACACAAGATCATTAGTTTGATGTAAGAACATGGTTAATACACAGATGTACTAGTATGTACCAAAAACAAAAAGGCATGTCATATTCAAAGGTATAATGTGCAAGCTAAGCAGATGCAATTTAACCAAATTGGAAGCAATACAAGCTAGACATCCGGCCTGAGTGGTGAGCATGATCATCTAGGGCATGAGAGCCTGTTGGGAGGCGGGCTGCTTCGCCACCATCGCAGCTTTTTAGTTGGTTTCCAGGTGATGCCTATCTTTGCTAGGCTTGTCACTGGCTCGGCCAGTGCCCTGACTAGCTATTTGTCTTCTGGTGCTCATGGGATGGTGGTTCATGTAAAAAATATCTTTCCTTATCTTACCGACTTCGGCCTTTAGAATACAAGCTAGACACCATATGGAACATGCAACCACATATGACACCGCAAAGTTAAAGAAAGCACCTGGTATGGTGGTTCATTGCGAGCGAGGTCATCAACTCCAGAGCTACGTTTACCGTCTCCATCTGCTGACACTGCACCCTTTATAGCGTTGTAATGTGTCTTGCCTACCCGCATACGAAGCTGGAGCGACTTCTCTCTTTTATTTTTGGCTTCTCTCATGGCAGCAGAGTCTGAAATACCCTTGCATAAAAACACAATAGTGAGAGTAAGGGTGAATTGTGTGCAGAACTAGTGCACTTAAAAGTAGCAGATAGCAGCTGGCTGAAAAATAAATGACAGGAGACATATGATAGCTCTACAACATTGCATGGCAAACAAAATTAGATTCTACTCCGTATGATTTTGTAATATATGAGCACATGAAATGCAGGTACTCCTCTAGCACACCACCACATGTGGTCATATGTAAGATAACAGTCGACTGAAAATAAATAGGTCAGTCGATATTTTTAATGAACCGTCCGATCTATAAGGAACGGGCAGATGGCCTTCGTCTACCTCCCGCCAGTCACTGTTGACAATCTTTCTCGAACCGCCAGCGACCACCGGCCCAGACCCCTGCCTCTGCCGCCCTGCCCTCCCATCGACCTCACACCATCGCCATGCTTGGCAGAGCCCCCAGGCCATCCCTTTAGTCCTGGTCGACCTCCATGTCAGGCGCCAGGAGCTCTAGGCCGCAGACGCCCCTAAGATAAACACCAAGGCGCTGCTTCCCCGGCGTAATAGGCGTACTAGCGCCTGTTACGCCGGGGAATGCTTCCGTTAATTGGGAATCAACTGGCCAGAAATTGAAATTCAGGGGGGTGACAGACCTCTAACTAAGGTGAAATAGTATATGAGGAGAAACCTTGTGCATCGCAAGTTACTAGGAACATCTAGTATCAAGAAGAAGCGGTCAACTAGTGTCTTCTATGGGATGAATACCATGCAAGCGGAGACGTAAGATTTGCACGAATAAGGGAAGAGGAGTACCTTTTTCGGTTGTCGGTGTGGTCACCTCCACATGTCGCGTTGATATTCTTCTTTTTACCGGGGAAACCGATGTTCTGGAGGGTGCGGACGAACCCATGATCAAATTGTTGATTGTGTTTCCGTGGCCGTATGTAGGTGGAGGGGAAGCAGATCCGAGGTGGCGAAGGACGGCATAGAAGGAACAGCTACGGTGCGGTGGAGGGTGGCGAAGTTGGAGCAGCAGCGGTGAGGCGCAGGTGGTTGAACTAGCTCGGGTACGGACGGCTCGGCCTCGGCTTCAACTACTAGCCGTGGAGAGCATTGTGGTTGAGGTTGTGGTGGACGATGTCGTCGGGATATCGACTCCGGCGTGGTGGAGGAGGGCGGCGGTTGATGGGTGGGATGGGGTGGCGGACGGAGGACGCCGGGGTTTCACGACCGGTGGAGAGGTAGTTTTGGCGCCCACGGAGTATGAATGGGGAATCAAACGGGTGGGGGGAACCATGTTTCGGTCTGGGACGTGCTTGTTTGAAATTTGGGGAAAGTTCAAACTTTGCCCCCCTCTTAAATTTCAGACCTACTGTGGGTTGGGGGTAGGATGGTAATCCCAGGTGTCCCAAATAGTGGGCGGGAGCGATTTCGGCCGCGCACATGTGTGCTTAGGCGGCCATTGTGTATGAAAGTTTTTCGGATGCGGTTGCGTGGCGTCTAGATGAAGCTACAAACCTACCCTGGTTTAGACCTTTGGACGTAGGGCCAGTAGGTTTCATGGGTCGGAGTTATTAGAAAAGTAATTTCCTTGTACTACCAAACATTGGTCTCACACGGTTTCGGGCGAGTAGAGGCTCTTTTGGCGCTTCGTTTGAAATTTTGAAACACAAGCATTCATGTTTAGATTACTCTTGAACTATGAGGATTGACCTAAATAGACAACGTTATATTTGACCTTGTATGTTTGAAAACCTCATTAAATTATCCACTTCTTTTTGAGATTTTGACACTTGAAAATCCTATAACTACGATTTTTTTGGAAAGAAGGAGCTAAATTTGAATCTATTTTGTACATGACTACATATGCTATTATGTACAAAATCAGAGCAAAGATTGGTGCCCCCATAATTTAGGTATGGTTTACACATTCCATGATATCAAATTCAAATAATTGAATGGACTTCATGTTGAATTCAATTTTTTAAACCACCTTAAGTTGAATTCAAATGGATGCTAGTTCATAGGTAGCTATTTATAATGTCCATTGTGTAACTTTCGTATGTATAATGTGCTTTACGCACACAACATGAACTATACTCACGTTCATATCCGATTGCTAAAGCGATGCATTGTCTGGAGTTCAAAATACTAACTATGTGGATCAATTGTGTCGAATAATAACATAGAC
The DNA here is from genome assembly GCF_018294505.1 of Triticum aestivum. NCBI lineage: Eukaryota > Viridiplantae > Streptophyta > Magnoliopsida > Poales > Poaceae > Triticum > Triticum aestivum. The sequence continues at coordinate 312,923,609 of NC_057797.1, forward strand.
ATGCTCAAATTAGATAGAATCTAGATGTCTGATGGATCAATGACCCCTCCTTACGCGAATTGCAAATATCATGATCCCATCCTAATATTTGGATAGAATTTATATCTTTAATCAATGTGTAGAGCAGTCTTCTACGTGTAGTTTCACTCGCCATCGGTGGTCTCTCACACATGCTCACACACTCTCTTCCAAGGTGTCTTTCTTGCACACATGCTCTAGATATAACCCTCCCTCCCTCTCGTAACCATTTACAACTGTTTTCACTAACCTTTATCACAAGCACTCTTCCTTCACAAACATACACACGCACAATCCTCACCGACCCTTTCTATATACATGGACCTGCCTATGTGTGTCATGTACGCACATTATCTTTATGCCTGTCTCTCACACATTGTCTCACACCTCTCTTCCTAATCGACGAGTATGATTCTAGCAGAGCATTCTGTAGGATGCCCCTTAAAGTTAGGTTGGATGAATAGTAATATCAGAGATGTTACCTTAGTCTGAGAACCTAGGGTTACAAATCCTAGCCAGCTTTGTCAGTGGACACAGAGTCCTTTGTCTTGTACGACTAGTCATCCATGGGTCTTCCTAAATGCGTCACGGGCCGACCAATGTGGCGCAGGATGGAACCGAACGAAGGGCCTCACCTTGACCCACCGGACCTCACGCGGTGACACACCCTCTGGCCCCACGTCTCATTATCTTCTCACACCCACACATACCAACACAAAGACGACACACACAGAAAATTTCTCCTGGTGCCTCTATTCCCTCCCCCCTTGCATATACACACTCAAGGGAATGGAATCTCTTGTCGTGACGTCATATTCGTCTCTCTCTCTCTAGACCATTCTCAGTTCTCGTGTTATCTCTCCCACGCCCCCGTCGGCCCCTCTATCCATGCCTCTCTCGAATACGTAATACACACACATACCTCTCTAGGCCCCGCCAAATGCATCAACTACACATTCACACATGTTACATCACGTACACCATTGATCTAAAAAGCCCTCTCTTCACGTTTATTTCGCATACAACATTCCTTTTGAATAATGTGTGGCCAAAAAATTATTTTAGAGTTTCTACATACATACAACATTACAAAGTTATATGGAGGAGTACGAACGCTAATTTGCATTGCATGGTGCCCACAATGATATTTATTCCGCACTGTGAATTTGTATATTTTTATACTATATACAAAGTTAGTCATAATAAAGAGGAAAGAAGAGCATCTCTCTCTCCATGGCATACCCCCCTGTACGCCCCTTTCACGTATGCACACAAAACTATCTCCAGGTCCTCTAAAAGTAAGCCCCCAGAAAATTCATGCATGTTTCATCTTTCTCTCACGATATATGCAATGACGATCATTGTGTTTGAAGTGAAAGCAAGATACATACATTGGACTTCAGAATCCACTCATTACGATCACCATTTATGTTTACTGATTATTATACAGTCACGGGCTCGCCGTACAACTCCGTATTTGCTCATGACATGACTAGTTCACCAGTTAAACGCTCCACATGGCACCTCTAGTGTTGCATCACATTATCTCACTACCATCGTGCCCACCTGTCGACTTGTATCTACTCTACATCTACACTCTTATAAAATACATAAAATACACTCTTAAAAAAACAGAGTTGGTGATGATGGTGTGCCTGCCATCCTGCAATATACGCCGTCCGATTTATATCTGACGGATAGGAAAGAAACTATGGCAATTTTGCAAAAAGGTACCCACACACCTCTCTACATTTGCAAATAAGGCCTTCCCTCGTTCATCCTTTTCTCTCACAAGATAAACAAGTCATCCAAATGCATCTTGATGTTACATGCAACGCACGGGCATCTTGCTAGTAAGAATGAGAACAAATGACAAAAATATATTTGGACAGTGGTTCGAAGTCATGACCGCGGGCATAGCTGACAAGGTGGCCTTGTATTGGTATGATGAGCCGTCTGTTTTAACACACATGAGCTGGTGTGTTGATTATACACACACGCATGCATGCACACAAACTGCATCCACGGAACACTCACACAAACAAATGCACCCACGCACGCACGCAACACTCACACGTACACACGCAACCACGCATGCACGCAAGACTCACACACACGCACGCACGCATGCACACACCAGTACACCACACGACCAACACACACTCTCACGCTCAAGTGCTCAACCTACAAGTGCATGCGCACACATCAGGCCCTGACAGACACATACACAGCCAGGTGATTCCCGCGCACGGGTTGGAGCCTTGTAATGCCTGCGTAAATTTGTGTTTATCTGACCTTTTGCCTATGCAAACTGACAGGTGGGACCCACAATGAACATGGTCAATTTAACTAGTCAACATGGCGCCACGCAGACTATTTGGCCGGTCAACAGAGTGCAATCCGATGCTGAACTGTGAGCAACTTACCGTATAATCACCGCAAAACGTATATAGTGACCGTAATCAGCTTATTCTGAAGTTCGATGACCGTATTACTCTTTTCTCTCTGTAGTCCCTCCAAAACTACATCTCTACACGTTCTCACATGTTACATCTAACAACTATGCAATACAGCACTACTACTACACTCTAACACAATAAATCATATGTGTTTTTAGTTTTACTAGATATCAAATTGTTACATATAATTATTCAGTTTGCATACATTAAAATTGCCTTTGAAATGTATGGCCAGTATCATCTACCGCGCGGGAAAAATCCCGCCCTTTCCTATTTAATCGGGTTTGTGTCGATGGATCGTGCGAAACAGCAAAACTATAGTACTATATAGTACAAGTGACAGTTCGCTGGGCCATCGTGTCGTCTACTCCTCCGTCGTAAGAGTGGAGCGCTTGCTTTCATAAATCTTCTAGTCCCTTTCGCCGACATGTGGGACATCAAGCTACCGGGTCCACATGCCATACCGGAATACACTGCAGAGCAGCCGGGGTGAAGCACCGCAGTCATGGCGCCGGCGTAGTAATGAGCAATGAGGCGTCAAATCACAAAGCTGCACCTTTCCCGTAGTTAAGTTGGAGGGACGAAGCAACCATCATTTCACTCGTTGCTGAATCCGCTTCTCCCTTATCTTCTTCAACTTAACCATGTGTTGCTTCTCCCATTGTTCTGCCTCATGTGGGACGTGGATCGGCTTGGTAAAGCACTGACACGTGGGACCACATGTTAGCAAACCGCCAGGACAACGTCCTCCGAAAATAAGAAGCCTAATCCTAGACTTATAAAGGGCTACGTAGTTGCTATGTATACTTTCCATCTAATCTATATATGCCCCCCTTATTTTCAGGTGGGGTGGGCCTAATCCTCTCCTTTAATCCAATCAAATAGTCCCACATCACATCAGTTCGTAACTTTATGTAAACCATTATGTGGATGTAGCATTGCTCAAATAAGAAACCTCCCCGCCATCCGCGAGGCAAAAACACCTCCTTTTTACTAATCTTGATTCTATAATTTTTTAGATCAATATAATTGAGATTTGTATAGATAGCACACAGGAGCAAAACAAAGTGGTACGGTTAAGGGCATCCACAATGTGTAGCCAAATGTGAAAATAGCTTTTAGCATCGTGGGAACCAATTTGTGGACTGGACGGTGTTGCCAAAGCCAAAAAGATGGAACCGAAGCTCCCTGATTGATTGATTGAAGGAATAGAAAAATGCAACGTCTCTCCTCTTTCTCCCATGCTTGGACGCATGTAGTACAGTATAGAGCACAGAGTCTACTCCCCTGTCCCTTCTATCACAAATCACAAAGCAGTGAGGCGTCAAATCACAAAAGCACGGACGAAGCAACCATCATTTCACTCTTCGCTGACTCCGCTTCTCCATCGTCTTCTTCGAGAAACCATCTCACCGCACTAGTACTCCTAGTAGTACTAGTAAAGGACTTCCTGGATGCAAATAAGGTGGTTGTCTCGGCTTGCAGGCGGCACTTGCGAACGACTTACCGTGGTCTCCCTCAATGGTATTCTCAGTCGAACGCACTTCGCCAAACCACCAAAAAAAGATATCATCGACGTCACCGCAATGGGGAAGGAAGTCAAATATAGTTACTACCTCCATTTTTTTGTACACAAGGCCAATATATCAAAATTACAATTTGCAAAGGGTCACTAACACTAATCGAGGCAAAATTGATGGGTTTACAACCAAGGACATTAATATCCCCTGCATGCATGCGGAAGTGAGAAGGTTGGTTTGCATGGCGCTGCATTAATCAAGTGATGAGGAGTGAGATGGTTAGCTCTTTGGTCTTTAGAGAAAAAAATACACATTAATTGACATGTGAAACGAGGATTTCTATCGATTAAATCCCACGAAGGAAAACCCCGCCTTTCTTTTTTAACAGTAGTACTCCTAGTACGTATGTACTTATCCTGTTTGGGTCTAGGCCTTGCATTGCCAAACTTCTCCACACATTTTTGCCAATCTTGCCTAAAGTTTTCAAAATGAGAAGGAGGTACACTTGCGCATGGCTATCAAGGTCGCACCGCACCCTCACACGGTCGCTCCTGCACGCCGCGGTCGCACCGCACCCTCACACAGTCACTCCTGCACGCCGCAAACCCAACCAAGGGAACGCACCCTCACTAACACGTGTTGTCACATGTGAACAAACCAAACTCAGCCATCCTATCGCTGACACATATTTTTTGTTCATAGAGTATGTTTATCCAATCGCATGTTGGGGAGTATCCGTATGGCCCGTGCGGTGGTCTGTTGGGGAAGAAGAAGAGGTGAGGAAGAAGGAAAGAAGGGTTAGGAGACGTAGGATATTCATCCAACCGCTTGAAATGGTAGACTGACCCAAGTCAGACGACTTGCATAACAAATATATGTTTTTACACAGCAAAAGATCCATAAGAACAACAACATAAAAAACTATCACTGCTCACGGAAAGAGATGGCCCCGTCGTCTTTGGCTGCCGGTGCGAACCAGCCGCCGCTGCTGACGTGTGTCTCCGCACTGTGGTTGTCCTCGGCCTCCAGCTACTTGTTCAAGCGGAGCGTGCGGGCGCTCTGCACGGATGAGAGCACAGCCCAGTTCAAGTCGAGGACGTCCGGTTCCGCCTGCAGGAGGGCCTCGATGGCAGTGGCATCTGCGTGCTCCGCGTCGAGTCGAGCCTCCGCCGCCCGGTTCAAGTCCAGGATGTCCGATTCCGCCTGCAGGAAGGCGTCGATGAGAGCGGCATCCGCGCGCTCTGCATCGAGTCGAGCATCTACCACCCGGTTCAAGTCCAGGACATCCGGTTCCGCCTGCAGGAGGGCCTCGATGGTAGCGGCATCCGCGCGCTCTGCCTCAAGTTGAGCCTCCGCCGCCCGGTTCACATCCACGACATCCAGTTCCGTGTCGAGTTGAGCCTCTGCCTCCCGCTCCTCCTTTAGTATCGCCATGTTGGACCGCTGGTCCGCTTGCACCATGGGGGACTCGGACGCCGGCACGAAGTCAACGTCCTTCGTCTCACACCCATCGGCGGCCTTCTGCGCCGTGACCTCCGCCATGAACATTGGATCGGCTTCCTCCTCCTCGTAGCTTGGCTCCAGAGAACTCGGGGATTGGCCCACCGCAAAACGAGCTTGGGAACGGAGGTCTATGGCGCCGACCGCCGCCACGATTTCTGCGCGGCGCTCCGGCATCAGCATCTTGTAGTAAGTGATCTTGCGGCGCACCATGGCTTTCCGGCAAACTAGGGGACGCTTGATGCGGTCTAGGGGATCGAAAGGTGGGGGAATGGGTTGGAGATTTGGTGTGGTTTTTGGGCAGTGGCTGGCGTAGGCCGAGCAGCGAAGGTTCTGGTGTGAATAGTGGTTCTGGTGTCGACCGGTCAATCGGTTTTGACTGTATATCGCTCTTGTTTCGTTCGCGTTGCAGCCCGGCACGCTGGACCCTCCACGCCGCTCACCGAATGGAACACGCTTTGTCTTGCATTTTCACTCGCTTGTGGGACCGTAGTTGGGAGCAAACCGATGTCCCTCCCCCTCCCCCGCCCACGTCATTTATTATACCACCACTCCCTCCGTTTTATGCGGAGTAAATAAAAATAGAGGGAGTATACTATGGATGAGGATCCCCTGACGTGGTCGAACCCATTTAGTAACTGACATGCGAGGCCTAGCAAGCATATGGTCCGCTAGTAAGTGACCGAAAGGGAGGGTAAGGCAGGGATACCTACGTCAGAGGATCCACTTCGACTATACTACTTTGACCAAATGTTAGAGTAATAATATATGACATGCAACTTACACAAATGTTAGAGTAATAATATATGACATGCAACTTACACAAAGCATACAGGGTCTAATGCGTTTTTCGAGGCTAACTTTGACCAAATGTTAGAGTAATAATATATGACATGCAACTTACACAAAGCATATGGTCAAATTCATATGTGAAAGGAGTTTCCAATGATATAATTTTCACATTATCCATCTCGTGTACTATTAATCTTGTCAATAGTCAAATTGGAAAACATCTCGAGTACAAATCTAGGAGTACGTACGAATCTAACAATATTGATTGGGCGTTGTTGAATGTTGATACCTTTTTGATCAAAGTAGAGATACTTTGACTACACATAAAACTTATATGTAAACTAGAAAGGATAGGAGGGAGTATATTGTACGTTCAAAAACGAAACGAACATTGAATACCCTTTATATATGATTTGCGGATGCTATGATCACCGGTTCAAAATTTTGAATCCGCCTTAGGTATCACGTGCCCCCACTCGTTCCCTCTCGATTTCATCTCGGGGTCCGGAGATCTATTGAAAGAGGACTAGGGTGGGTACATGCGAATGATACTCGGCGGAATGTTCAAATGAGGCATGCGGGAGGATGGACTCGACTGGAGGGCGACATGATCGATGGAGAAGAGGGTTGGAGAGGAATGAGAAATAAGCAAACGCCACATGATTATACTTGAACGGCTCAAATAAACAATAAGTTGTCTCGCTTGGCCTACATAGTGAAAGGCCTAATGCGCAACGCGGAGCACTGACGCTCGAATATGGCCGGGAAAACAGGGAAACCGACATGTGGGGCACACCCGTCGGGACGACGTAGCGCAGACTAGTCCAATGGAGGAGCTGGCCCACGACCTCCTCGCCACCGACAACCGTTCATGTGGGTCGTTGGGGCCAACAACGGGGCGCAGCTCCAGCACCGCCTCTGGACACGGCGACCGCGGTGAGCGACACGCTCATATCGTCGCTAGACACGGTCGGTTTCAGTGTGCCGAGGGTGGCGTTAGTGCTGTGGCACGACCAACGGTATGTTTGGTTTGTGCCCAAGGTTGCCCCATCAAAGCATTGGGTAGCCAAAATTTTTGTTAAGGTATTGGTTTCCCATGATTTGGCCGACATTGGCAAGAAAAATGAACTAGAGTTGGCTAGAGTTCATTGGCATGCCAAATAAATGGCAACCATCCAAACAAAGACCAATCTTTGGGTCATGACCAAAATTTTGGTTGAGGTATTGGTTGCCCATGATTTAGCCGACATTGGCAAGAAAAATGAACTGGAGTTGGCTAGAGTTTATTGGCATGCCAAAAAAATGGCAACCATCCAAACAAAGACCAATCTTTGGGTCATGACCAAAATTTGGTAAGGTGCACTTTGGCCACAATCCAAACACACCCCAACACCCGGCTCATCGAGGATGCACGGGGCGCCGCGACGCGTCCGCGGAGTGGTGTAGCGCGGCCAACTGCATCCTCTAGACCTGAGACCATGCCGGGTCGTCTTGCTTTTCCAATGACATGCGGGGATCACATGTGAGAAAAGGGCATCTCCAACGTTGGCATGACCGCAACTGACTACCCTGGCACACCAAAACCTTCGTCCCTCGCGTGGTCGTGCGGTGCGTTCCCAGCCGGCGCCAGCTGCCCGCATTCATGTCGTCCGTTCGTATGTCATCGTCAAGAGGCTCGGTGCCCGAGGAACCAACTCCGGTGACTTAATGACGCACCCGGACGCTTGGCCTCACCGGAATGCGCTACTTAAAGCGGCAACGCCCAGGTAACCTCCACACCATAGCGCATCGTCCTCCTACCTGGCACCACATCCGCCATGACCGCAAGTGCAAACGCTCTGCGGGGGAGCTTGTCTTCGAGGATGAAGCTCGAGGTCGCCACCCTCGCTCAAGTCGCCTCTCGCGACGCACTAGCGGTGTAGCCGGACGTGGACACGACTGCACAAGCGGTGGGCACGCTGGCGGCCGACGACGGGAGCACCGTCAGCCATGCATCCTACTTGCCGCCGTCCAACGTCTGGCACCGCCGAGGTCGGGGACTCCTCTGAGGATGAGTAGGGCATGGGAGGTGGCAGGGAATGGTGCGCCAACTGGCCAGTCTGTATCCCATATTCTACTCTTCCTCGCCGGAGACCGCACCTTCACTTCACGGGTCTTGAACCCCGCCCCCGTACATAGAGATCACAGATGGAGTACGTCGATCACCGCCGTAGAATAGGTTTAGGGTCGGGTTTCTTTTATTTTTCTGTCCTATAAAAGTTTGAAATGTAATGAAAATCTGCCATGTTTGCATTAGTCTCGGCCGGTGTATATGAACTTTCACAATAATATACATATTGTAGAGTACTAGCAAGATGCCCGTGCGTTGCACGGAAGATCAAGATCTTGTGGGAGAAAAGGATGAACGAGGGAAAGCCTTATCTGCAAATGTGGAGAGGAGTGCGGGTAAATTGTCATAGTTTCCTTCCTATCCGTTAGATATAGATCGGACGGCCTATATTGCAGGATGACAGGCACACCATCATCACCAACTCTGCTTTTTATTGAACCGAGACAAATCTAACATGCGAAGTAAAATAAACACATAGGGTCTATACATACACAAATTATCTTAGGCACTCCAATAGTACGTCCACTACACATTCACGCATTTCACATCTTTCTACATCTACGGGAACCTACGAAAGGGTTAACGTAAATTGCCTCTCTCTCTCCTCCCCTGATTTTCATGGTGGTGGGCCCCTCCCTCCCCCAATCTACAATCAACAGCTCACACGTTTCACATTACGTTAATTACGTAACTGGGATTACGTAGGTGTAGCATTACTCGTCCTAAAAAACCCAACTAAGCCAACCTCCCAGCATATCGCGCGGGAAAAGACCCGGCCGCGCCGTTTTAGTCGGGATTACCGGATTACTAGTAGTAGTATCGATGGATCGCGCGAAGCAACAAATTTTTTTTGAGGGGGCGAAGCACCTAGTTTAAAAGGAAAAAAGGCGGTACACTCACAGCACTCCTGTCGCGGTCGCATTGCACCCCACACACGTTCGGTCCTGCACACGGCTCACGCAAACGGAACGCGCTTCGGCTTGCCTCTTCACTGACACGTGGGACTGCACTTGGAGAAACCGACCATGCGCCAAACTCCCCCGCCCACCGCGCGAAAATCCTCCCCCCCACACCCAAAAATTCCCCCCAAATCCGATTCAACCGCCCTTCGGCCAACTAGCCAATAATATTCCCCAAACCCCCTCCCCCCTGTCCCCCTCCACTCCATTCGCTCCGCCAAAGCCGCCCTCCCCGCCGCGCCGATACGTCGGCGCCGCGGTTCGGCGATCCTCTCGCTCCCACAGTACGCTCTCGTAGACTGCCGTCCTCTAGCCGCGCCGCCACCTCTGGCTACGTTCTTGTGGAGGCGCACGGCGGTCAGCGCCGCCACCGCTGGCGACGTTCGTGTGGAGACGCACGGCGGTCAGCTTCTCCCACGGTACGCGCATTCTAGACTGAGGCCCCGTTCATGTCGGTGTAGCGCTGAATGTTAGCTGATAGACGCTGTTAATCTCACTGTTTGCCGAAGTAGTTTACTGTCAATATGCTCTGCTTAAGAAGCTTCCTTGCCCTGTTCTGCACTCAATCTGCTTAGCTGAGATGGCATGCCAAGGCCGATTAGTTGCTAAAATATCCTGCCATATATTTATTGTGACGTAGATTGCCATGGTCTAGTAGCCAATCTGTTAGGTGAAATAGCTCTACACCGTTTTATACTCGATCTTTGTTGCTGCGATGGCCTTCGATAGTTCGATGGCTGTGTGCTCGGCCTCATTGACTGCTGAAACAGCCTGCCATAATTTGGCACTCAAATCTGTTTGCTGAATTAGCTTTACATATATTTCGTTACTTAGATCTGCTCGTCCAAATATCTTGCCATAGCTTTAGACATCGACCTAGGTATTTTTTTCTGGACTTCATAAAAAAGCATATATGTTTTTCCTGTAATATCTAGTAGAAGAACTAATTTGTATGTCTAACAGATGGACAGGACTTGGATAACTTCTGCTCGAAGATTCTCCGCTGCATATGTCGAGGGGGTTGAAAACTTCATGAACTTTATCAGAGCTGAGTACGGTGGTCCGAAATCAGATGTGCTCTGCCCGTGTAGCAGTTGTATGAATTCAGTTACAAGACCCCAGTCAACTGTGCAAAATCATCTACACTTGTATGGGATGTCGGTCACATATACTAGGTGGGTTCATCATGGTGAAGCTGTGAACGTCAATGTTATTGACTACGTGGAAGCAGCAGATCACCATCTTGATCTGCCTGATGCTCAGGTGGAAGAGGAGGAGGAGGTGGTGGTGGCGGAGCCAGTGAGTTTGACCAACATTGAAACAATGCTACGAAATGCTCGTGCATTCCGTGAACTTTCACCTGCAGAAGAAAAACGGTGGGCCCGCATGTTGGAACAATGCAACGTTGCTGTCACCCCAAGAAATAAGTTGTCAGTATTCTCAGCTATGGTCACCTTTCTTCAGGTGAAGACATCTGAGCGGATGACCCACAAATCATTCGATGCGATGTTGGCTGCTTCCCGCAAATCTTTCCCAGATGCGTCTGAGATTTCACACACCTACAGTAAAATGAAGAATTTCCTTCGTGCAGTTGGAATTGGATATGATATGATCCATGTTTGTAAGAATAATTGTGTTCTGTTCCGGAAGGATTATGCCAACTTAAGTGAATGCCCGAAATGCAAATCATCAAGATGGAAAGATGACGATGCTGTGAAGAGGATTCCTCATAATGTTCTGAGACATTTTCCAATTACACCAAGATTGTAGAGGTTGTTTCATGATGCTGAAACAAGAGAGGATGTACTGTGGCATTCTAGGAACCAGGAGTACAGAGATCAGAATGTAATGACCTATCCACCTCATGGTAGTGAGTGGAAAAGCTTCAATGATAAACACAAAGAGTTTGCTGCTCACCCGAGAAACATTAGACTTGGCTTAGCTTTAGATGGATTTAACCCATTTGGCCACCAAAGCGCCACATATAGCATGTGGCCAATGCTTGTTATCCCTTACAACATGCCTCCAAATGTCTGCACCAAAGAATCAAACTACATGATGGCCTTGCTCATAATAGGTCCAAAAAGTCCTGGAAAGGATTTTGATTTGTTCATGGAGTGTCTTGTGGAGGAACTTCTACAGCTATGGAAGGGTGTTCTCACTCGAGACCTATATAGCAGCCCACCAGCTGATTTCTTTCTACGTGTTGTTATAATTTGGTGCATCCATTATTATACGGCTTTGGGCACTACGTCAGGGCGAACGACACATGGTTACAATGCATGTGTTCGCTGTGACAGGAATCCGCTATCATACGCAATACTTAGCAAGATCTGTTACATTGAGTACCGTCGTTTCCTTGCCAAGGACAAGCCACATCCTAGAAAATACCAAAGACATGTGTTGAATGCAAAGCATGAAAACCGTGATGCACCAAAGAGGCTCACCGCCGATGAGTTGCAAGTGGAATTGGAGAAGGTCACACATATTACACTAGGAAACCATCATGGAAATGGTAGCAGGAAAAGGAAGCGTGGCAGGGTAGAAGAGAGAATATTGTTTACCCGCAGGTCCACTTTGTGGGACTTCGAGTATTGGAAAGATTTGGATATGCGGCATAATCTTGATGTGATGCACATCGAGAAAAATATATGTGACAGCATTATCGGCACACTTCTTAATATTGAAGGCAAGACGAAATATACCTTAAAATCTAGGATTGATTTGACACACCTGGGTATCAGGAAGGATTTGCAGGTGTAAGATGAAGGTAAACCACGAGGTATGGCACCAACTGTGTACGTCTTGGACAAGGTAAAAAGAAAAGAATTCTGCGAGGTCCTGTCACGTGTGAGATTCCCACATGGATTTGCTTCCAACCCTGAAAGGAGAGTCAGTGCAGATGGAAACAAGGTACAAGGGTTGAAAACTCATAACTGCCATGTCCTACTTCAAAGGGTTTTACCTGCTATCCTTAGAGGATTGGGCCGCCCTGACTTATACAGAGCAGTTGCAGAGTTGGGACAATTCTTCAGGGAACTCTGCAGTACGAATATCAGGATAGATGCTTTGGAGCGTCTTAGAGACAAGATACCAACTATCCTATGCGACCTTGAGAAGATATATCCTCCAGCCTTCTTTGATGTGATGGTGCATTTGGCTGTTCATCTACCTGATGAGGCACTACTTAGAGGTCCAGTACAGTATGGCTGGATGTACCCTATTGAAAGGCGGCTAGGCACTTTCAAGGGCTATGTTAGGAACAGAGCTAGACCCGAGGGTTCCATTGCATAGGCCTACATTGCTACAGAAGCGTTGACATTCTGCTCAAAATACATTGAAATAGCTGATCAGCTTAGCAAAGAGGTGGGTGAAGACAATCCCGGGCTCAATGTTTTCAATTATTCTGTTTGAGTTACAGGGAAGAGTCGACAAGAGGACAAACCTAAAGATTTGGACAAAATGGTTTGGTATGTGTTGAATAACTTTCCTGAGATACTACCTTATATCAAGTAAGTGCAGTACTGCAGCTTATACATCGTAATCTACTGAACTTGCAGCACATTCTGATATATGTAGATGTTTGATGCGATCACTATGTTGTGCAACATCTACAAAGAGGAGTTACTACCGCAAAATCCTAGAAACATTGACAAACTGGTTATGGCAGGATCTGTGAAATGGTTCAAGAACCATGTAAGCTTTTGAAGTGCACTGTCAGTTTTTATATATATTGAGAACATAAGATGATCAGCTTGTCTATTTTCTAACCATAGGTTAAGAAGATGCGGGAGGATGGGGAGGCAGTTGCTGATGCCCTTTACTCACTAGCAATGGGTCATGATACTTGGGTAAGACATTATGAATCTTGCGTTGTTCGAGATGTGTGCTACAACACCCTTGCACGAGACGAAGGCAGGAAGACACAAAACAGTGCCATCACGAGGTACGGATACATATGACAAAGAGACAACTGAAATGTATGCTAACATAACAGACATTGTTCAGTTGCAGTATATCTCCAGTTTCGAGGATCATCAATGTGTGGTTCTGTTGTGTTGTCGTTGGTATAACCTGTTTTCCAGGATTGCAAAACCCGGAGCTGGTGATTATTTCAAATCCATCAATGTCAAGGCGGCGTACCAGACCAACGAGCCTTTTATTTTGACAAATCAAGCAACACAGATATTTTTCTTGGAAGACACATTTGTACGTAGCGATGACTGGAGAGTATTGCAAAGGTCTGAGCAGAGGAATTCGTTTAATGAAGTTGCACAACAAGATGATGGTTACACTGCTCCTGATGTACAGGATAACACAGATGTTCCTAATATCTTTGAGAACCATCACTTCAATGACGCCGGCGAAAAGATTGCCTGTCGTGCTGTGGACATACAAGAGTTGATCAAGAATAAGCCAACGTTCGAGGACGTTGAGGACGAAGAAGAAGATGACACCATGGAGAATTACGATTCAGACTGATACACATGGCGAAGATGTTGACGCTGCTGCTTCGGATGATGATTACATTGCTTTTGTCGTATTTGCCTGTCAAAAGACGTTTTTTGATCTACTATGTGAAATTGTGTTTGCTATGACAACTGAAACCCGATGAACATGTTGTTTAGTATTTTGCTGTGAGAACATCACTTGTTATATATGCTGATTTGTGTTTGGTGATTGTATGACAACTAAAACATGATGACATTATTGTTTAGTTGTACTCATATTTGGCTGTGAAACCTGAATTTGATGACATAGTTTGCCGTTGGACCGCAATTTGCTCGACGTCTTCGAATGAGAACAAAGCTGACCCGACAGGGCCTCTGCTATTTATTTATTTATATGAGCAAAAGGGGATACCCCCTGATTTCCATTAATAGAAATCATTAGATGTTCACAACACTACGCCCAGCCTGCTACACAGGTTTCATTCATTACTAGTTTTAGCAAAGTGCTCATGTCGTAGCCACTAAATACATCATGAGTGCTACATACACTGCAAATAAAGACGCAATCATCCAAGAGAGCACATCTATTTTGCCCATTATCTTCACAAGCTCTTTCATCTCCTCATTGTTGTGAAGGCCGTTCAGCAGCTGTTGCTTGGCCATGAACAGAGGAACTACATCTTTAACCTTCTGCTCTGCATCTTCCTCTTCTGTTGTTCCTTTAGTTACATGTCCAACACCCCAACCTGTTGGTATTGGGATTCCTCGGCTAACCAAATAATCAACATAGTTGCATTCCCCCACATCAGCAACTTCCCACAAATACAAATCACACGAATCTTCCCTTTTCTGCACGAATCAAATTGGAAGATCATCAACCAAACTATTAAAAACAATCAGCAACTGAAAGCAACAGAACAACACTTAAACATATTATTACCCCATGATTTGGGCATTTGTAGAAGACTCGGCCAGGGTTGCGGATTGTGGTTGAGATGCGATGGATGACTCTGCGTGATTTGCAGCAGTGGCACCACACCAACGGCAGCGGGTTGCAATGAGCAATCGGCTGCAGTGTGCATGCCAACGGGGGTGTGATGAGACCCACACGCGATGTTACAGGTCGAGTCTTGGCGCATATCTGGTTGTTGCCTGCTGAAGAGCAGGTGGACGAGCAGCGATCGGACATGGTTGCTGCGGCCAGAGCTTCTGATGCTAGGTAGAGTAAGTAGAGAAGAGGAGAAGCGAACGTTGGATATGTCAGTTTCATTACTTGCAGAGTAGCATAGCACCATATATAGTCATAGTCTAGGTTTGGATTCGAACCAACTATAGGAGGACGTCTTTATTTTTTCTAAAACTCGGCAACGTCTCTTTACAGGTACACTAGCTTGTTCTGTACGCCTTCCCAAGTCTTTGATTTTCTTTCCCTTTTTTGCGAGGAAGGAAGTAGGACAAAATTGAGAGTTCCTGGGACTCGAACCCAAGACCTCTCGGTTGAAAACCAAGGGTGCTAGTCACTTATGTGGCGAACGTTCCCTGTGAGGAGGACGGTAGACGAACGCATTTTCCTCGCAGTTTTCTTCCCATATATAAAAAAGTATGCTACTTGGTGTCCGCTTAGTCAACAAACGATTGTGCCAACCTTGACCGTTGGATTGACATTCAACGCCTATCGCGTTTCTTCAGTCTCTTCTTCCTTGAGCTGCCAAAGCCAAACCAGCGCCGGTGGGACCGCCTGCTCCCACCTCCCATGGCTGGCTATGATCTTCCCCGGCTCCTGTTCATTCCCGTCTGAGGCCTCACCATCGTCCTCCACCTTGGTTCACTCACCGCCGCGCCGCCCTCAGGTGTTGTCAACATGGTCAACAACCGAGAGGAATAAGGATATGACTATACATGGTGAGGATGACAGTAGGGACCCAGCAGCGCGCGCAGTAATTTTGTTTTTTCGGGATGGAGAAGGATATCAACTGGGTTGTGTGGGACCCCTGGCCCGTCTAGCCGAGGCTTTTATTTCATATGTTTATCACATGACCATCCCAGTTTGTTTTTTCCTTTCTGAAAATGGCTAGCCAGCTATTTTGTTTTTTGCAGAATAACCAACGTAGGCCTACTTGCTTTTCTATGCCCTGCTGGGCCGGAAATCTTTCAAGACGAGGAGGGATGCATTTTGCCCAGAAAATGGGCTATAAGTAATAAGAAATGGGCTATAGGTAATAATAAATGGGCTGTAAAATGAACAAATACAGCAAACAAGCAATTAGTTCCAAAATATTATTTTCTTTCGGATTTTGATATTTTAAATTTCAAAGTTTTTGTGCGGGTAAAATTTCATTGAATTTAAATTAAGGTATATTTAGATTTAAAATTAATTTAAATCTCGCTAGAAATTTCAGGCTGTATACTGTTTGGGACAGATTTCGACGCTGACTTGTTGGTCTACTAGGTTGACGTGTACTTTGGCTTTGTCAACTTAGTCCACAAACGATTCTAGAAGCAGTGACCGTTGGATGTTAATCCAACGGCCATGCTACTTCTTCAATATCTGATCTTCTTGCTCCAGCCGCCCAAGCCAGCTCCGGTGGGACTGCCTGCTCCCGCCTCCCGTGGCCGGCTGTGCTGCCGCACAGGCCGCACCGCCCCACCCTACTTCATTGCTGGCCAGACCATTCCTCTACTCATCCACACCTCCTATTATTTTCTGGCGACGGCAGCCGGACCAGTAAACCCTCGTACTCCCCACCGCATGGGCAACCATTGCCGAGTCTTCCCCGGCTTCGTGTCGTTCCCTTCCTAGGCCTCGTCATCGTCCACCGCCATGGTGCTCTCGGCGCGGCCTGGTCAACGTGGTCAACGAACGACATCCATCGGCCGTGGACTATACGTGCAAAATAATGATTCCTCCACATGACAGCTGGGACCCACCGGAAGGGACTCTGTATTTCATGAAAAAAACGTTCCCCGCGTTGACATGTCAGACCCACTAGCTATATCTTCGCACGCAAGGAAGTGCCTCCTTATTACGCACAAAAAAATGAATACCCCTGCTAGCTGGGACCCACCATAGTGGGAGGATGACTTGTGGGCCAACTAAGTTGACGGGGACGGAGGGCTTTGTCAACTTAGTCAATATGAACGATTCTAGCTCCAGTGACCGTATGATGTCCATCCAACGGCCGTAGTGCTTCTTCAACCTCTGGTCTTCTTGCTCCAGCCACCCAAAGCAGCGCCGGTCGTGCCACATGCTCCTGCCTCCCGTGGCCGGCTGTGCTGCTGCGGAGGCCTCCCCCTACTATTCCCACCGCTGGCCAGGCCCTGCGGCGACGACAGCCTCACACCGCAGCCGAACCAGTGAACCCTCGTACTCCTCTCCACATGGGCTTCCACTGCCGCGTCTTCCCCGGCTCCGCGTCGTCCCCTTCCTAGGTCTCGCCATCGTCCACCGCCATGGTGCTCTTGGCGCGGCCTGGTCAACATGGTCAAGGAACGACTTCCATCCGATGTGGACTGTACGTGGAGAGGCTGACAGCTGGGTCCATTGCCGCAACAAGGAAGTGCCTCCTTATTACGCGGAAAATAATGATTCCTCCACCTGACAGCTGGGACCCACCAGACGGGCCAATGTATTTTGCGGAAAAAACGTTTCCCCCTTACTGTTGGGACCCACCAGCTTCATCTTCACACGCAAGGAAGTGCGTCCGGGAAAAAAATGATTCGCCCCCTGACTGCTGGGACCCACCAGCTACACCTTCGCACGCAAGGAAGTGCGTTCGGGCAAAAAAACGATTCGCCCCCCTGACTGCTGGGACCCACCGGCTACATCTTCGCACGCAAGGAAGTGCGTCCGGGCAAAAAAAAAACGATTTGCCCCCCTGACTGCTAGGACCCACCAACTACATCTTCGCAGACAAGGAAGTGCCTGATAGTCGGGACCCACCTGGTCGAAGCATACGTAGCATTGTCATTCTGGTCACGAACATGTACGTACATACTGGTTGATGTAGAGGTGCGCACGTGTTGTAGTAGAGGCGCGCATGTAGCATGTACACGTACGTACAGCGGCCAGGGTGCAAGAAAGAAAATACGGCCACGTATGTGTACATACGGGCGGGGTCTCGAATGCCTACTTGCGCATACGTACAGCCATGGCTCGTGTACATGGCTGGGTCGGAACGGAGAAACATCATAGTCGTCGTGTTCATGGGGACGCAACAGAATGCGTCATGTTCATGGGGAGGCAACGGAATGCCTCGTGTTCATCGGGAGGCAACGGAACGCGTGGGAGCCAACCGGCTGGGTCAGAACGGAATGCGTGGTCGTGTTCATCGAGAGGGCTTGGACGGAACAGGCGATGGAAACAAGGCCTGGCGTACCGCACAACGGAGGAAATAGACCTCCTACGTTCGGAACGGGGTCCTGTTGATCGGGAGGGGTCTGGCGTATCGCAAAACAGAGGAAACGGACCTCCTACGGTCGAAACGGGGGTCCTGTTGATCGGGAGGGGCGTGGCGTACCGCAAAACGGACGAAACGGACCTCCTACGGTCGAAACGGGGGTCATGTTGATCGGGAGGGGTGTGGCGTACCGCAAAACAGACGAAACGAACTTGTGTTGGAGCGCTACGGTCGAAACGGGGGTCATGTTCATCGGGAGGGGTGTGGCGTACCACAAAACGGGACTCCACGGGGATACTGTTCATCTCCACCGTCGACCTCCTCCAGCCTCCATAGGCTACCGTCGACCTGCTCCAGCCTCCACGGGCTAGCGTCGACCTCCTCCAGCCTCCACAAGCTCCTGTTCATCCAGCCTCCACCGCGCGCTACTCCACCGGCTACTGTTCAACCACCCCTCCAAGGGCACCCCTCCACCGTCTACTGTTCATCCAGCCCTCCACACCACGGGGTCCTGTTCAACCACCCCTCCAAGGGCACCCCTCCACCGTCTACTGTTCATCCATCCCTGCACCACAGCACGGGGTCCTGTTCATCCAGAGACAACACCGCCGCTCACTGTTCATAAACCCCCCCGCAACGCTCATTGTTCATCCTAGAGGCAGCATCGATCGACTTCATTTAGCAGCAGTAGCGAAGGAATCGCTCGATCAGGTTTAGTTAACAGCCATCGATCGATCGCTCGGGTTCAGTAACGCGTAGCCTGCAGTGCAATCGCTCGGGTTCAGTTAGAGCCCAACGCCTCGCTCGGGTTCAGTTAGAGCCAATGCCTCGCACACGCGCGCGTACGTGTACGAGAGAAACGCGCATCGCTCGGCCCACAACCTCCCACCGTAACCGGGAACTCCCCAAAAATTTCCTCCCCCTCGCTTCTACCACGGTTTTTCCTGTCGTGGACGGCCCAAAGAATGTCATGCAGCTGCGTGTCCAGCCCGCCTAGGACGAAAAGCCCATTTTCTATCATGATTTTTTGTCATAGAAGTAGGAGCCCACCACATCTATGATGATACCAGGTTTTGTCACAATTATCATCATAGAAGTGTCATATGTATGACAGAAAAAAAATCGTTCGGCCCAAAATGTCATGGATGTGTCTTTTATTTGTAGTGTAGCTATCTTCTTGTATCTCCTCACCTCACTTTTCTATCTTGGAGATGCATACGTGAGATGTTTGCATAAGAAACAAAAAAACACACTCTCTCCCTAATTTATCGTTTGTTGTCCCTTTCTCTTTCACACACATATTCTTTTTGCACACTCGCTCATTCTCCTTCACACGCACTTGATCTCTCTCGACTTAGGCACTCTCTTCGGTCCATAGCATATAGATTAATTGAAAAGTCAAACATCACAAAGTTTGACCATGTACGTGGAGAATAACATTTACATCTAGAACAACAAACATATACCATTAGATTCATCATGAGATGTAGTTTCATATGATGTATCTTTGATATTGTAGATATAAATAACAGTTGTGTAAACCTGATCAATGTTTCCAAAGTTCGACTTCTAAAATAATTTACATGCACTGCATTATCGAGCGGATGGAATATCTCTTTCCCCCTCTCAGCTATCTGGCGCACCACTCAGCCTTATTGGGGCTCCTCTATCTCTCTCAAACTTTATATCTCCCTGGTCCACACATACACATGTCTCGCTCGCGCTACATATAGACCAATCCAACACTCTCCGCCCTTGTTCTCTCTCTATGTGACATTGTGACATGCACCCCCTAAGTACGATAATCCCTCACTCCATCATAGTCGCACGCACTCCCCCTAAGTATGATTATCTCTCACTAGCCATCAGGAACACACGTATTGTCTCCTTCCATCCATACGTCCATCTCGATATCTCTCAGGGTATCTTCTATCGCGTGCACACCTTGTCACTCGATCTCCCACCCATGTAGTGCCTTCACGATCTCCAGGGGATCTCTCTATCACAAACATACACTCTCTCCTCCCCATGTCTTCATTTTCTCCGTACGTCTCTCTCGACCTCTCTCCCTTGCTTGTCAGACCCCTGTTGGCCACGTGCTAGGGGTCTTTCTCTCTCGGTTGCAAACAACCACACACTATCTCCTCACCTTTCTTCTGTTGTCGAAGATGCATGTGTGATATGTTCGCATAAGACACACACGCCTTTTCTCTACTTTTATCGTGTGTTGTCCATGTCTCTTTCACACATGCACACACACTTTTTTCACTCACTCTTTATATTTCACACACACTATCTCTCTCACTCTCTCTCCCTCTAGTTAGGGACTCTCTCACGTCCATAAGCATATGGATGTTTTGAAAAGTCAAACCCCAGAAAAGTTTGACCAGGTATATGTGGAGAAAAACATTTACATCAGGAACGATCATTAGATTCATCACAACATGTACTTACTTCATACTATCATTTTATCTTTGGTATTGTAGATATAAGTAATTTTTATGTAAACTTGGTCAAAGTTTCAAAAGTTTGACTTTAAAAAAAATGTTGGCACTACATTATCAAACGGAGGGAGTAGCTCTTTCTCTCTCTCTCTGCTATCTCTCACGGGCCTCCCCTCTCACTCGAACTCTCTATATCGACGGATTATACGCTCATCGTGTCAGTGTATTGATTCGTATATTGTTTAGTTGACTGGTCAACCAGTCCACATGCTGCCTTGTCAGCTCGTGTTCTCTATCTTCGTGTGCTGGCCCATAAGGCAGTGGGTGAAAGTAAGTAAACTAGAGGCCCATCTGACACGCGGTGAAGTAAACAAAGTTGAAAGCACTCGGGGTAGCACCCCGCATGCTAGTAAATTGAGGGTGCATTGAGGACACACTTCTTTTGCGTGAAGGACGCACTCAGGCACAATTCACCACTACGTAGGTCATGCACATAAGGACGTAATCGTGCACACCTAGCAGGCCAGCACACAACACAGACCAGCACACATGTACACCGGCGTCACCGCCAGTTGAGATGGACGGCGAGGCAGCCAACAAGCAGAGGTGGCTCGAGCGAAAAATTCATCCGGCGACCCTGGACTTCATCAGCAGCCTCCCCGATGGTATGCTGCTCATTATCATCGGCCTCCTCCCCACCAAATCTGCCGTGCGGACCGCCTTGCTCTCCCGGCGGTGGTGCCTCCTCTGGCGCCGCATCCCCCTCAACCTCACCGTCGACAACTCCCTCTGCGACGGGGATTGCAAATGCATGGCCGCAGTCTCCAAGATCCTTTCATCGTACCCTGGGCCAGCCAGACGCCTTGACATCCGCATGTTCATTACCAACTGCAAGGTCTAAGCCAAGTACGGCGAGTGGTTCTTATCGCCCTCCCTTGATCAACTCGAGGAGCTCAGCTTTGAAGCTGGATGATGTCGCTCTCTGCCGCCATCCGCGCTCCGCCTCACGCCAACGCTGCACCGCGCCAGCTTCAGCTCCTGCTATCTTCCCCAGCCGCGCCTGTCCTTCTTCTCCCTCAACTCAAGCAGCTCGACCTCTTCGACATTGGCATCTCGAAGCAGGCTATGGAGCACCTGCTCCGCAGCTGTACTATGCTCGAGTACCTTCGTCTTGAGCAGATCCACGTGTTCATTAGCCTCCACATCGCCTGGACGAATCTCTGATGGATTTTTGTGTCATCATGGCCCCGCAACAAGAAATCAATTGGGAAGAGATCACTCTAGCTGTTCCACCTTATGGTCATCGAGAATGCGCCTTTCCTTGAGAGATTGCTTGTATCTGATCTAGAAGGTCCAAAAAAATTAGGGTCATTGACGCGCCAAAATTGACAGCGTTGGTGTACTCGTCTGCCAAATCTGAACTCTTTATTGGATCTATAATCGTTCAGGTACAACACTCATCTTCTTCTCTGTCTTCTTGAAATTCACATTTTTAAATTTTGCTTGATGTATTTACGACCGTGTTCCAGAAAATGATTCCCATAAGCTTGACCCAGTCTATTCGCATAGTGAAGATCTTGGCAATAAAATCTATCGGCCCCAATCTGGATCAAGTTGTTGGATTCCTTACACGCTTTCCGTGCACGGAGAAGCTACTCATCGAGGTGAACTTCTTTCCTATTAATAAACGGTAATCACAACGTAGCTCGATTTTTTTTCGTAATTTTCCCAAATTACGATGACAAGTGTAGTGTTCAAAATTGCGTCTACACACTGCACCGAAAGAAATGTTTTTAGTATTTTTTTCTCACATGATCACCTGCATCGTTTTGTTGTTGTACTACTATAGTAGCCTAGGCTAGTCATAGTGGAAAGTAACTTAGACTAGTAAGTCTATGGTTACCCTAAGAGCAAGGACTACCTCCGTCCTAGTTTACTCTTCCTATTTTGTAGTGTCAAAATTTGACCATAGATTTAACTGACAAAATGTTAATGCATGTCACTAAAAATTATATCGTTGGATTTGTATTTGAACATAATTTCAAATGGTATAATTTTTGGTGACATGCATTGACATTTTCTTAGGTAAATCTATGGTTAAAATTTTACACTAAATACGAGGTAGTACAAAAGTGGGCTATAATGTCCCTCCACTATATAGGCCAAAACACGTGCCAAATTCACTTGTGATGCATTTGACATCGATGCCCCTCCATTGCTCACCTGGTGCCCCAATCTGGATCACCTACTTTGCTCCGGTGACAAATGAACTCACGCAATGAAAAAACACTTGCGTGGGAGAGAGAGAGAGGACTGAGGCAATAAAAAACACGTGTTTGGGAGATTGAGAGGCCGGTGTAGTTGGTTTAATTGATTTGTTTATACATGTGGGTCTGTTTGCACAGCGGTGCCAACTCTCTTACATCTCGAGAGTAGTGCCAAAATCTTTTGATTTGGCATCGATGCGTATTATGTGGCATACTTTTGAGAAATATGGCATCGGCCATATAGTGGAAGGCAACAAATTCCCAAGCTCTTCACATGCTCCTAGGTAAATGATAGGAAAGAGAAAGAGAGACAGAGAGAGAGAGAGAGAGAGAGAGAGAGAGAGAGAGAGAACAAATATCACTAGCCAGCCAACCCTATCGTATGAGCGAATGATATTGGTACCTCTAGTTGACACGGCAATCTTATACAGCCAGCTGCTCTAATATGTTCTCTTCTTTTGCAAATAGAAAAAGACCCGAAAGTGAAAAATGTGCTGCACTATAACAATCTCATCGAATGCCTTGATCTCCATCTTACAGAAATTGATTTGATCGACTACCGAGGCAATACATCTGAAATTAAATTGGCCAGGTTCTTTGTTCTAGAGGCAAGTGTGCTCAAGGTAATGAGGTTTGGCATTTTCTGGCGCAACAATGAATGGCGTGCTGATCACCACAAGCGTCCAAGCCTAAATGACAAAGTCTCTGCACAAGCTGAATTTGTTTTTGAAACATCAAGTGGCTAGAGACTCGAAAAATGATTTTCCCATTAGTGACTTGCCAGGGCGGTGGATTTCAGTTTGTACGATAATGCTGCATCCACCGAAAGTAAAAAAAGTTCTTACATAAAATTCCTAGTAATTCCCTCTTCGTAGGTGCAGCATTACTCCAAACATTTATAATATCAGTTTGAAATTTGTAATATTACCGTGTCCTATTCTTGCGTTTCCAAAATCCTACGAATCAAAGAGGTCCTGAGTCGGTGATGATGTTGTGCCTGCCATCTTTCACCAATAGCAGTTGGATCTAGATCTTACGCATACAAACCAAACTTCTCCAGTTTTGCAAAAAGATGCCCGCACTTGTTCCCTATCTACAAACAACTCCTTGTCTCTCACAATCAACCTTATCTCCTCCCCACCATATCTAGAAGGCCATGGAAAAATCTGGTGCGGTGGCCGCTGCCGGCGCCATCCACCCCCAATCTTGGTGTTCCATGCAATGCACGGGCATCTACGCACGGGAAATTATGTTGAACACGGCTAGTTATAAGCAGGCTAGCTCTACAGCCAAGATGATAGTGACTGCAGACGGTGAGGCTAACTATGGTATGCCGAACACGGATCCTATACTCGGGTGTCATCTCCGGCGCAGGCTCTTGTCACTTCACTGTGAGGAGCAGCACATAATAATTTACCCAACGGGTAGTACAGTGCTACTAGTACATTAGTAGTACTACTACTAGTACTAGAACCACCGTCTGGATTTAGTAGTACTACCACGTCCATCTGGATTTAGTATTTGCCTAGCAATATCTAGTAATGCATGTCACAAAAAATGTACTACTCCCTCTGTAAATAAATACATGGTTTATTCTTTTATTCCTATCGGAAAGAGAACTTAATGTCTCTTTGCTAATTAATAGGATTACATGCAATGAACTAACCACTTCATGTCATGTTTGGTAGTCTCAAGTCATTGAAAGCATGCACGGCCCACATCTCTCATTGGTTGATATGTCATGAAATATGAAATGAGGAGGGAGTTAATGTACCGTGCCTAAGTGTTTTGGGATTACACAACATTTTTGGTTACATGCATTAACATCTTATTAGTTAAATCAAAGGTCAAAACTTGGCGCAAAATGCAAAGGGGACCAATAAACCAGTAAACATCAAAGTTCTCTCGTTTTTCCCCAATTAGAGGTCCGGTGAGATGACTATACTGCACTCGCACGGAGGGGGACGCAGCTGGATTGACTTACTGCACCTGCCTTTGGTTGTATGACATGTGGGCCCAACAGGTGGCTGGCCCGCCTGTCATACAACCAAAGGCAGGTGCAGTAGAGGGTCGAGGAGTAGATGGCCAACACGCACTTGAATACAACAAAGTCTGCACTTCTTATATAAAGGCTCCCCTCCAGTCCAATCTACGAAATCCTACACACCTACGCACCCTAACCAAGGGCAAGAGTGATCACTCCAATCGCAAGATCAGTTGACTAGAACCTAGACCCATGGAGGCGATGAGCACGGGCATCAGCCGGCTATGCCAGATGGTCCATGATCCCGGCCTGTGGCTTGGCACCGAGGAATGTCTCCAGGTCATGCTTGAGGCCACCAGGGTGAGAGGCCGCTTAGACGACAACTTCATCACCTTGTTCGACAAGGTCCTCGTCGGCTTCCTCAACATGTTCACCATTGTCAAGAAGCTCGCGGACGACCTTGACGTATGCCTCCAGCCCACGAGCCCAGGCTCTGCGATGCCCGCTACCCTCAACGGCCTCTATGGTGACAACCTCTTCGACACACTGGTGGCCCTGCGACTGCTCGCCGTCGCGCCGGAGAATGTCCACCTCGAGGTCGCGCTCGCCACATAGCGCCTGGCGCAGCAAGACACTATCGACATAATCACCCACGTCTACGTGAAATCATCCACAAGGACTTCTACATGCCAAGGAGGATGATAGGTTGCTGGCCTTCTTGATCCGCAGGTCAACCTTGGACGGCATTGTTCAGAAGCACGTTGAGCTCGCCGCCAACGCCGCTACTCCTCACACGTCGGTTGGCGCGTGAGGATGTCGTTGAAGGATCCGTATGTATCTTTATATTTCCGTCAAATCCATAAAGTAGTATATGGTACTACTAGTAATTATCTTACCTTTCGCATCAACTTCATAATTTGTGTACGTATCCCATGCATGAACCACGCCAAAACCTAACTTCTCATTACTCTAGGGAAAATCATTATTTCTATCTATCGGTCGCGCCATGGAGCAGAACCAAATTTTACAAGTTACAAGTTCAAAACGAAAAGCTTGGTGTGTTCGCGTAGCACCCCGCTGCCCACATAGTTGGTCCGGCACGCCGCTCAAGGGGGAATGCCTGCTGTGTTGCATTTTCACTTACAAGTGGGACTGCAGTTGAGAAAACTGACTATCGGCAAACCCCCACCGCGCCCAGCACGTGATGGCTGAGAAAACAGAAGGGAGAAGAGATGGTTGTAGCATGGACTCCAAGAAAATTGGTGTCGAATGGGACTCGTGTGGGCGGCATGTGCCGTACTACTGGACGTGAATGCTAGTTATGGCCCATGCCACCCCACTATATTGAGCCTATATCGAGGTGCTGGTTACGTATAACAAATTTCCTGGAGTCCGTGCTCAGCCCTCCTCTATCTCTCTTCTCAGCCAGCCAGCAGACGCGCGGAGCACATTGTCTGTTTACTCACATGCGGTCCCACATGTCAGTGAAAACGCAAGAGGACCCACTGAACCTGCACATCTTTCACCTCGATGTGCTGGTGATGAAAAACAAATCCAATAAAGATCTTTGATGGCCGCTTTTGGAGTTACTCAAGAGTAGTAAGATTCTATTTACAGTTTAACCCTAGATGCACATCACGTGGCTTCAACTAGCACTCCATTTTCTTGTATGACACGACCTGGATGCTGGATGTCCCATGTGTCGGCAAAAGGAGGAAGACTGGAGGAGTAGGAAACACGGCAAGCCCTATGCGTATATCATACGACATAGAAGCCCACCTCACACAGTTACGCTATCACCATATTTCTCGGCCTCTGTGCGACACCTAACTATTGGTTGGCTCTATGTAATGCGGCAACTTCATACTACTACTGATGCTGGCTATACTACTACGACACTAACACTCCAAGAAGTGAGTCGAAAACCATTTATAAATGGAGTTTTTGACATGCATATGCAAATGTACCATTCATTACATACAACAAGTCATCAACACACAACGACAATGAGGATACATGTTGGATTATAGATTAGTTCTGACATAACATTCTAGTAAATGCTAAAGTTTTCATGAAACAACAAATAACAAGCAATGAAATGAACTTCAACTCAACCATTCCTCGGCGTTGGAAACGCTTGCTTTGAACCAGAAGAGTTTGTCTCGGAAGGGCCAGCTACTATCAATCTCAAGACCAATGCAGGACTGATCATCCAGGCTGAAGCGGCCTATTTCATCACCCATATTGTGATAGCCACGGTAGGGAAGCATAGCAATGTCTGAGGTATGGATACAATTGCTTCTCATAAATGGTAGGAATGTTGTGTCAACAGCAGCTGGATCGCCGTTCACCATGATTGGATAGTTTTGTCCCAGGAAGAGCGAGTTTCCTCCAATAGTATCAATACTAAACCAGGGAGAAGGTGTTGGCACTAGCATAGTAGTATCCATCCCGAATACCCTACAATGGATGCTGGAATAGGTCTGGAGAGTTCGACCATGGGAGACAACACCTGCTTCCTTAGTCACATCAGCGGTTCCCTATATACAGGCAAGAAGAGGTGATCCATCATAATAAGTTGCCAGGGGAAACTGAGTATATGGGTCCTCATGCTCGTGATCATCATCATCGTCATCTCCCCTTTGGTTATAAAAATTTCAAGTATAGGTGGTGGAATGTTCGCAGGACCTTGGAAACACAAGAAGGTTAATTAGTTAAGGGAAATTTGCTAACATGCATGCATGTGGCTGAAAAAATTATAATTACGGTAGAAGACAAACGTACCGAAAGCATAAGCATTCCATGCAAAAACAGTGCCACTAGTGGTGGCAGCAAACACAAGATCCTCGTATTGAATTGCATCACAATACTCGTCCTTGTATAGAAACTGATTTTTGAGCAATATCCATCCAGTCGAACTATGAAGGAAGGCAACAAGCTTGTCGAAGATAGCAACAACTACATATTCCATTAAATCCCAAGAGCGTTCGGGGACTTAACAAATTGCTATCTTTTGTAGACGATAGTCTCCATGACTGTAGTTGAAAGTACGGTCATAACCGGTGTGCTCAACGTCTGGGCAGTCTGAGATCTTTGGAAGTGGAACCCGGTGACGAGTGTACACATTCACAAGTTCCCACTTGCAGCTGGACCCAATATAAATAACCCAATCTCCATTTGCGCCTGCCCAAGCCTTGCCCACAAGCATGGCATCTTAACATCATGTGTATCACTATCAAGCAGCATCAACTTGCACAAGGCGAGGATTCCCTCGTCCCCGCGCCAGTCAGCATTGTCACGACAAGAAGATAGGGGAGATCAAACCGCTCCTGGGCCATTGGCTTCCTTGTAATGATGCTATTAGTTGTGTCGAGAATGGTCTTGACCGAACCTGCCATCCTAGCCGAGGTGATGATGTTGCATCGATCAATGACTTCCTCCACCACGTCATATTTCAGATCGGGGCAAGAAAAACAGGGTCATTTCTGGCCTGTTCCCTCCATGGAGAAGATGATCGAACAATAGCAGAAGGAAGGGTGAAGGCAAATAGAGGAGGGAGGAAGAGCATGCAACAGCAGTTCCAAATCGAGAGGGGAAGGCGAATAGTCGGTGGACGGTTGCCAGTTTGCCACGGTAAATGAAGAGGTGCCCCGGCCTACACGTCCGTTTGGAAACTGTACAGAAAAACTCACCATCGTCTCACTAACATGTTGGAACGGGATCACATGTCAATGAAACATGGTGTGTAACTACTCGTGCAAACATTAGTTATCGACCTTTTTTTAACATACAATCTGAGTGGATAGCTCCTATGGTCATCACACGTGAGCGGATATATAGGTGGGCTAGGTGGGCGGGCGGCAACAATCTAAGTGCTAAAAGAGTTGATCCAATGCTCGGTTTTGTTTGCAATTTCCAACTATGACCGTTGGATAGAGTGAATCAATGGATTACGTTCAAAGTAATCCCATACTATAGAATGGTATAGGAACGTGGAGATATTTGGTTGATTTTATATCGCTGAATAATATAAAATAATTATGAGTGCATATGCTCCACCGCAAGGTTTATTGCTCCTTCTCGTTCATCGGGAATTTATGTTCTTCTACTCTTTCGTTTAAGACATGTCGGGGGTGTCATGCGACATATGCCAAAGGATGGCTTGTCATGGAGGGGGGCTAATAAGACGTCGCCGGTGCCAGGAAACGGGATGAGGCGAAGACATGCACGCCAGTGAATCTTGCCCAGGTTCGGGGCTCTCCTAGGAGATAACACCCCTAGTCCTGCTCTGCGGGGTCTCCGCATGATCACAATCTCCACAAGTAGCTACAAGTTGCTCCTTGAGCTATTTCTCTAGAGGATGAAGAAGAACCAGGCTAGCCCTAGCTCCCTCTCTACATGTGGGTGTTTTTCTAAGAGTCTGAACCCTTTACATGGGTGCCCTGGGGGTTTATATAGGCCTACCCCCAGGGGTACAATGATAAACTGGCCGGGTGTAGGCCCAGGCCGTCACTGTCTCTTGTGGCCGGCTTCTCCGCTGGCCACTGGGGCCCGCTGACTGGTGGGCCCCGCCGACTATCTTGCGGGCCTTGATGGTTGCTCATCACTGTAGCCGTGCGTCTAATGACGCTTGCTTTGCCGGGGAAGGCGTGGCTACAGTCCTGCCGCTTGGCGGGCGTTTCACTGTAGCCATTCCTCATCTCTTCTGGTTAATGGCGCACAAACTCCTAGGAAAGGGGAGGACCACCTGCTGGACGCCAGCCTCCCCCCAAGCCGACTGGCAAAGCTTGCCGCCTTCTGGTTCCTCACGGGCAGGTAGGGCCCGCCGCCTGCGGGCCGTACCGGTAGCCCGTCGTGAGAACAGGGTCCCCTCTAACTTGGGTGATGTCACTGGCGGAAGGGCCACAGTGCCGCGCCATGTGGGAGATCGTCAGCTGGTACATCGCACTATGGCCATGATCCACCCCGGATTCGGGGGTGGCAGGTCTCACTGTAGCCATGTCTCGTCTCATCGTATTCATGGGGGCTCAGACTTTGAGGGCGCTTGGGGGCCACTTGCTAGGAGCCTGGCCTATCTGGAGGTCGCCTGCTAGGAGGTGGCCCATTTCGTGGCCGTCTTCTAGGTCCACCGTCTTCTGGGAGCCGGCCGCTTTGAGCCAGTCATCCACAAGAACATGGCGATTAAGCTTCGATACTTGAGAGGCGCAGTCGGCCCCGATGTGTTGAAATGTCGTGGGGGGCAGATGAAGCTACCCAGGCATAATAACTCCGACAGTAGTCCCCGAAGCTAGTGGGTCGCCACGGCTGATGAAGGCAGGGTGCCCCGGCAGCTTCCTACTCCATAAAAAGTCTTGTCTTGTTCGTCCTCTGGAACGCCGATTGCTAGGAGTCCCCTCTGGTCAAGCAAGCCGACTGGTGGCATTTGAACAGTCGTGGTAGGAACCATGTGGCGCGCTAGCTAGCCGCCCGCTGCACGCGCGCCACGCGGCATCTGCTAGCCAGGCCGGCCTGCCCATGCTCAATGGGACGCATTAGCAGGCCGGGCCCGCCACTACCGGGCCTCGGCATATGCGCGAATCCGCTGCGGCCAAGGTGGGCAGTTTGGATCCCGCATGTTTTCACCATGCACCATTACGGCGCGGTAAGAGTGTGACCGTGGGGTCGTGGGCGCAGTAAATC
This sequence comes from Triticum aestivum, assembly GCF_018294505.1. NCBI lineage: Eukaryota > Viridiplantae > Streptophyta > Magnoliopsida > Poales > Poaceae > Triticum > Triticum aestivum. The sequence continues at coordinate 312,954,189 of NC_057797.1, forward strand.
CCACGATCCCACGCCCCACCCCCTCGGCTTCGCAGCCAGAGGGCTATAAGTAGGGGAAGAGGAGAGGGGCAGAGGCACTCGCGCCCTCCTCCCACCCTTTCTTCTTCCACACAGCCGCCGCACTCCATGCTTCGCCGAAGTGTTGCCGCAGTTTGCTGCCGTCGTCGAGCTTCTCCTTCACCAGCCCTCTCTCCATTCCACCGCGTGTCCATGCGCTCGTCGCCGCCCCTTTGCCTCCGTCAAACCCGAGTCGCCATGTAGCGCTCCGGCAACTGGGACGGCTCCAACGTCCACGAAGACCACCTCACGTTCTTCTTTTATTCTTTTATTATGCCGATTCCTTCTCAATCTCCTTTTTACTTTTTATTTTGAGCAGGGCTCCACTCTCTCTTGAGCGGTCGACCTCAGCCTCCGTCATCAGGGATGGCGGAGGTCTCCACCAATATCCGCTGCATAGACCCGGCCGCCGACCTCCGGGAGGCGCGGGAACGGAATGCATGGGAGGTGAGGGAGGAGAAGGAAGCCGCTGCCAAGAAGGAGGAGGCCGACAAGGCGGCCGCGGCCAAGGCGGCGCAAGCGTATGCATACGCCGGGGCTAAGGCCCAAGCCGACACCGCGCCAAAGAAGCGGGCAGCGGACGCCGCACGTCATCAGGCCCCCCAACTCATCATCCCCCTTCGCTACGCGCTATCAGCATCAGAGATCCCGGTGCTAGCTGGAGGAGCCGGCGACGAGCAGTCGGCCATGGAGAGGGATGGCTGCGACGCCGTCTTGCCGGAGATAGAGGCGCCTCCGCAGCCGCCGACTGCGGACGTGCAGGGCGCCCAAACGGTTGCCCCATTGGAGCCACCAACCGGAGGCAAGCTGGCGGTGGGGTCAGATCCCACGGCACGCACTCCAGTGCACCGCCATGTGGAGAAACTGGTATCGGCACCGAGGCCGATGGAGATTGGGAGCGCTAGCTCATCGGCTCCCAAGGCCGAAGCCACCAGCACCGCGCCGACAGAGTGGGTGCACGGAGGCGGGACGAGTGCCTTGATCAAGGCAGCGCAGGACGTCCAGGCCGATTTCACAACTGAAGCTGCCTCCCTCTCGCAATGCATGAAGGCGTTTGTGAAGACGTGGGCTGTTGTTCGGGTACGCGACTTGCTTCCTGTTTTTGTTTTCTGTTATCTTCGGTGGGGGCGTGCCAGCACACCCACTGGGTGTAGTCCCTGAGTTCGAAGCCGTCTGGTGAGCAGGCGGCCTGGAACTTCATAGTGGGTTCTGAGCTTCTGAGTGAATTCCCTTTTTGTTGCCTGGTTGCAGGACTATTAGAACATCCGCGCGGCCAGCTTCAATGCCCATGTCCGGGAGCTGGATCGACGGACCACCGACTTGGCCTAAAGCTAGAGTAATCACTCCATCTTCTTCTCTCTGCGGGGGCGCGTCAGCGCACCCCGGGCCGTAGTCCCCGAGAAGCGGGTCGACTGCTGAGCAGTCGGGCCAGATCTTTCGGCGAATACTTCTATTTTTTCTTGGTTGTTGATATCTTTCCTCTCTGGTTCTTTCAGAAACCAAAACCTTCTTGCAGCATCAACTGGGCGAAGCCAACACCGCACTGCACGCCAAGGAGGACGAATGCAACAGGGCGGCCTAGGAGCACGATCGCCTGATCAAGCAGTTGGCGAACCAGGCGACACTTCACAAGGCGGCCCTGAAGAAGGCGGAGGACAACGAGGCCCATTTCCTGGCCGAGTTCGAGACCGAGTGCTCGGGTTGGGCCGAGAAGGTGGCGGTGCTGACTACTGGTTATTGCCAGATTGAAGACATAGTCGATGGTGAGCTTTCTTCTCTTCTTTCGACTGTTGGCGGTCGAGCGAGCCAGCCTCTAGCTTCTTATTCATGACTTATTGTTTTTCTTGTGTAGACTTTTTCCCTGGCCATTCCATCGCTACCAACGAGGCTATTGAGGCTCGCCGCAAGGAGTGATGGGCGGGTGGCACGGAAATTGCCGTTGATGCCCCTCGGACCGTTGGCGAGAAGCTCCTCATCATTCAGGCTCGTCTCTAGCCGGCCCACCGGATGCTCCGCCGGCTCGAACGCGCTGGGGCTTAGGTGATCACCGCCCTCTGGATAGACAGGAAAGCCCCACGCACCCCCAGTCAGACTGCCGACTGGTTGGAAGTGGCTGCCGGCCATCTTTAGGCATGGAAGGGCTCTGCGATATGAGCGGGAGCGTGGCGGGACTTGGAGTTCACCAAGGCATGGTATCTTGGGCTAGATCTAGCCTAGTTGGCCATGTTCGGCTGGATGCCTCCACCGAGTTGGAGGCAGTGGAGCACAACCTCACCATACGCGTGTCGGCGATTGCCAAGTACACCAACACCGGTGACTTCGTCCCTAAGCTGAATGAGAACGGCGTTGAAGCGCCGCCAGAATGGATCGGCATGAACCTGGATGATGGCGAAGATTTGGCAGAAGAAATCGCCAACTGCGACGAGGGGGAAGACGAGGAGGGCGAGGATGATGAAGACGGCGCGCCAGAAGTCGGAGCGGGCGGCCACCCTCAGTTCGACCACGCCTCTAGCACCGAGCCTTGTGCCGGAACGCCGCCTGCTGCTGAAAGTGGACAAACCGAGACTCACCAGCCGGCCACTCCACCAGCCGGTGCCCCCGACTCCACCAACCCGCCGGACTCGCCTGCTGCTCCCTTGGTCTAGGCCGCCGATTTGTCATGGCTTTTCCTGCTTAGTAGTCTTGTCAACAAACTTTTGTTAAATTTGCACAATTCCACCTGCGGGGTGTATTCAAACTATGTTGAATGTTGGACGAGGGCCTTTTGATATGTAAATTATCTTCCACACAAGTTGTGCTTTGGCCGAATTCCGACTTTTCTTGCTTTCCCATTCCTTGGTTTTTTCCTTAGCCGCCCTCCCTTGGTACCTACTTGCCAGCCGGACAGCCGCTCTACGGACTGCAGCCTGGTCAAGTACTTCACCATTGTGGGAGGACAAGTACTTTGACCAGTTGGAATGTTGCAAGCTAAGTACGAAACCGACCGGCTGACTGCCTAACAACTGGTCGATGAGGTGGAGGGTCGGCTTGTCCTATGTCAATGTTTTGGTCCTTAGCCATTTTTCATGTGAGCACTATTTCTTGCCTTTACTTCTTGCCAAGCAAACAGATGCTCTGTGAGCTGTGCCTTGTGACAAGAGAGGGCGTAGGTGCTAACACATTACTTGCCTGACTACAGGAAGCATTGACATAGTTCAAGGTGCCAAGCCCACGGGCCGACTGGTCGAACCCGGTTTCAGGTGGAGAAATGGAATAACACATTTTGTAGGCATAATACTTATCATATAGATGAAGGAAGGGTAGTACGCAAGTGCTCCTTGAGGGACCCGAAGTCTTCATACTTAATACAAAATATAGCATGGTACATACTGCATTTAACTGTAAAATCTTCGAAGGAGGTTTGCATTCCGTGGGTGCTCTGTTTCCATGCCGGAATCATCCCTCTTGCATGCCCTGGTCTTCTGGGCATCGATCAGGTAGTAGGAGTCGTTGCCCAAGGCTTTGCTCATGATGAATGGGCCTTCCCAAGGAGCTGAGAGCTTATGATGGCCGGCTGTTCACTGGATTAGCTGGAGCACAAGGTCTCCCTCTTGGAATGATCTCGGCTTGACCTTCCGACTATGGTAGCAGCGTAGACCCTACTGGTATATGATGGACCGGCTGAGCGTTAACAGCCGGCCCACTTCTAGTAGGTCGACGCCGTCTTCTCGTGCTTCCTTTGCCTCTGCCTCGGTGTACATGGTGACGCGAGGTGAGTAGAACTTGATGTCAGTCGGGATGACCGAATCGGCACCATACACGAGGAAGAAGGGGGTGAAGCCGGTTGACTTGTTCGGAGTGGTGCACAAACTCCAAAGGACGGCAGGCAGCTCGTCGATCCAGCAGCCGGCCGAACGCTCCAAAGGCTCGACCATTCGGGGCTTGATTCCAATCAAGATGAGGCCGTTTGCTCGCTCGACTTGGCAGTCTGATTGTGGGTGGGCAACGGATGCTAAGTCCAGTCGGATGCCCTGTGTCACATAGAAATGGGCCAAGGCGCCGTTGGCAAAATTTGTTCCATTCTCGGTGATGATGTTGTGAGGTACGCCCTACCGACTGGTGATGTCTGTGATGAAAGTTACAATAGTTGGACCATTCAACTTCTTGATTGGCTTCGCTTCTATCCACTTGAATCTGTCCACAACAACAAGTAGATGAGTCATGCCGCCCCGTGTTGTCCTGAATGGTCCCACCATATCCAGTCCCTAGATGGCAAAAGGCCAAGCAAGGGGGATGGTCTTGAGTGCAGAAGCCGGTAGATGTTGCTTAGAACTAAACTTTTCACATCCTTTACATCTCTTGACCAAGTCTTTGGCATCTTTTGGAGATGTCGGCCAGAAGAAACCATGGCGAAAGGCTTTGGCAACAAGTGATCTTGAGGCTGCGTGGTGGCCACACTTGCCTTTGTGAATATCTTTGAGGATTGCATGTCCGTCTTCTGGTTCTAAGCAGCGCTGGTATACACCAGTGACACTGCACCTCGCAAGTTCCTTGTTAATGACGGTGTAAGCTACTGCTCGACGTTGCACCTGTCGGGCCGAGATCTCATTGGCTGTCAGCTCCTTGTTCCCAAGAAAGTTGAGGATGGGATGAGCCCATGATGGTGCTGAGACTTCCTCCACTGTTAGTTTTGCCACTTGTACTGGGGCGGCTGGGTTGGGAGGTGGCGGGCTGGAGTCGACCGCCGCTTGCTATGTCATTGAAGTTCGCAGGCCGACTGCCGAAGTCCCCGAACCGACTGCTGAAGTCCCTGGGCCGAGTGCGACTACCGTAGTCCCTGGACCGGGTGCGACTGTAGCAGTCCCCAGGCCGCCTGCCGAAGTCCCTGGGCCGACTACTGAAGTTCTGGAGTAGGATTCGACTGTTTCAGGAGCAGCCATCACGAAAATAGAATCTGATTCTGGCGAAGGCTTGACGGATGGCTTGAGGAGGTGCGGAAGGGACACAACGGCTGGTATGGCCTGCCAGGTAGAGCCAATTCGTGCCAGAGCATCTGCTTGCTCGTTATCGCTTCGTGGCACATGAAGGAATTCGCATGCTTCGAAATATCCGCTGAGTTGCTGGACGAGGAAGCAGTAGCTTGCCATGTTTGCATCCTTGGCATCCCAGTCACCACATGATTGTTGGACTACCAAGTCGGAGTCACTGTAGCACAGAATCTGGCGAATGCCGAGTTCTTTGGCAAGCCGAAGTCTGTGTAATAGTGCCTCATATTCGGCCACATTGTTGGAGGCAGCAAAATGGATTTGCAATGTGTATCTGAGCTTGTCGCCTTTGGGAGAGGTGAGGACGATGCCGGCTCCCAAACCGGTGCGCATCTTTGATCCGTCGAAATGTATCCGCCAATGGTTGGAGTCCGGCGCTGGCGGCAGGTACTGGGTCTTGGCCCAGTCAACGGGGAAGTCGGCCAGTGCTTGGAACTTGATGGTGGTGCGGGGCTGGTAGAAGATGGTGTGGGGAGCCAACTCGATGGCCCATTTTGTCACTCGTCCTGAAGCATCTCGGCTGCCTATGATCTCAGCAAGCGGAGAAGTGCAAACAATGTTGATAGGGTGCTCTTGAAAATATGGCTTTAACTTCTTGCTGGTAAAGTGCACGCCGTAGCACATCTTCTAGTAGTGGGGGTAGTTCTGGTTGGAAGCCGACAGTACTTCACTTGAATAATATACCGGTCCCTGGACTGGCAGAACCTTGCCATCTTCCTTGCGCTCGACTACCATGACTGTGCTGACCACCCGACTGGTGGTGGCGATGTAGAGGAGCATGGGCTCCTTAGCAGCCGGCGCGGCCAGGATAGGTGGCGTGGTCAACGTCTTCTTGAGTTGCAGAAAAGCCTCATCCGGCTTGTCAGTCCATTCAAAATGAGTGGTTCTCTTCAGGAGTTGGTACAAGGGAAGGGCCTTCTCACCCAGACGACTAATAAAGCTGCTGATGGATGCCAAGCAGCCGGTGAATTTTTTGACATGTCACAGTCAGGTGGGTACTTCCATCCTCTCGATGGCTTTGATCTTAACAGGGTTGCACTCAATGCCACATTCTGAGACCATGAAACCAAGGAGCTGGCCGGCTGGTACTCCGAACACGCACTTCTCTGGGTTGAGCTTGATCTGAAACCGGCGCAGATTCTCAAAGGTCTCCTTGAGGTCTTCCAATAAGGTTCCATGCTTCTCCGTCTTCACCACAATATCGTCCACATAGACATGGGTGTTCCTGCCGAGTTGTTTGAGGAGGCACTTCTACATGCATCGCAGAAACGTGGCACCGACATTCCACAAGCCGAACATCATCGTCAGGTAACACAAGGCTCCGAATGGTGTGATGAAGGCGGTCTTCAGGCGGTCTGCCGGATTCAACTTGATCTGGTAATAACCTGAGTAGGCATCCAAGAAACTCAACAGCTCGCATCCAGCTATGGAGTCTATCACTTGGTCAATTCATCGTAGGGCAAACAGATCCTTGGGGCAGGCTTTGTTGAGACTGGTATAGTCAATGCACATGCGCCACTTGTTATTCTTCTTCAGCACAAGGACTGGATTGGCAAGCCATTCTGGGAAGAAAACTTCCATGATGAAGCCGGCTGCCAACAGTCGGGCGATCTCTTCTCCAACAATTCTCCTCTTCTCCTCCGACAGTCGGTGAAGGGGTTGTCTGACTGGTTTGGCATGTGCTCTCACATGTAGCTTGTGCTCGGCAAAATCTATCGGAACACCCGACATGTCTTTGGGGGACCATACGAAGATATCTCGATGCTCATGGAGGAAATCGACGAGCTCCCTTTCCTATTTGGTGTCAAGATTTGCACCTATGACAGCGTAGCTCTCCGGGTGCTCGGGGTCCATTGGAATCTTCCTTGTTTCTTTGGCCGGCTTGAAGGAGCCCTGAGTCTCCGAATCTAGGGCTTCTGGGGACATGTCCGTCTGCTTTCCGGCCATGGCCACCACCTATTCCAGGAGCTTCTTCCCTGCCGCAATCACGAGGGACTCGGCCAGCTGGCTGCTGGCTACAGCGCAGGCGGCCGACATTTCATAGTCACCACAGATTGTGATAATGCCCTTAGTTCCTGGCATCTTCATCTTGAGGTAGGCATAATGCGGCACCGCCATGAATTTGGCTAGAGCTGGTCAGCCTAGGAGCACATGGTACGGGCTCTCCAGGTTAACCACCTCGAACCAAATGGCTTTGCGGCGGAAATGATCCTTGTCTCTAAAGAGGACGTCTATCTTGATCTTGCCGATTAGTGAGCAGGACAAGCCGGGCACAATGCCATGAAACATAGTCTGACTGGGCAGCAACTGTTTCTCTTTGATTTTCAGCTTCTCCATGGTGTCCCGGTAAAGGATGTTGATGCTGCTACCGCCATCTATTAGGATTAGGGAGAAACGAGCAGCTCGCCTCTCTGTTGCAAGGGTGGCGTCCAAAACCAGGGCATATGAACCCGGAGAGGGCATCACTTCTGGGTGGTCGGCCTGGCTCCAGCTGATGGGCTTTTCAGATCAATGCATGAACTCTGGAGTAGTGGAAGCAACAGCATTTACTTCGCGGTGTTGCTGGCACCGGCTGTGTTTATCGCTGGCCATACAGGTGAAGATGACATAAGCGACATGCTCTTCAGGGTAATCATCTTGGACTTGGCCGACTACTGGATGGGCGGCCGGTTGCGGGGGAGGCGGAGCCAGTAGGCGGAGGAGGAAGCCCTTCTCCCTGGGCGATACGGACAAGCCAGTGACACTTCCAGGTTGTGTTGTTGGACGGCTTCGCACCGCTGTGGAACATACAGGGGCATCGAGGGTCTTCTCAAAGGAGAAGGCGGGCAACCAAGCCGACTTGCCGCCTTTCTGACTCTTGGGGAGGCTTCCTTCGGGTTGTTGATCTTCAACAGCTGCCACCTACCGGCTGGTGGAAGCCGGCTGGGGGGCTTTGCGCTTGTTGTCGTTTGGCTGCTGGCACCGATTGTTGTCTCCAGCCGGCGTTCGAGGGGCCGGGGGGAGCACCTTCCCAGAAGTGTCCACCCGGAGCTTCAACTTCACAGAGGAGTCGGCCATGGCATATTTATCTGCTATGATCAGCAGTTCGTCGAGGGTAGCCGGCTCGTCACAAAGAAGGCGGTGCTTGAGTAAGGTGCCCTCTCGGCACCCGGCAATGAAGTACTCGATGGCTTAGACCTCATGCACCCCTTCGCAGGAGTTGCGCAATTCTGCCCACCGCATCAGGTAATCACGGGTGGACTCATTAGGGCCTTGGACACATAGCGAGAGCTGGCGCGGTTTGGGAGGCCGTTTGTAGGTGCTGGTGAAGTTTCGGATAAACACCTCGGTGAAGTATACCCAGCTGTTGAGGCTGTATGGCTTGAGGCTGTTCAGCCATGTCCGGGATGTGCCGTGGAGCATGAGCGAGACGTACATCACGGCAACACGCTTGTTGCCGTTTGCTATGCTGACTGTAGTGGAATAATCCACCAGCCAATCCTCCGGCTTCATGGAGCCGTTGTACTTGGGCGTGTCCATTGGGAGTGAGAACCCCTTGGGGAAAGGCTCGTCTCGAATGCGGGGGCCAAAATAATTCGGACCCATCGCGTCCTCTTCTTCTAGCTCCAGGGATCGAGCCAGCTGGTCAATCCGGTGGCGTGCTTCGTTCTTGCCGACTCCTTCTCAGTGGCCCAGCCGGTCGCCAAAAGAAGGATGATCAACAGGAGGCAAATAGTTGCGCCTCTCCCTTCGAGGAGGCGGCGGCAACAGATCATCGTCCTGTCGTTCGACTGCTCGAGGGCGTCCGTCTTGGTCACGCTCGATGGTGATGCGAGTCCAGCTGCGGCTGGCAGCCGGTTCCTTGTCTCGTCTGCCGTGGGTGCCGCCAGTCGGTGTCCGGGAGGTCGCACCGTGCTCTTGGCGAGGGGGCGGGTTCTCAACCTGCTGGTGAAGCTCTTTAGCGCGACAGCCAGCTTCTTGCTGGGCAGCAGCCGCATCAATAAGCTGCTGAATGCGCTTCATCATGTAGCGATGCTCGTCACCCTCCAGGTGGTCCAGCTCATCAGCTGCCGCCTGGGCAGCGCGTATGTTCTCCATGGGCGTGGCGTAGACCAGGCGGTCCACTCCAAACATGCTGGCAACGGCTCCACCTTGCTGCCTGATCGTGCCTGCTCGGCTCGGCCTAGTAGGAGTCGGCGTGCCGCCGACAGCGCGATAAACCTCACCCTAGAAGGCCTCGGAGAGGCATCTCATGGTAGCCAATTTCTTGGCGTTCTCCACAAGTAAAATGCGGCAGGCTTCCAGCATCTCGACATCCGCATCCGCAGCAATGGGCATGGACAGATCTCGCAGTGCCACCTGCAATGGGTCCTGGTCGGCTCCTCCGGAGCCCCCATTGTGGCTGATAACGGGCACCTCCGTGACGGTGCTGCCGCCGCTCTCTGCGCGTGGGAGCGGATCATTGATGACCACCACGTTGGTGGGGAAAGCATCAAGGGATGTCGAGTCAGAGTCGACAAGCATCGGGTCGGTGGAGCCGATCGACTCCAAGTCGAAAGTCGGCTCGTTGGTGATGTGGAGTTGGTTGAGGAGGTTGACTAGGCGGCCTCGAGGCCATTTGTGCCTGTGTCGAACGTCGGCACGTCGGAGAGGCGGACCTCGCCAACAAGGTCGGCGAGGCAGCTTGCTGCCCAGGCGACCTCCACGCCATGCAGCGCATCAGCGCAAACACCATCTGGCGTGCCGGGCTGGCTATGCTCGCTGGGGAGGAAGAGGGTTCCCGTCCAGAACAGATCTCTGGACGACGGTGCCCCTTGCCCCACGGTGGGCGCCAAATGTCGGGGTTGTTGTGCGACCTATGCCAAAGGATGGCTTATCATGGAGGGGGCTAATAAGACATCGCCGGTGCTAGGAAACAGGATAAGGCGAAGATATGAACGCCGGCGGATCTTTCCCAGGTTCGGCGCTCTTCTAGGAGATAACACCCCTAGCCCTACTTTGTGGGGTCTCTGCATGATCACTATCTCTACAAGTAGCTAAAAGTTGCTCCTTGAGTTGTTTCTCTAGAGGAGGAAGAAGAACCAGGCTAGCCCTAGCTCCCTCTCTACGTGTGGGTGTTTTTCTAAGAGTCTGAACCTTTGCATGGGAGCCCTAGGGGTTTATATAGGCCTGCCCTCCAGCGGTACAATGGTAAACAGGCCTGGTGTAGGCCCTGGCCGTCAGTTTCTTCTGGGTCCACCGTATTCTGGGAGACGGGCGCTTTGAGCCAACCGGCTACGAGAAGGCGGCGATTAAGCTTCGATACTTGAGGGGCGCAGTCGGCCCCGATGTCTTGAAATGTTGTGAGGGGCAGATGAGGCTACCCAGGGCCAAGAACTCCGACTAGACATGAGCTTTTTTCATCCTTTTGTCGACACGCGGGACATCCATATGCCTCCATTTTAAAAATCATACTATATGCCTCCATGACACGCGGGACATCTAGCATCAAGGTGGCGTGTCATCCAAGAAAATGGAGATATGCAGTGCGTAAGTGAGTCATGCACTTCGATGGCACCTAGTACTACGCAATATTTTTTCTCCTCGATGGCACATGAATAGTGCATATACTCAATGATAGATCACGGGATGGTAGCTATGGACATGGTCGGCCATTTTTGAAGAGAGTACTAATAAATAACTTTGATGTGTCCCGTCAACTCGCAGAACGACGAGAAGCTTTCTTACTACGCCTTCTCCCACGCCAACGCATGCGCGGTGGCTTGCAGCATGAGGAGAAACTTTTGCTTACAAGCGGTGGACGTGTAGGAGTTCATTTCGTGTCAAATTGCCAGAAGTACTACTGTAGTACCATCATTATTGTTTGACTTCCGGAAGAGGAGAAGAACCAAGCGCCAGGTCACCTACTAACCTAGTACAGTACTACTATAGCCAAAGCTGGTCCACCTTTTTAAAAGCATGGTTAGTTAATATAGGCGACTCTTGCAGCGGCACATCATTTAGAGCAAGCACTCTCTTCGTAGGTATAAAGGAAGTGAAACAAAAGTTGAAGTGGATGCTAGATTGCCAATTAAAACATGAGTACATTGGAAAAAATCCTGTAGCATTCTATCCTATGAATCAAACGACCAATGTAAGAAAATTATTAGGGGGTCTCTCCAACAGTGTTCCTCGGTTCGCACCTAGCATCATGGTGGTCAAACTTGTTGTCATTCATCTCGTACACATGGCATCTCAGAACTGGACACAAGGTGTCGCGACCTCTCACTTCATCCGCCATTTGAAGCTGCGCGCCGGTGGAGGGATAGCATACTCCAATATTAGGTTGGCTCTATGTGATGTGGCAACTTCATATACTAACCGGATGCTGCCTATACTACTACAATACTCACACTCCAAGAAGTGAATCAAAAATCATTCATAAATTGAGTATATGACATGCATTTGCAAATGTACCATTCATTACACACAACAAGTCATCAACACACAACAACAATGAGGATACATGTTGGATTATAGATTATTTCCAACAAAACATTCTAGTAAATACTGAATTTTTCATCACACAACAAATAACAAACAATGAAATGAACTTCAACTCAACCAATCCTCGGCGTTCGAAATGCTTGCTTTGAACCATAGGTGCTCTGGGAAGGGCCAGCTATTATCAATAACGAGAGGAACGCAGGACTAATCATCCAGGCTGAAGCGGCATATATCTGGACCAGGGTAGGTAACCACCACAATGTCCGAGGTATAGATACAGTTGCTTGTCATAAATGGTAGTAACTTTGTGTCAACAGCAGCCGGATCGCCTTGCACCATCATTGGATAGTTTGGTCCAAGGAAGAGCGAGTTTTCTCCAAGACTATCAATACTGTACCAGGGAGAAGGTGTTGGCACTAGCACACTAGTATCCATCCCGAATACCCTGCAAATGGTGTTGGAATAAGTCCGGATAGGGCGACCATGGGAGACAACACGTGCTCCCTTAGTAGTAACAATCTCATTGCACTGTATACAAACAATAAGAGGTGATCCAAGGGAATTAGTTGCCATGCGCCACTGTGTATATAAGTTCTGCTCGTCCTCATGCTCGTGATCATCACCATCACCATCTCCCCATTGGTTATAAAATTTTCAAGTATAGGTGGTGGAATGTACACAGGAACTTGGAAACACAAGAAGGTTAATTAGTAAAGGGAAACTTGCTAACCAGCATGCATGTGGATGAAACAATTATAATTATGGTGGAAGATAAACGTACCAAAACTACAAAGATCCCATGCAAAAACAGTGCCACGAGTGGTGGTAGCAAACACAAGATCCTCGTATTCAATTGCATCACAGTACTCATCTGTGTACATAGACTGACTTTTGAGCAATATCCATGGACGAACCGTGGAATTAGTAACGACGGCAACAAGCTTGTCGAAGATAGCAGCAACTTCAAAGTTCTCGTAATTCCAAGAACGGTTGGGAACTCGACAAATTGCTATCTTCCGTAGATGACAACCACCAGGATCGTATTTGAACGTACGTAAATCATCTATGTGCTCAACCTCAGCACACTCTGAGATTTTTGGAAGTGGAATCCGCTGATGAGTGTACACATTCACAAGTTCCCACTCGCAATTGTACCCAATATAAACGACCCAATCTCCATTTGCGCCAGCCCAGGCCTTACCCTTAAGCGATGGCATCTTAACATCACATGTATTGTTATCAAGCAACATCAACTTGCACATGGCGAGGCCTCCGTCATCTGCGCCCATGCAAACAGGCTTATAGCGAAGAAGATAAGGGAGATCAAACCGCTCCTGGACCCTTGGGTTCCTTGTAATGATGTTATTAGTTGAGTCGAGAATGGTCTTGAAGGAACCTGCGATGCTAGCCGAGGTGATGGCGTCACACCGATCAATGAGTTCCTCCACCATGTCATCTTTCAGATCGGGGCAAGAATAATGGGGTTGTTTCCGGCCTGTTCCCACCATGGAGAAGACGAACGAACAATGGCAGAAGGAAGGGTGAAGGCAAATGGAGGAGCGAGGAAGAGCATGCGACAGCAGTTCCAAATCGAGAGGAGAAGGCGAAGAAGCGGTGGACGGTTGCCACGGTACACGAAGAAGCGCCCCGACCTACATAGACATCCGTTCGGAAATTGTACAAAATGACTCACTGTCGTCTCACTGACATGTTGGAATGGGACCACATGTCAATGAAACATGGTGTGTCATTTCTCGGGTAAAATGTGATCTCGCCGCGTTGGCCCGAAGAGCCGCATTATTTCTCGACTTTATTTTTTTAATGGCATGTCATTCAGTTTTGAAGCACAACTAACTTGTATTGTATGTAGAGAAAATATAAACTACTCTACCACTACTCCACCTCTAGTACTAGTAGTACAAAAAGATATATGGATTGGAGCTTCAGTGCTTTCTTGCTAAGCGCTGCCCACTTGCTTCTCACACTATCACCCTCTCTCTAGATCAAAATAAAACAGCCTCTCTCTCCCTCTTGACCGGTGGTCACAAATCCGTCAAGGAAGGAAAGGACGTGCAACATTGATGCACTCCTCGTCGGCGAGCGTGGTCACGCACTGACGAGAAGGCCATCCTCTCAGACCTAGCGCCCGCGCGGGATGGCCTCCGTCCCCAAGCTCGCTGCCGTAGTGTTTGCGGAGGACGACGACCATGAGCGAAGCGACTTCCCCCCGACCCTCGGGTATGCTACCTCTTTTCGAACCATACCCTTCTTCTATTTCACCATCCGCCACATATCTGCATGTGGATCTTTTTCCACTCCACCATCTTCCCAATTTTCTATCCTCTGCTTTGCTTATCACGCAGACAAAAACTTTAATTTGCACTATTAAAGGAAACCCTACTTCATGCAGACTAATCCATGTCTGGGTTGAATAAGGAAAGGAAGGGAGACTATACTTTCTAAGAGAGTAGGTAGCAAACCCGCATCTATGTTGAAAAGGGGAAAATCAGTGGCTAAGGAACAAGTCTCGTGTCTCTTGGTTGAAGAAGGGTAGAAAGTCATGACAATGCAATAGAGAATGACCAGGTCGATTGGTTTGTTGTTTTCACATGGGAAGAAGGTGGCTAAAGAGAATAAAATGGGACGTAATCCACATATGCTGCCTGGATATTTGTTGCTCTAGACAACCATACCTCCCTCACCACTCTATGCGTCTGTGGAGGTACATCATACTGGTGCGCCCACTATCTGAATGGGCCTCCCATGCTCTTATTGCCACTTTTTTGCTATTAGTATAACGCCAACAGTTAAGTCAAGTAATGCTACTGCTAAAGTGATGCCACATTTAACTAATGCCGCACTCAGTCTAATGCCACCAATAAATTTAAGCAATGCCATTTAATGTCACTTGATTATTTCAGGGTTAGATATTGATTGTGGATGTATTAAAGATTTTTCACCTAAGGAATTCTAATGTTGTTGCACATCCATTATACCAATGATGAAGCTTGTTACTACCTTCAGATTTTTGCACTATTAATGCTTATAGATTATATACCTCACTTTCACGAGATAAGTCAATTTTTTTTGTACAATGTCAAGAGGAAAGGTCAAGAGTGGGCACCTCCTCCTCCAACTATTATCTTGATTCGTTCGATCAAGTTTTTATGTTTGACCGATTATCAAGATTGGGATAGCAATTTTTAGGTCCCCTCGAGTTTGAAATGATATTTACCTTGAGGGTACATGGTTTGCAATTCTTTGTATTTTCATTAGTTAATAATTCTAGTTACCTTCAAACTTTTGTATTTGGTTTAATTCTCATGCACAACTAATATACCAATGCTGAAACTTGTTACCTTTACATTTTGTATTGTTAATTCTTATAGAAATCTTCCAGTCCTAGAGTTTATTGAAATTTGTTCAGTAAAACCATTGTACTATACCCTGTTATAAAATAACTACTCTACTGTTGCATTAGCCACTGGATTAGTGTATATTTGTACTATTAGAATGGTGTTCATTAGCATATGTACATAAATAAAGTGTGGCAAGCTTTCCCAGATATGTGCTCAAGAAAACTACTACATGTTTTTCTAAATACTAGACGTTTGGGTACTTTAAATTGAATTGCGAAAACGTCTTATATTAAGGAACAGCGGGTGTAGAGTTCACTCAAATTATCCCGGTAAAGCTAGTCACACCTTTGTTAAAATTAATATTCATTATGTTATTGGAGGAGGTTTGTTTGTTTGTCTCTAATGCCTGTCGACTACATACCTGACATCATGATGTAATGTTAAGTCATTTCTTTTTGTATAGTGTCACTGAATTGTCGTGGCGGTGATGGAATTTTATTTTTGTTGAACTGCGCAAAATATGCTTAAAAGAAGAGGAAAGGTTAGGAATCGATCATTCTTCCAGAAAGAACTATATATGCCTTCCTGACATCAGCCATTGTTGCCTTATTTATTCATTCAAATAGGTGGTTAGAAACAGTCTTGCTACTTTTTCCCATTAAGAAATTGGAATACGTATTTTTGTGAGTCTATGCTTCAACTACTGCCACTTTTATAGTAATCACACTTTCAATATATATGTAAACAGGGATGCTCGATTTTAGTGGAACTGCAAAAAAAGTCCAAATGGTTCAACATTAGGAGCATGTTTTCTTCAAAACCTTTATATCCAATTGGTGGCACTATGAGTTGTTCATTACGAAGGTACATGGTTTGCTACTATCTTTCTGCTCTTTTTGTACTTTCATTAGATAGTAATACTAGTGGTTTGCATGTGAATTTATTGGCAGGGTGGACCTACATTGGAGGTGCAGGACAGGATTCGTTGATTGGATGCTCAATTTCGGTTGTATTGATTTCGCCACTTCCATCACTGCGAACATGGATATCCTTGGTCTGATGAAAAATAGGCGCTATATTTCTGCTCTAAACCAGCAAATCAATTCAGTATGAAATTGTCCAGGGCAAAACATGACTGTATCAAATTGTCCAGTGCAAAACAAGACAGATGCTAAGCGGAAGAGATGTGTTTAAACCGAGAATACAAGGTGGGGTATATGTTTACTAGCTTCTTGATATTTGTGGAGACAGAGATGTCTGCCCTTCGCTATTTGGAAAACAAACGAAGTGACCACAATTTTTGTTGAACTGCACAAGAGAATAGTATAGTCACTGCATGCAGTGCCATTTGAAAATATTCATAGAAAGATTGGATAGTCACTTCATGAACTGCAGAAAAGTAGTACTGTACTATTTATTGGCCAACACTAGGTGCTTCATTTCTTTGGTATGATTACACAATGGGCATCATTTTGTCTAAGTTAAAGTTTGTATTCCAAAAATAGTCTCGACGTGTGATCGAGAGAAGACCAAATCATATTGCAGTGGATGTTCCTCCATCATGTGTGATTCATTCTCATGGTTCTAGCTGTTCCTGAAACCACTTATGTTTGTAAGAGGAATTGTAGACTTCACAAAGAAATTTTTCTTTCAGCCTGTACTGAATGTTGGCCAAGAGAAGCATCCATGTTAGTAGGAAGAACATATGTTTTTTCTAGATCTTTGCTTTTGGAGCTACATATTTGTATATGATATGTGAATCATTGAGATGCATTAACATGTTGATCTTATGTATGGGAATCGTACTAGTTGGTTTTGAATTTGCGCTACTAATGTGAACATATTACAATGCCAGGCCTGTGAGTCTCATGTGAAGATTTTGAACGGATCGTCTCTTACTGCTGTGCACAACATGATCCTTATTTCTGTGTTCTCAGTGTTTACAAGTTACTAACAGTTCCTTATTTCTGTTCACTCAATGTTTACAAGTTACTGATCGTACTACAATAAGTGTCACAAACATCCCTAGAGTTCGTACTAGAATAACACCTTAAGACACAAATCAACCAAAACCCTAATGTCACCTCAAGTATCCGTTGGTATGATTATACGATATGCATCAAACAATCTCAGATTCATCTATTCAACCAACACATAGAACCTCAAAGAGTGCCCCAAACTTTCTACCGGAGAATCACGACGAAAACGTGTGCGAACCCCTACGCATAAGTTCATGGGTAGAACCCGCAAGTTGATCACCAAAACATACATCAAGTGAATCACGTGATATCCCAATGTCACCACTGATATGAACGGCAAGACATACATCAAGTGTTCTCAAATCTTTAAAGACTCAATCCGATAAGATAACTTCAAAGGGGAAACTCCATCCATTACAAGAGAGTAGAGGGGGAGGAGAAACATAAGATCCAACTATAATAGGAAAGCTCGCGATACATCAAGATCGTGCCAAATCAAGAACACGAGAGAGAGAGAGAGAGATCAAACACATAGCTACTGGTACATACCCTCAGCCCCGAGGGAACTACTCCCTCCTCGTCATGGAGAGCACCGGGATGATGAAGATGGCCACCGGAGAGGGATTCCCCCTCCGGCAGGGTGCCGGAACGGGTCTAGATTGTCTTTCGGTGGCTATGGAGGCTTATGGCGGCGGAACTGCCGATATATTATGTTCCTCCATCGTTTTAGGGTATATGGGTATATATAGGAGGAAGAAGTATGTCAGGGGAGCCACGAGGGGCCCACGAGGGTGGAGGGTGTGCCCAGGGGGGTTGGCGTGCCCCCTGCCTTGTGGATTCCTCGTTGCTTTCTTGACGTGGACTCCAAGTCTCCTGGGTTGCTTTCCTTCCAAAAATAACTTCTCCAGAAGGTTTCATTCCGTTTCGACTCTGTTTGATATCCCTTCTCTTTGAAACCCTAAAATAGGCAAAAACAACAATTCTGGGTTGGGCCTCCGGTTAATAGGTTAGTCCCAAAAATAAAATAAAAGTGTCTAATAAAGCACATAAACATCCAAAATAGATAATATGATAGCATGGAACAATCAAAAATTATAGATACGTTGGAGACGTATCAGCATCCCCAAGCTTAATTCCTGCTCGTCCTCGAGTAGGTAAATGATAAAAATAGAATTTATGATGTGGAATGCTACCTAACATATTTCTCTAAGTAATTCTCTTCATTTTGGCATGAATGTCTAGATCCATAAGATTCAAGACAAAAGTTTAATATTGACATAAAAATAATAATACTTCAAGCATACTAACTAAGCAATCATGTCTTCTCAAAATAACATGGCCAAAGAAAGTTCATTCCTACAAAATCATATTGTTTGGTCATGCTCCATTTTCGTCACACAAGAATGCTCTCATCATGCACAACCCTGATGACAAGCCAAGCAATTGTTTCATACTTTAGTAACCTCAAACTTTTTTCAACTTTCACGCAATACATGAGCATGAGCCATGGATATAGCACTATGGGTGGAATAGAATATAATGACGGGGGTATGTGGAGAAGAAAAAAAAGGAGAAAGTCTCACATCGACGCAGCAAATCAATGGGCTAGGGAGATGCCCATCAATTGATGTCAATGCAAGGAGTAGGGATTGCCATGCAATGGATGCACTAGAGCTATAAATGTATGGAAGCTCAACAAGAGAAACTAAGTGGGTGTGCATCCAACTTGCTTGCTCACGAAGACCTAGGGCACTTTAGGAGGCCCATTGTTGGAATATACAAGCCAAGTTCTATAATGAAAATTTCTCACTAGTATATGAAAGTGACAAAACAAGAGACTCTCTATCATGAAGATCATGGTGCTACTTTGAAGCACAAGTGTGGAAAAAGGATAGTAGCACTGTCCCTTTTATTTTTTTTATTTTTTTATTTGGCCTTTCCCTCTTTTTTGGACTTTTTTGGGACAATGCTCTATGAATGATGATCATCACACTTCTATTTACTTACAACTCAAGAATTACAACTTGATACTTAGAATAAGATATGCCTCTATATGAATGCCTCCGGCGGTGTACCGGGATTGCGATGAATCAAGTGTGACATGTATGAAAAATTATGATTGGTGGCTTTGCCACAAATACGATGTCAACTACATGATCATGCAAAGCAATATGACAAGGATGATGCGTGTCATAATAAGCGGAACGGAGGAAAGTTGCATGGCAATATATCTAGGAATGGATATAGAAATGCCATAATAGGTAGGTATGGTGGCTGTTCTGAGGAAGATATAAGGAGGTTTATGTGTGATAGAGCATATCATATCACGGGGTTTGGATGCACCGGCTATGTTTGCACCAACTCTCAATGTGAGAAAGGGCAATGCACGACACCGAAGAGGCTAGCAATGATGGAAGGGTAAGAGTGCGTATCATCCATGGACTCAACATTAGTCATAAAGAACTCACATACTTATTGCAAAAATGTACAAGTCATCAAAAACCTAGCATTACGCGCATGCTCCTAGGGGGATAGATTGGTAGGAAAAGACCATCGCTCGTCCCCGACCGCCACTCATAAGGAAGACAAACAAATAACACCTCATGTTTCAAATTTGTTACACAACGTTTACCATACGTGCATGCTACGGGACTTCCAAACTTCAACACAAGTATTTCTCAAATTCACAACTACTCAACTAGCACAACTTTGATATCACTATCTCCATATCTCAAAACAATCATCAAGTATCAAACTTCTCTTAGTATTCGGTGCACTTTATATGAAAGTTTTTATTATATCCCTCTTGGATGTCAATCATATTAGGACTAGTTTCATAACCAAAGCAAACTACCATGCTGTTCTAAAGACTCTCAAAATAATATAAGTGAACCATGAGATTTCATCTATTTCTTCAAAATAAAACCACCACCGTGCTCTAACAAGATATAAGTGAAGTACTAGAGCAAATGACAAACTACTCCGAAAGATATAAGTTAAGATCAATGAGTAGTCGAATAATTAGGAAACTATGTGAAGACTCTCTAACATTTAAGAATTTAAGATCTTCGTATTTTATTCAAACAGCAAGCAAAACTAAAGAAAATAAAATGACGCTCCAAGCAAAACACATATCATGCGGTGAATAAAAATATTACTCCAAGTAAAGTTACCGATGGAAGTAGACGAAAGAGGGGATGCCTTCCGGGGCATCCCCAAGCTTTGGCTTTTAGGTGTCCTTAGATTATCTTGGGGGTTCCTTGGGCATCCCCAAGCTTAGGCTCTTGCCACTCCTTGTTCCATAATCCATCAAATCCTTACCCAAAACTTGAAAACTTCACAACACAAAACTTAAAGTAGAAAATCTCGTGAGCTCCGTTAGCGAAAAAAAAGAATAGACCACTTCAAGGTACTGTAATGAACTCATTCTTTATTTATATTGGTGTTAAACCTACTGTATTACAACTTATCTATGGTTTACAAACTATTTTACTAGCCATAGATTCATCAAAATAAGCAAACAACACACACAAAACAGAATCTGTCAAAAACAGAACAGTCTGTAGAAATCTGTAACTAGCGCAAGATCCGGAACCCAAAAAAATCTTAAAATAAATTTCTGGACGTGACTAATTTATCTATTAATCTTCTTCAAAAAGAATTAACTAAATATCACTTTCCAAATAAAAATGGAAGCAATTCTTGTGAGCGCTAAAGTTTCTGTTTTTTACAGCAAGATCAACAAGACTTTCCCAAAGTCTTCCCAATGGTTCTACTTGGCACAAACACTAATTAAAACATAAAAAATAAATCATAACAGAGGCTAGATAAATTATTTATTACTAAAAAGTAACAAAAATTAAGTAACAAAAACAAACTTGCATTGCCTCCCAACTAGCGCTATCGTTTAACGCCCCTAAAGAGAGCATCATGAAGAATATGACTAGCACATTTAAGTCTAACCCATTTCCTATGCATAGGTATTTTGTGAGCAAAAAACTTGTGGGAACAATAATCAACTAGCATAGGAAGGTAAAACAAGCGTAACTTCAAAACTTTAAGCACATAGAGAGGAAACTTGATATTATTGCAATTCCTACAAGCATATATTCCTCCCTCATAATAATTTTCAGTAGCATCATGAATGAATTCAACAATATAACCATCACATAGACCATTCTCTTCATGATCTACAAGCATAGAAATTTTATTACTCTCCACATAAGCAAAATTCTTCTCATTCGAATAGTGGGAGCAAACTCAACAAAATAATTATCATGTGAGGCATCAATTGAAAACTAAAATCATGATGACAAGTTTCATGGATATCATTATTCTTTATAGCATAAAAGTCATCACAATAATTATCATAGATAGCAACTTTGTTCTCATAATCAACTGGAACCTCTTCTGAAATAGTGGATTCATCACAAAATAAAGTCATGACATCTCCGAAACCACTTTCATCAACATAATCATCATAAATAGGAGGCATGCTATCATCATAATAAATTTGCACATCAAAACTTGGGGGATTAAAAATATCATATTCATCAAACATAGCATCCCCAAGCTTGTGGCTTTGCATATCATTAGCATCATAGATATTCAAGGAATTCATACTAACAACATTGCAATCATGCTCATCATACAAATATTTAGTGCCAAACATTCTAATGCATTCTTCTTCTAACACTTTGGCACAATTTTCCTTCCCATCATACTCACGAAAGATATTAAAAAGATGAAGCGTATGAGGCAAACTCAATTCCATATTCTTTTTGTAGTTTTGTTTTATAAACTAAACTAGTGCTAAAACAAGAAACAAAAAGATTCGATTGCAAGATCTAAAGATATACCTTCAAGCGCTAACCTCCCCGACAACGGCGCCAGAAAAGAGCTTGATGTCTACTACACAACCTTCTTCTTGTGGACGTTGTTGGGCCTCCAAGTGCAGAGGTTTGTAGGACAGTAGCAAATTTCCCCCAACTGAAGGCCCGCAAGATTTTGTGGACCATAATGGGCCGGCCCAGCTAAAGGCCCACGAGATTTTGTGGACCATAATGGGCTGGCCCAGCTAAAGGCCCACAAGATTTTGTGGGCCATAATGGGCCGGCCCAGGTAAAGGCCCACAAGATTTTTGTGTGCCATAATGGGCCGGCCTAGGTAAAGGCCCAAAGATTTTTGCGGATCATAATGGGCCGGCCCAGCAAAAGGTCCACAAGATTTCGCCGACATTAATGGGCCGGCCCAGCTATAGGCCCACAAGATTTTTAGGACCCTAGTAGGCCGGCCCACTAACTGGCTGCCATGTTTTGGGCCAAATGTAGACCCATATTTGATCCGGTCCATTAATGGCCTGCCATGCTCCGGGCCTAATAGTGGCCCATATGAGATCCGGCCCGTTAAAAGCCTACCACGTTCTGGGCCAAATTACGGCCCAGATCAGGTCCGACCCTTTAAGAGGCTTTGGGCTCAATTATGGCCCATATCAGATTCGGCCCGTCAACTGGACACTATGCTTTTGGGCCCACTTGCTAAAGGCCCACTTAGTAATTCGGCCTGATATTAGTTTTGGCCTGTTAAGGGCCCGTTTAACATTTTGGCCATATATTAATTTCGGCATGTTAAAAGCCCGTCATATAGTTGGGCCTAACTATGGCCCGGTTTGCATCGAGCCTGCTCGCAGCCGATATCTGATTGGGCCAAACAAGGACAGAGACAATTTTGGTATGTTAAAAGCCCGTGATTTGATTCGCACAATCATGGACCGGGGTCCATTTCAGGCTGCTACCGGCCCGTTAGCTGTTCGGCACATTTGAGGCCCAACATACATTGTGATTGCATGACGGCCCAATTATGTACCGTAATTTTACTGTTTGGCCGGTTTACTGTGAAGACAGGATATATATACAGTAAAATAGCTGCAGCATCGTGAATAAGAAAAAACCTAGACTATTAAATAAAGAAATTACGGCATATTACATCCACTAGGCATGAAAGTTCGCCACTATGATAATAAAGCACAAGCAGACAGCAGATTACATACACTGGGCATCAAAGATCGCCACCAGTGCAAATAGACACGCCGACAAAATAATATACAAAACTGACAGCACTTCAATAGAGTTCAAGAAAGGTTAGCCCTGCTTGGGAGCTCTAGCGCAAGCAGCTGAGCAAGATGATGAGACTGCGCTTGTTCAACACTTATATCTTCCTCACTCTGAAAGATAAACAAGCAGACAGATGACAGGTTTTGCACATAAAAGTATCAGTGCTGACAATTCATCACATTTCTTACTGACGAATAAAGTGACACGGTTTAAAATTGCATTAACACAATATGGTATTGTTCAGGTCAAGACATGGCAGGAAATGACATTGTGAAGGAGTTGGCAGCTTCACGATACCACTGGATTACAGATCAAGAACTCATAAGTATCAATGGTTAGTGTGCTGTCAATTTATACCATTTCAGATTGGCAAATAAAGAGACGGTTTAAATAATAGTAGAATGATATGAGACTATTCATAGTTAAGACATTGTAGAATTTGACATTGTGCTGTAGTTGGTAGGTTCACCACACCACTAGATTACAGATGAAGAACAGAAGCATACATGCAGTGCAAAAGAAGATCACTTGCTCTGTATAGTTTAATTTACATGGTATGAAGATGGAACTTGGTTGTACAACTGAAAACTTAAATTGAGAAAGGACAAACTTTTGTTTATGAACTACATAATAAACTTTAAACAAACAATTTGATGCAAACACCAAAAATAAACAGCTGTTGCAGTCATGCCTAACCAAATATATACAACAAAGTTTGAAGGCTTGAGATGGACAAACTTACATTATTGGTGAAGACAGGCTCTATAAATGTCACATCCCTGGTCCTGTTATGCACTAGGCTAGACCTCATGTGAGCATCATGTTTTAATTCAAATGAAATTTGAATCGAGGAATTTTCAAAGCCTCAGAAACCTTCTAAAAATGATCAACATTAAAATCTCCTCAAAGAAGTCCAAGAAAATGCTCCTCTTAGTCTCTGAAAATATTGCAAAGAGGTAAAACTCAAAACAATATTTTTGGTATCTCAGAGTTAATTATTTTGGGCCTTTGAATTAAATAAATAGCTATTTGCATTGGATATATATTTGATATATAAATAATATATGTCCAAAAATTACTGGAACATTTTATGTGGTTTGGTATATTTTAGTTCTAGCCACATAATTATTTTTAGGATTTTATAAAATGGTTTAGTATTTTTACTAAACCAAAACAAAACAGAACAAAATAGAAAACAGTAAATAAAAGCAGAGGGAGAGACTTACCTCAGCTTACCTGTCAGCCCACCCGGCCCAAACCTACCTGTCGGCCTAGCTGGCAGGCCCAGCCCACCTCCTCCTCCCTGTCGCCTTCCTCCTCGCGCCAGTAGGCAGAGGAGGGACTCGGCGCACGCGCCCGAGCTCGCCACGCCACCACCCTGCTCGTCTGCATTGCCTGGACACCGCGACGCCTCGCGTCATCCTCTCGGCGCTGCCCCGACCCCCTGGAACCCCCTCGACCTCTCCCATCGCCTCTCCCCTTCCCCGTCCCTCTCGCACACAACCGGCCGAGCGCCACCGTCGCTGACCCTCGTTGCCCTCGCGGCCATCGCCACCCCCTCTCCTCCCTGACGTGCTCCTGAGCTCCGCAGTGCCTCCCTCGACCTCCCCGTCGGCTCACGCGACCGGAGAAGCCCCGAAGCGCCGTCCCGACGCTTTTCCCCTCCTCGGCCACCGAGGACCGCCGCTGTCGATTCGCCGCCTCCGACGCCTCCCCGAGCTCCCCGAGACCGCCGACGAACTCGTTGTGAGCTCCACTCCGTTTCCCCTCCTTCGTTTTGCTCGTTCCCATGCCGTAGCACCCCCCCCCCACATTCCCGAGCACCGCCGTCCGCCATGGCCGCATAGCCCTCCTGACCTGAGCCCCTCTGCTCGAACCCGTGGCACCAGCGCGCTTCTGGTGGCCCGCGGATGCCGTCTGGACCATCAGCTTCTTCCCTAGCGCGCCGCAGCCCCAACCCCGCACATGGCCGAACTCCGGCCGCCGCCAGGAGCCCGTTTCCGGCGAACCCCGGCCTCCCTGTGCCCAGCTGCATGCGCCACTAGATGCGCGGGAGCACGGGCTCCCTCTTGGTGCCCTCAGCGCGACCAGCCGCGGGCTGTAGCGCCATCCCGAGCAACTCTGGCGAGGTCCCGCCGTCGCCATGGTCGCCGGCGTCACTAGCCGACGTGGCCGCGTGATTAGCACTAATCACGGCCAGCTAACCTCCCCAGAGCCGCTGATGTATGGGCCCCACGCCCTTGTTTAATCCTTATCTTTTTCTGTTAAGTTTTAATCTAACCACCATGGGCCCACACGTCAGCTTTGACCAAGCTGACGTGGCTGTTGACCTGGTCCCACCTGTCATTGTCACTAACCAGCACTAGTCACTGACCAGTGGGCCCCACTGGTCAGGTTTGACCTAGGGCGCCCAGTTGACCCTGCTGACGTCACTGTGACGTGGGGCTGACGCAATAAGTATTTTCTGGATTTAAAAATAATCAGGAAATTCCAGAAAATAGCTAAAACTTCAATAAATCATAGAAATTCAACCGTAACTCCAAATTAAATAATTTATATATGAAAAATTATCAGAAAAATTCAAGGAATCCATCTGTACCATTTTCATGCATGTTAGAACAACTTATAGCTGCTGTTTAGCACAAATCAATGAAATGGCATTTGAATAATCACATATGGAGTTTGAATTTGAATCTTGTATTCAAACCAACTTCATTTAATCTATTGCTAGTTGCTTTAGCCCAAAACACAATCATTTTGCCATGTCATGATCATGCATCATATTGTGCATTGCATTGATTGTGTTCCCTTCTGTGTTGCCGGTATTTGTCCCCTCTCGATAGACGTGATACCGATGATGTGGTCGTTGACACTGATGAAGACTCAATGTTATCTTCAGAAGTGCCAGGCAAGCAAAACCCCCTTGTTCATTCCGATAAAATCCCACTCTCTCGCTCCTGCTCTCTTTTACTGCATTAGGACAACAACGACATGTTTGATACTTGCTGCGGTAGCTGAACCCTTTATCCTTTGCATGACCTGTCATTGCCACAGTAAATAGATGAAACCCACTAGCATGAGTAGGAGTTGTTTGAGCCCTGATGTGCCTACTCATTCATGCTTGTTTGTCATGCCTGCTACTGCTTAGAGTTGAGTCAGGTCTGATTCATCGAGGATGAATCAGAGGCGTGTGAACATGTCCTACTGTGTGTGAGCTAAGTGTGTGAACACGATTTGGTAAAGGTAGCGGTGAGAGGCCATGTAGGAGTACATGGTGGGTTGTCTCATTGCAGCCGCCCTCAGGAACTGAGTTTTGTGTTTGTGATCCATGACCAGTTACTACCACACATTGGGTTCTGGTAACTCGACCCCTCTCGACTTATTAATCAACATGATCTCTGTCCAGGAGCAACTAGTTTCTGGTGTTTGTAGGTAGTGTTAGTAGTCTACCAAGTGGCACCCGGTACAGGTGGGCTTGGGACAGACTAGGCACAGTGGCACGGTGTACCAAGTGGCACCCGGATGGTGGGCTTGGGAACCCTGCTCACATCGTTTGGGGCCGTGAGCGACACCCCGGCCGGATCTCCTTGCGGATGGAACCCGAATAGGCGATAACCCTGGACTAGAGACTTGTTCAGTTAGTCAGGTCGTGGCCGACTCCCTCGCCCGGCTTCCGCTTGAAGGTTGCCAAGGTACAAGACGTGTACAGGGCGGTAAGTGGCGAAAGCGTGTGTGAAGAAGTACACCCCTGCAGGGTTAACATCATCTATTCGAATAGCCGGATTCCTCGGATATGGAAACTTGGACCCCTTGTACAGTTCATAGACAAGTGAAAGTGGATACTCTAAAATACGCAAGATAAGCGTGAGTGCTATGGATGGCGTTCTCGTAGGGAGACGGGAGCGGATCCATAGTGGTGTATTGATATGGTGAATATGTGGACTCGTGTGTGCCACTTCAAAAGAGTTACTTGCAGTCGTAGTTCAGGATAGCCACCGAGTCAAAGCTGGCTTGCTGCAGTCAAACCCCTCCACCCCCTTGTTGATAATGATGCATATGTAGATAGATCTGATGTAAGTCTTGCTGGGTACATTTGTACTCACGTTTGCCTATTTTATGTTTTGCAGAGAGACTTCAGTCTTACTAGTAGTTCCGCGTGGACTTCGACGTTTAGCTTGTTACCTCAGCTTCGATCTTGTGCCCTCGGCAGGATCTGGTAGATAGTCAGGCTTCTCAGCCTTTTTCATTTATATGTCTGTACTCAGACATGATAGCTTCCGCTTGTGCTTTGATTTGTATGCTCTGAGTGTTGGGTCATGAGACCCATGTTTGTAATATCTCGCTCCTCGGAGCCTATTGAATAATTACTTGAGTTGTAGAGTCATGTTGTGATGCCATGTTGTATCTGCACATATCGAGCATATTGTGTGTATGTTGTTGAAATGCTTGGTATGTGTGGGATCTGACTATCTAGTTGTTTATCCTTAGTAGCCTCTCTTACCGGGAAATGTCTCCTAGTGTTTCCACTGAGCCATGGTAGCTTGCTACTGCTCCGGAACACTTAGGCTGGCCGGCATGTGTCCTTCTTCGTTCCTGTGTCTGTCCCTTCGGGGAAATGTCACGCGATGAATACCGGAGTCCTGTTAGCCCGCTACAGCCCGGTTCACCGGAGTCCTGCTAGCCCAGTGCTACAGCCTGGATTTACTCGCTGATGACCGACACGTTCGATGTTGGGTCATGGATGCCTGTCCCTGTAAGTTTTGTGCCACTTTGGGTTTACGACTAGCCATGTCAGCCCGGGCTCCTTACCATATGGATGCTAGCGACACTATCATATACGTGTGCCAAAAGACGCAAACGGTCCCGGGCAAAGGTAAGGCGACACCCGTGGGAATACCGTGCGTGAGGCCGCAAAGTGATATGGGGTGTTACATGCTAGATCGATGTGGCATTGAGTCGGGGTCCTGACAGCGTTGGTATCAGAGCTTGACTGCCTGTAGGATTACCAAGCCAAACTGGTCGAAGTTGAGTCTAGAAATTCTTTAGTTATATAAGGGAATTGATTGTGGGATGGAACGTAAGGCTCTTTTTACTCCTTATACCTCATGGCCTTCTGATCTGAGTCATCATCTTATCTTTCCTACGGGGATTAAGAACTAGGCTATCTCTTCTTTCTATTAGGATCACGTGTTACTAATCCGTAGACTTATAAGATCTTTGGATTAAGCCTCAGTTCAGTTTCTACTTCCATATGTTAATTGTTGATCTCGAAACCTTGATATTGTGCTTCTGAGTGGTTATGCCACCATTTTTGTGAATGTCTCAAATCTTTCTGAGCATTTACAGCCGTTATGCTGTCCGAGTCATCCCAGGTTTCTAAATAGTCGGATGCATTTGCAAATCCCTTCCTCCTGTTTCCGATGTGCCTTTGGTCAGATTAATCACACAAATTAGTGAGTTGAGGTACCTTATTGCCTTGACATATATGTTGGAGCTAGTATTATGACCCTAGGTGTCTTAGGGGATCATCTAGTAATTTAGCCATGATTTGTGTTCCCAGTGTGATGATTCTGGCCATCATTCTCGAAAGCATCCCGTGATGCTACTTAGGAGTAGGTATTCTACTCCTTGGGTTTTGAACCCGAGATTCACCCTACTTACCTCGTGTTGATAGTGTTGCTAGTTCCTTTAGGATATTAGTAACCTTTGCGATAGTCCTTGAAGTCCGTGGTATCTTCTTCTTCCAAATACCATGAACTACTTATGGCAGAAGTTCCTTGTTGAACTGAAATATCACAACAGGATTATTCTTGAGGAGTTCTCCATTCATATATTGCGGCTCTGCCAGTTCTACCTTTCTGCATGGGTTATCCGGAAGAAATATGTTGAACCTCGTTCGACATGCTAATCCATGCATCCACAACTCAGAAAACCATATGTTCTTTTGAGTTGTCTCATCTTAGTTGTTTCCGACCCTCGCCTATCAATTGATAGTCAAGAGTATGCGTGCATTCGTTCGTCGATGCCTATTACCCTTGTGGTCCGCCAAGCCATTCTATTTCAGAATGACTAGGAGAAACAAACTCCAGTACCTCATCCATATTTAGGATTGGGTCAAAGTAGTTGTGTTCCGCAGATCAAGTTACAATCTATCTTCTGGTCTCCTCTACCCTGAAGTATTACCTTCTTTATGACAGGAATTTCATGAGAATTGCACCACCTTTTGTGAATTCTTGACATAGTGATACTTCTCGCCATCCTTTTCCATTCCTCGGTTCCGTGTTGTTGTGGCCGGAGTGCCGACAAGTGAATCATGGGGTGTGAAATCAATACTCCTAGCAACCCCATTGCTTGGTAGTTAATGGACAATAATCTTATTCTTAGTATGTTGGTTATTGAATCACCATTCTAAGATTGATCGTGCTACCTAGTCCTTATTTTGGTGCACCCTTTGATTGATGAGTTAGGATCTTGTCAAGTCCTCACCCATTTGATCATATCGTCTTGCCCTGAAAAGCAAGATTGTTCTCGAGCTTAGTAACATATCGGTGGTTCGTGATTTCCGAAGATCTTCTCGGAAGTATTACCAGGTTGTCACCCGACCGCTATGTTGAGCTCGTGATCAAGTTGGTTTCTTGTGAACCACCTTCTCTCCAAGAATCTGTGTTAGATATCCCTGAGCTAGTTGGTTAAGCTGGACAACAACTTGGAGGGTTGGAAGATAAAAGCTTGTCTGACTTAGTTTGTTCCAAAGGGATATTCTTGTGTAGTGTGTGTTGAAGAAAGATGATATCTTCATCGATTGGTCCCTGTGATCAGTTGTTGGACCTATTGTCTTATCAATCCTTTGATTTGAGTATGGGCTATCGTCAAATCAAGTCAGAACTAACAATGTTCGTAATGTTGTCTTACTCGTGGTTGATCCCTCGAGCATACACCATTATATCTTTTGGGTCTGACCAATGCTATCACCGTGTTCACACGATGGTGGAAGTCCAGTGATATGGAAATTCCGATGAGTTGTTGTTGAGTCCATTGACAACATCCTTATCTCCTCCATGATGTTGTTGAACATTAAGTTAGTATTGGAAACTTTTGAAAGCATTTTCTTCATGCTAGCTCATGAAGTACTTGTTTGATGAAAGGAGTGAATTCCTTTGATTCACGTGCATTTTGATGTAAGTTGCCGTCGTGAATTCAAGAAAGTTTGTTTTTGCTCCTTTGGAATCATCCCAAGTCGGTCATGCACGTGCGAAGAGTTCTGTGGTCTATTAGACTGATCATCTCCATTCCATATGTATATCCTAGCACACCAAGCCACTGATTGACTCGTTCAAGGAAAAGAAGTCTATGCTTGGGATCTAATCCATGGACTTGCGTAAAGACTTCGATATCCTCGATGATGGCTCCCAACCAGAACTCGGTAGTGTTTTATTGTAAGACTACCATGTGGGCATGCTTGTCCGGAACAACGTGTTCACATGTTTGTAGCAGAACCAGCTCATGTTTTGGAGCTTGCTATCGTAGTTCATTTCCTGAGAATCTCGCAACGTCATCTCGTCGATTTGTGTTGCAAACTTTCATTTTTCTTCCTAGACTCGATGAGTCTAGAATATCCTGAGACCAACCAGATCTGAGTCTCAGGCAGATATGATGGTTGGAATATTTCCCAAGAACTATAATATTGGTCCCTCGATAACCGGTAAAGTGGATGTCGTGGCCAACACACCCAGCCAGAAGACCTATTATTGTAGTATCTTGTTTGAGGAAGTTGGCCACCTCCCCATAAGGATTTCGTAGGATTTACCTTCGTAACTGTTCCTTATGGATTCTATTGCTCCCGAAGTCCGACCTTTACTTGATGTTCTAGTTAGCAAACCATATCTATGAATGGGTTACACTAGCACGTCAAGGAGAACATTAGAAGCGGAGTGCTAAATGTCTCTCGGTCGATCATCCAGATTTTGTTTCCTTGGCCTCGCTAGGGTGAAATCTGAGTTGATGTTATCTTCCTATGCATCTGCATCGTCCATCGTTGTTCATCATGGTGGTATGTTGTGTTGCCAGGATCCTTGACACGGATGTTGGTAAAACCTTGATGAATATGGAAATGCTCGAGTTCTTGAGAGCACGCACAAGCGCTAGGTGTTATCATCGGCACTAACTGGGTTTGCTCTCAGTTTCCTCGGCAATGCTATGATCTTTTCAAACAGTGAATTCACTCTCTGTTGTTGGGTTCTTCCCCAGTTACCAGAATCATTCCCAGCATTTGCATTTGGTTCCCAGCTTACACCGCCAATGTGCCATTCTACCATGGGTCCCTTCCATTTACGGTGGTAAGCAAATTCATTCATTACGTTGTCTTCAACAATGTAATCCACATCATCCAAGTCCGAGTATGCCATTCTACCGAACCCCTCCAAATGATCACTCAAGAATTGCCTTAGGCTGGTATAAAGAGTTTCAATGATCTCGGTATCAAAAGTAATTCTTTTTGCCACTTAAGGGGATATATCTTCGAGTCACCTTCCCTTAGGTGCATCATTATGGTGCCATATCAACTCAACTCCTCGCTACGTTGACAACCGATCACCACATTCTTAAGTCTGGAATTGTTGTTTACTTAGCGAACCCTCGTCATCTGTCTTACTCCATTTCTTCAGATCTGTGCTTCGTCTCTCAGCTCAAGAGATGTTGCTATGTCTCATCCCAGGAGTTGATCCTGAGTTGTTCGGTCTTCTCGAAGATCGATTGTTCTAGAGTTTTCCTTTCTTCTCGTTGTCATGTTGGCTGGATTTCTCAGAGCAAGACTTCAAGACAATAATGGTCATCGAAACAACGTTCCTATGAAGTGCAACCTGGATCATGAAGATTGTACTAGTTTGTGTTTTCCTTTCATCCTACCCTACGCTTGAATCTCGAGACGAGATTCTTGTTTAGTGGGGGTGAGTTGTCACATCCCTGGTCCTGTTATGCACTAGGCTAGACCTCATGTGAGCATCATGTTTTAATTCAAATGAAATTTGAATTGAGGAATTTTCAAAGCCTCAGAAACCTTCTAAAAATGATCAACATTAAAATCTCCTCAAAGAAGTCCAAGAAAATGCTCCTCTTAGTCTCTGAAAATATTGCAAAGAGGTAAAACTCAAAACAATATTTTTGGTATCTCAGAGTTAATTATTTTGGGCCTTTGAATTAAATAAATAGCTATTTGCATTGGATATATATTTGATATATAAATAATATATGTCCAAAAATTACTGGAACATTTTATGTGGTTTGGTATATTTTAGTTCTAGCCACATAATTATTTTTAGGATTTTATAAAATGGTTTAGTATTTTTACTAAACCAAAACAAAACAGAACAAAATAGAAAACAGTAAATAAAAGCAGAGGGAGAGACTTACCTCAGCTTACCTGTCAGCCCACCCGGCCCAAACCTACCTGTCGGCCTAGCTGGCAGGCCCAGCCCACCTCCTCCTCCCTGTCGCCTTCCTCCTCGCGCCAGTAGGCAGAGGAGGGACTCGGCGCACGCGCCCGAGCTCGCCACGCCACCACCCTGCTCGTCTGCATCGCCTGGACACCGCGACGCCTCGCGTCATCCTCTCGGCGCTGCCCCGACCCCCTGGAACCCCCTCGACCTCTCCCATCGCCTCTCCCCTTCCCCGTCCCTCTCGCACACAACCGGCCGAGCGCCACCGTCGCTGACCCTCGTTGCCCTCGCGGCCACCGCCACCCCCTCTCCTCCCCGACGTGCTCCTGAGCTCCGCAGTGCCTCCCTCGACCTCCCCGTCGGCTCACGCGACCGGAGAAGCCCCGAAGCGCCGTCCCGATGCTTTTCCCCTCCTCGGCCACCGAGGACCGCCACTGTCGATTCGCCGCCTCCGACGCCTCCCCGAGCTCCCCGAGACCGCCGACGAACTCGCTGTGAGCTCCACTCCGTTTCCCCTCCTTCGTTTTGCTCGTTCCCATGCCGTAGCACCCCCGCCCACATTCCCGAGCACCGCCGTCCGCCATGGCCGCGTAGCCCTCCTGACCTGAGCCCCTCTGCTCGAACCCGTGGCACCAGCGCGCTTCTGGTGGCCCGCGGATGCCGTCTGGACCATCAGCCTCTTCCCTAGCGCGCCGCAGCCCCAACCCCGCACATGGCCGAACTCCGGCCGCCGCCAGGAGCCCGTTTCCGGCGAACCCCGGCCTCCCTGTGCCCAGCTGCATGCGCCACTAGATGCGCGGGAGCACGGGCTCCCTCTTGGTGCCCTCAGCGCGACCAGCCGCGGGCTGTAGCGCCATCCCGAGCAACTCCGGCGAGGTCCCGCCGTCGCCATGGTCGCCGGCGTCACTAGCCGACGTGGCCGCGTGATTAGCACTAATCACGGCCAGCTAACCTCCCCAGAGCCGCTGACGTATGGGCCCCACGCCCTTGTTTAATCCTTATCTTTTTCTGTTAAGTTTTAATCTAACCACCATGGGCCCACACGTCAGCTTTGACCAAGCTGACGTGGCTGTTGACCTGGTCCCACCTGTCATTGTCACTAACCAGCACTAGTCACTAACCAGTGGGCCCCACTGGTCAGGTTTGACCTAGGGCGCCCAGTTGACCCTGCTGACGTCACTGTGACGTGGGGCTGACGCAATAAGTATTTTCTGGATTTAAAAATAATCAGGAAATTCCAGAAAATAGCTAAAACTTCAATAAATCATAGAAATTCAACCGTAACTCCAAATTAAATAATTTATATATGAAAAATTATCAGAAAAATTCAAGGAATCCATCTGTACCATTTTCATGCATGTTAGAACAACTTATAGCTGCTGTTTAGCACAAATCAATGAAATGGCATTTGAATAATCACATATGGAGTTTGAATTTGAATCTTGTATTCAAACCAACTTCATTTAATCTATTGCTAGTTGCTTTAGCCCAAAACACAATCATTTTGCCATGTCATGATCATGCATCATATTGTGCATTGCATTGATTGTGTTCCCTTCTGTGTTGCCGGTATTTGTCCCCTCTCGATAGACGTGATACCGATGATGTGGTCGTTGACACTGATGAAGACTCAATGTTATCTTCAGAAGTGCCAGGCAAGCAAAACCCCCTTGTTCATTCCGATAAAATCCCACTCTCCCGCTCCTGCTCTCTTTTACTGCATTAGGACAACAACGACATGTTTGATACTTGCTGCGGTAGCTGAACCCTTTATCCTTTGCATGACCTGTCATTGCCACAGTAAATAGATGAAACCCACTAGCATGAGTAGGAGTTGTTTGAGCCCTGATGTGCCTACTCATTCATGCTTGTTTGTCATGCCTGCTACTGCTTAGAGTTGAGTCAGGTCTGATTCATCAAGGATGAATCAGAGGCGTGTGAACATGTCCTACTGTGTGTGAGCTAAGTGTGTGAACACGATTTGGTAAAGGTAGCGGTGAGAGGCCATGTAGGAGTACATGGTGGGTTGTCTCATTGCAGCCGCCCTCAGGAACTGAGTTCTGTGTTTGTGATCCATGACCAGTTACTACCACACATTGGGTTCCGGTAACTCGACCCCTCTCGACTTATTAATCAACATGATCTCTGTCCAGGAGTTGCAACTAGTTTCTGGTGTTTGTAGGTAGTGTTAGTAGTCTACCAAGTGGCACCCGGTACAGGTGGGCTTGGGACAGACTAGGCACAGTGGCACGGTGTACCAAGTGGCACCCGGATGGTGGGCTTGGGAACCCTGCTCACATCGTTTGGGGCCGTGAGCGACACCCCGGCCGGATCTCCTGGCGGATGGAACCCGAATAGGCGATAACCCTGGACTAGAGACTTGTTCGGTTAGTCAGGTCGTGGCCGACTCCCTCGCCCGGCTTCCGCTTGAAGGTTGCCGAGGTACAAGACGTGTACAGGGCGGTAAGTGGCGAAAGCGTGTGTGAAGAAGTACACCGCTGCAGGGTTAACATCATCTATTCGAATAGCCGGATTCCTCGGATATGGAAACTTGGACCCCTTGTACAGTTCATAGACAAGTGAAAGTGGATACTCTAAAATACGCAAGATAAGCGTGAGTGCTATGGATGGCGTTCTCGTAGGGAGACGGGAGCGGATCCATAGTGGTGTATTGATATGGTGAATATGTGGACTCGTGTGCGCCACTTCAAAAGAGTTACTTGCAGTCGTAGTTCAGGATAGCCACCGAGTCAAAGCTGGCTTGCTGCAGTCAAACCCTCCACCCCCTTGTTGATAATGATGCATATGTAGATAGATCTGATGTAAGTCTTGCTGGGTACATTTGTACTCACGTTTGCCTATTTTATGTTTTGCAGAGAGACTTCAGTCTTACTAGTAGTTCCGCGTGGACTTCGACGTTTAGCTTGTTACCTCAGCTTCGATCTTGTGCCCTCGGCAGGATCTGGTAGATAGTCAGGCTTCTCAGCCTTTTCCATTTATAGATGTCTGTACTCAGACATGATAGCTTCCGCTTGTGCTTTGATTTGTATGCTCTGAGTGTTGGGTCATGAGACCCATGTTTGCAATATCTCGCTCCTCGGAGCCTATTGAATAATTACTTGAGTTGTAGAGTCATGTTGTGATGCCATGTTGTATCTGCACATGTCGAGCATATTGTGTGTATGTTGTTGAAATGCTTGGTATGTGTGGGATCTGACTATCTAGTTGTTTATCCTTAGTAGCCTCTCTTACCGGGAAATGTCTCCTAGTGTTTCCACTGAGCCATGGTAGCTTGCTACTGCTCCGGAACACTTAGGCTGGCCGGCATGTGTCCTTCTTCGTTCCTGTGTCTGTCCCTTCAGGGAAATGTCACGCGATGAATACCAGAGTCCTGTTAGCCCGCTACAGCCCGGTTCACCGGAGTCCTGCTAGCCCAGTGCTACAGCCTGGATTTACTCGCTGATGACCGACACGTTCGATGTTGGGTCATGGATGCCTGTCCCTGTAAGTTTGTGCCACTTTGGGTTTACGACTAGCCATGTCAGCCCGGGCTCCTTACCATATGGATGCTAGCGACACTATCATATACGTGTGCCAAAAGATGCAAATGGTCCCGGGCAAAGGTAAGACGACACCCGTGGGAATACCGTGCGTGAGGCCGCAAAGTGATATGGGGTGTTACATGCTAGATCGATGTGGCATTGAGTCGGGGTCCTGACAATAAAGGCCTTGTCCATGCTGATGGGGGGGGGTAATTCAAGAAGTTTACCATAGAATCTTCTTCAAAAGCATTGCCTTTATTCTACATTTTGTTAAGAGTAAATATAGATGTGATAATATACAAAAAAATGGAGAATATTTAAGATAAGATGAAGAGTGATGCTACATAACCAAGTAGCTATAAATGTAAGTGCAGCGATAGAAGCAAAAGGTATAACCAAGAGCAATGCACAGCTAAACTTCTTCTGTACCAACCTTATGGTAAGAGTAAATATAGATCTGATGTGTAGAAAATGGAGGGCAAATGAAAATAAGCTGCAGAGTGATGGTACATGAACAACTACCTGTCATTATAAGTACAATGATAAAGGACATCATGTACTTACAAGAACAATGCAGAGCTAAAACACATTGGCATTGGATATATTCTACACTAATGTAACCATTCATACAGATCAGATAATTTGGAGCGAACAATTGATAAGCAAGCTATCATGCATACTGCTGTCACATAATGAACCAGGTATGTATGCAAGTACAGTGATACAGGACAACAGGTACTAACAAGAGCAAAGCAGCGGGCAGCATATTTGCGATATCCTGTCGTTCTTGTCAAACCGGAATTCTTCTTCGAGCAGATTTCCTTCAAAAAAGATCCGTAAGGCACATGCGGAAAAGTAGAAGTTCAAATTGTCATGTGATTTCATAGACAGTACCTCATCCTGGGAACGAGACTAGTGCATAACAAGGTTTTTCCATTCAAAAACTTCTAAATTTAGCACAGGAGACTTCACTGGAAATTTGTTTATAGAC
The DNA here is from genome assembly GCF_018294505.1 of Triticum aestivum. NCBI lineage: Eukaryota > Viridiplantae > Streptophyta > Magnoliopsida > Poales > Poaceae > Triticum > Triticum aestivum. The sequence goes on from NC_057797.1 coordinate 312,991,153, forward strand.
TTGCCATCAAAGTGTGATTTCCTCAGGTAACACCGATACTGCTGCAATGCTTCCTTGAAAAGCACAAGCAAGCTTTGCTCGTCATGACTATCCAGATTGACCTCGCCTAGTTACAACAATGTAATGTAAATCATTGATGTGTTCAATCAGCAGAAAACAGGAAAATAATAACCATGAATAATAGCACTTACACGTAAGTTGGACAGGAAGATGTGAAAGTGGTGTTTGTATTCACAATAATCTTCCCATGATGGGAATATATGCACGTAGTCCCTAACAACATTGAAAGCATTGTCTTTTAAACTGGGAATAAATGGAATGGGGTTCCAATCTGCAGGAATTGGCCGTCTCTGCAGTTGGGATAGGTCTTCGGCCGGTGGACTTGCTGTACTTTTTGCTGGAGTGGGATTTTTCTGTGGTACAGCTGGTACTATGGCAAATGAAATCGGTACACCTTTTGCTGGAGTGCAGGTCCTATGTGGTGGGGCTAGTGGTGTGGCCAGTGAAATATGGGTACAGTCTGCTGTAGTCGGTCCTACATTTTGTGTCACTAGTTGCACATCCAATATAAGTGGGGTGCTGTCTGATTTCTCCGGCACCACCACGTTTTTCAAGGACTTTGCTGGTGCTCCTTCAGGTTCGGCAATCACCCTCTTCCTTTTTGATGTCTGATGCACAAGAACAGCATTTGAGTGGAAAAACATGGAATGTTGACAGATGGAATATGTATTGATAATGGATGAGCATGGCATCTCGACATATATGATGAGTAAACTAAGCAGATGGCGGTGCAACAAAGTAGAAGAAATGCAAGACAACATATGCAAGATAGCCGCAATCAATAAAACATTGCCAAATTAGAACAGGCACCTTGATGGGTGAATAGGACAGGCCATCTGCCTTTGACTCCTCGAGGTTAGAATAGTCATTAGGATCATATTCTGAACGAGAATCAACAGGTGGGGAGCATATGAGTTTCATTGCATCCAGAATGGCACTCAATGCCTTGGTGCCAATTTTGTAAGTCATTGCAGTGTTTAGCTTCAAGAGTGGACTGCTGCTAGTGCAACACAAAGCAGCTACACATATCATAGTGTAGATATAACGGGAAAACCTTAAGCATCAGAGTAAAATCAGCAAAGTGGAACTTGCTGGAATATATGTGCTAGTATTGTCGGTACAGCTAGAAAGGCTTCGGATACCAGCTCTCTTCAAGTGAAGGTGCGGTACTGTTAATATTAGTGTAACTCTCAAAGGCGACATAGCTCCGCGCATTTCCATGCTATTCTTATAGGATTCATGTGGGCAGGCCACTACAAATCCCATTCCTATGTTTACAAGATCCTACGAATCAAAGAGGCTCAAAGTTTCCATCACAACCAACCGTATAGACCTCTACACTGCAAATGTCCATGCTCATCTTCAGTATAAGGAACATACTGTACTACTATCATACTCCCTCCATTCCAAAATATAAGTCTTGGTAGAGATTTCCACTATGGATCACATACAGATGTATCCAGATACATTTTAGAGTGTAGATTCACTCATTTTGCTCCATATCTAGTCCATGGTGGAATCTATACAAAGACTTGTATTTAGGAATGGAGAGAGTACATATTAAAGAAGAACGGAAGAGGAACATGGTAAAGAAGAGCAAGCAAATTTTCGATAATAAAATGTTGGTTGCACAATGCCCACACATGATGAACCAGAGCACATTAAGAATGCAACTCCCAGCTGTCTCTCGACCATTTCAGGCGGTTGGATGAAGATCCTATGTCTCCTAACCCTTCTTCTTCCTCGTCTCTGATTCTTCCCGTACAAAACACCGCACGGGCCGCCGGCCGGACCACCGGCCCCCACCGCCTGTGTTCCTCCACCACCCCCACCCCACCCCCACCCCCGTCGAGTTTTCTTCATTCAGCGAGGCCCCACAACCACCCAAGCCCCTTTGATCGCACCAGTGAACTCCGGCGAGCTCTGAAAAATCGACTGACCCAATTTTGAAATTTAGTCTGCTGTGATTTAATTAGTGTGGAATATAAAAGGGGAAAACCATAAGCATTGGGAGTATAGTGTTGAGCGTGCCATGGCGGATCTGAAGCTGCAAACCGGACAAAGGCAACTTCGCAACCAAGACAAGAAATTAGAGTAAAGTAGTGGCGATCTATTTTCTTGCTGCGATAAATAAGTTGAGCAGATACGAAAGAGTACTGCCTCTGGTGCGGCGCCGTGTACGCATCTGCTGAGAATTTGACGGTGCTGCGATAGCGATGGCTGTCGGCGGCATGGAAGCATATCTAGGAGGGTAGACGGTGGCGGCGGGGCATGGTAGACGAGACGGTCGTAGGAGCGGCGCCGGCAAGGTGGACGACGGTGGGGATGAAGCGAGAGGGCGGGATGCAAGGATCCCGGTCTGAAGCCATGGATGAGAGAGGTCGATCTCTTGTAATCGATGGCGGCGTCGGGGTATCAGCTCTGGCTTGGTGGAGGAGGATAGCGATGGATGGGGTGGCGGACGGCGGCAGACAGAGGAGGGTGGGGTGGAGAGGGTGTTTTGGCGCCCATGGAGTACGAATGGGGAAAAGGGAGGTAGAGAGGAAGGGGGAAACCATGTATTCAGGGCGCGCTTGTCTCAAATGTGAGCAAATTTACAAACTTAGCCACCGTTTCAAATTTCTACTACATCACAGCAACATTAGTCGGTTGGGGATAGGACGGTAATCTCGCATACACTGAATATTTATCGACGAGAGTTTGTTTTTGGCGCCCACCGTGTATGAATATGAATCGGGGAGGGAGTCGATTTCGGCCGAGGACACACTGTGTTTTGGCGCCCACCGTGTATGAATCCGGGTGAGAGGCGGTTACGTCACGTTTGGGTGAAATTACAAACCTACCCCTATCGAAACCTATAGAAATCCAGCAGATAGGCTTTGCGTGGCAGGGTGATACGTCCATTTTGCATCATGCTTTTATATCAATATTTATTGCATTATCGGCTATTATTACACATTATGTCACAATACTTATGCCTATTCTCTCTTATTTTACAAGGTTTACATAAAGAGGGAGAATGCTGGCAGCTGGGATTCTAGCTGGAAAAGGAGCAAATATTAGAGACCTATTCTGCACAGCTCCAAAAGTCCTGAAACATCACAGATGATGTTTTCCAAATGTATAAAAAAACATTGAGCGCAAGAACTTCACCAGGGGGCCACACCCTGCCCGCGAGGGTGGGGGCGCGCCCTACCCCCCTGGGCGCGCCCCCTACCTCGTGGGCCCCCTGGTGGCCCTCCGATGACCATCTTCTGCTATATGGACTCTTTCGATGGAAAAATAATCATAAGCCATCTTCTCGGACGAAACTCCGCCGCCACGAGGCGGAACCTTGGCGGAACCAATCTAGGGTTCTGGCGAGGCTGTTCTGCCGGCGAAACTTCCCTCCCGGAGGGGGAAATCATCGCCATCGTCATCACCAACGCTCCTCTCATCGGGAGAGGGCAATCTCCATCAACATCTTCATCAGCACCATCTCATCTCAAAACCCTAGTTCATCTCTTGTATCCAATTCTTGTCTCCAAGTTCGGGATTGGTGCTAGTAGGTTGCTAGTAGTGTTAATTACTCCTTGTAGTTGATGCTAGTTGGTTTAATTGGTGGAAGATCATATGTTCAGATCCTATATGCACATTAATACCCCTCTGATTATGAACATATTTATGCATTGTGAGTAGTTACTTTTGTTCCTGAGGACATGGGAGAAGTCTTGCTATTAGTAGTCATGTGAATTTGGTATTCGTTTGATATTTTTATGAGATGTATGTTGTCTCTCCTCTATTGGTGTTATGTAAACGTCGACTACATGACACGTCACCATTGTTTGGGCCTAGAGGAAGGCATTGGGAAGTAATAAGTAGATGATGGGTTGCTAGAGTGACAGAAGCTTAAACCCTAGTTTATGCGTTGCTTCGTAAGGGGTTGATTTGGATCCATATGTTTCATGCTATGGTTAGGTCTACCTTAATACTTTTGTTGTATTTGTGCATGCTTGCAATAGAGGTTAATCATAAGTGGGATGCTTGTCCAATTAAGGGTAGCACCCAAGCACCGGTCCACCCACATACCAAAATCAAAGTACCGAACGTGAATCATATGAGCATGATTAAACTAGCTTGACGATATTCCCATGTGTCCTCGGGAGCGCTTTACATCATATAAGAGTTTGTCCAGGCTTGTCCTTTGCTACAAAAGGATTGGGCCACTTTTCTGCACTTTATTTACTTTTGTTACTTGTTGCTCGTTACACATTATCTTATCACAAAACTATCTGTTACCACTTATTTCAGAACTTGCAGAGAATACCTCGCTGGAAACCGCTTATCATTTCCTTCTGATCCTCGTTGGGTTCGACACTCTTACTTATCGAAAGGACTACGATAGATCCCCTATACTTGTGGGTCATCACAGGGATAGGCAGTAGTGATTTCCATCTCGCAGATTTTGGTTTCGGGTGGTTACTGCGACTTTCCCCGCTTCTTTCAAATTTTGCAGAGTGCACGTTTGCCGTGCCAACTCAATTCGAATCATGTCTGTATTCTATTTTTTTCGGGCAGGATCCATTTTTAATTGGAATTTCATTCTATATACATCATTTTTGTATATACTTTCAAAAGCACAACAAAGAATTCTGCTCCTTTATGTGTATAATATGATTTACAAATACAATGATCTCGAAATCTTAAGGTTGAATTCGAAAAAATTTAACCAAATTATGTTCTAATAAAATGTATGGATCAGTAATATCTACATATTAAGTAACATAGATGTGTGTGAATTCATACGAGTATGCATGTTTGATAGATCAATTTTGGTTCGAGTATGGATTACATGTATCATCATCTCGAATTCAAATATTTGAATCCTGTTTTTGTTCACTCCTTTCACGCCCATCTCTCTCGCATGCATGCTCCTTCAGGTAGCTATCACTCTCTTTTCTCCAGCTCACCCGCACGCTCACTTCATGTTTCTCCTATCCTCGCAAACATGGTCTCTCGATGTCTCCCTTGAGAAGTGTCACACTCTCCCTATCATTATACATTACAAGGTTTTCATTATCTCGCACGTCTCTACTGTTCTCTGGTATCACTCGGTACCTAAGCTTTCTTTTTCACCGCCACACACACGGTCTCCACTCGTCTTTCACTTTGTCTTTCTCTCTATGGGATTCTCTCACACACCCTATATGTCTCTACATATGACTCATACCACTAAAATTACTCTCTCTCTCTCTCCTGTAGACACAACATTTGTTGCGGTCTCCTTTTCATCTCCATCCCAGACTGACATTATTCATTTGTTTACCGATCAGACAACCGCGACTACCATCTCCTCTCTCTCTCTCTCTCTCTCTCACACACACACACACACACACACAACTCCTGCTTCCACTCCCCTTCCCGACTACCGTCTCTCTCTCACACACACAAAACTCTCGCTTTCGCACCCCGACTCGTATTTCTCTCACCAACATTTATCGACTAGCTAGCCTCTAGATAGTTTTATACACCCGCACACTCGTGCTTCCACCATCGCATACATGTCTCTCTCCCGCTCCTTGTATCTATGTAGATTTTTCTTCCCTTCTTGAGACATGCCCTCTCGATCTTGCACACACACACTATCGCCTCATTTTAAGCTGATACCTATCGCACACACACTCATTGTCTCTTTGTCACACATGCACTCCGTCCTCCTCCACTCTCCCTCTCTCTCACACACACATGGGCTTTTTGCAACAACTAGCAAGATGCCCATGCGTTGCATGGAACGTCAAGATGCATTTGTATGAGTAGTTCATCTTGTGGGGGAAAAGGATGAACGAGGGAAGGCCGTATTTGCAAATGTGGAGAGGGGTGTGGGTATCTTTTTGCAAAATTGCCATAGTTCCCTTCCTATCTGTCAGATATAGATCGGACGGCCTATATTGCAGGATGGCAGGCACACTATCATCACCGACAATGCTTTTTATAAGAGTAGGGATAAAAAATAGAGTTGGTGATGATGGTGGGCCTACCATCCTGCAATGTAGGTCGCCCGATTTATATCTGACGGATAGGAAGGAAAATATGGCAATTTACCCGCACTCTTCACCACATTTGCAGATAAGGCCTTCTCTCGTTCATCCTTTTCTCCCACAAGATCTTGATGTTCCGTGCAACACACGGGCATCTTGCTAGTAAGAGTAGAAATTAGACATATACCACATCTCGAATCTTCAAACCAACAACATTCCTTCCTTATCTCATCAAAACCGCCAAAGGAATATATTTTGAGTGAAACATAACATATTTTTAGTGATATACGTATTTCAAAACTAGACTTTTTTTCTATCAAATCGGTGAATATGTATTAATCTACTTTGATCGTGTGGCAACGCATTGGCACATTGCTAGTAGTTATTATAATTTTTTGGACACCAGACAAACGGTGGAGTACATATACGAAGAGAAGAGGCGCATGCACGCAGTCGGCCTCTCGCTATCTCGCACACATGAGTGTTACGTAAAGGCGACGTTAACAAATAAACACTAAAACCCTAGGTGCACGATTGCTGCATTCATGTGTACCAGGTACGTGGTGGAGCACCTTTGTAGGAATAGTCAACTCGCGTGATAATTTGATCCGTAGGAGTTGATGGGCGGGACCAGAGGTGAACGAGTTGGAGCGCGGTGGCTCGCCAGTTGCCACAGATCGAGTAGCCATGTTTAAAATATTGTTTTTTAGCGGGGTTAAGAGTTCCGATTTTCAATGGCACGTTATAAGTAGTAAGAAGTTTTTAGAACGATTGGTATGGAGCGAAAATAGAATTCATAGTACTACGTACCTCCTTCGCGTATGGTTGTATTTTTTTGCGATGGAGGTTGTATGGGTTTATGTTGAGAGATGTTGAACCTAGTAGTTCTAGGGCAAATACTATGGTTTAGATTTAGATGCTGGTTTTCAGTAATGAAAATTGGAAGGGGAAACCCTTCTTTGATTAAAAAAACTACTACCTCCATTCTGGTTTACTAGTCCCCATCATACTTTGGGTCAAAGTTTGTCCACGAATTTTACTTGTAAAATGTGAATGGAAAATGAGATTTTGTTATACCCAAACAAAAAAGGACTGGAGGGAGTGATTTCTATGACACGGAAGCGACCCCTCATAGCGCAGGCATTGAACTGGCGCGCCGGCCAAGAGGGCCGCACTCGCTGCAGGCCCGGCTGAGCACACCTCCTCGCCGCGTGCAACCAGCTTAACACTGCCCCGCCTGCCTTCATTCAATCCGCGCGTGTGCCGGCAACACGTCCTTCCGCGAGCCGACAGGCATTTTAGAACAAAAAAAATGACTAAAATATAATTAATTTATGCATGGTCTTGACTTGTTGTGCTCGCACTGGTAGCAGGAACTACTAGAGGATTTTCTTTATTTATAACCCTCCTCACATTTTTTTGGCTTTGAAGTGAATCATGGTTGTGGCCATTATGTATGAATGTGCGGATATCTGTGAACATGAGTTTGATGTGGAAGTTGAACTTGGAATGTCGGGCTTGCGCGTGAACTATACCATGTCCAATGCTTCGTCTGTTATTGTTTGGAAAGTAATTGTTGTTATTACATGACCCAAAAAAACATTTTGTGCCACATCAGTAGATGCACGGATATCACAACAGGCATGCTGACTGGATAAACATATGAACCTAGCTATTATGAAGGAAATTTTGTATTGACAACAATTTTAGATAGCAGGAGACGCCTAGCCTGCTCTTCCTCTGCTAGCTTATTTCTGGCTTCTTCCATCTCTTCTTTGGCTTGGGTGAAGAGAGCATCTAATTGCTCTTTTCGCTTCCTCGGGAACTCAGCTACATTCTCAAGGGCTGCTGCATGCTTTATTTTTAGCCTTTACTAATGCCACGAGGACACGAACAGCTGACGACTCCACCTGGCTTCTGTGTAATCCAGCATCATCTGGGAATTTGCACCTTGTGTCTAATCTAGCATCATTAGGGAACTAGCACCTTGTGTGTAATCCAACCTCATTTTGGAAACATGATCTCGAGGTTGACCATACTTCCCTCCTCGCAGGAACTGCATCCTGACACGAAGTTACTTCCTTTTTAGATCAATACTCAGAGCAACGTAGATCCATCTAGTAGAAGCCAGATAAACAGAACTCGAAGAAGTGAATTCAAAAGGAAAAAAATAAAAACAGGTTACAAGGTGAGAACACCCACTTCCAACATCAAGCTAAAAACGAAAGCATTAGGACGATTAAGACTCTTCTTATTACATCGAAGAACACCACGCGTAAGAGAAACAGAAACTACAACATATACACATTGAAGAACATGAGGCTACATGAAAGTAATTGAAAGGGTGTTACTTACCAAAGCTCGTGTTACAGGTTCAGTGCATCTCCTCTTTAACTTGGCACGCTCCTTGAAGAAGTCCTGAATATCCCGTGTTTGGTCTTCATTGCTCCTCTGCATGTTCGCACTCGTGGTTTTAGAATCTCAACATGGCAAGAAAAATATACTACTAGTAATACTCGCGCATCTTGTGGGCAACATTAAAGCACTCGTCTGCCATGTTAGAGCATCTCCAACAGAATTGCAATGCGCAGCGCTTTAAAAATCTCAACATGCTATCTCTACTCTCTTCTCTACTGTTATATTTATTTTATATTTAATATTTATCTCTACTTCCTTTACTGTCTACTTTTTTTTCCTATATACTTTTTTATTGCAATATAGGTCGTCCGATTTATATCTGATAGATAGGAAGGAAACAAATGGGAATTTTGCAAAAAGATACCCATACCCCTCTCCAGGTTTGCAAATAAGGCCTTCCCTCGTTCATCCTTTTCTCCCACAAGATAAACTACTCATACAAATGCATCTTTATGCGTGCAAGGCATGGGCATATTGCTAGTTCTAAAAACCTTTCCATCATTTGCCACACTACAGGTTGCAGATGAAAAACCTACCCAAGCACAGTGCGATAATGGAGTGACGCACAATTACAAGCTGATATTCTGTTGGACAATGGAGGCTATAACCAATTACTTTTACGGGAACAATAGCACCCAGGAAATTTGAAGGGTAGGTATGAACAAAATTGGAACTGCACATGTACTGCTAAGTGATTTAATACACACATTACCAATCGAGGAGGAGAACGATGGTCGCGGCGGCCTCTATGAGTCATGGTCGGCAACGGGAGTCAGTTCATTGTCCATGACGGTGGTACTTCTGTGCTTGTCGTCGGCTTCCGGGAAGCAGATCTGAGACCGTGGAAGACGATGCTGGGGAAGAGGCTCCCTGTACGACGACGATGGTGGACCGACTCCAGTGCGGCGTATGAGGTTGTCGATGAGGTAGATGTGTTGCGGTGGACGAGTGCGCTGATGTAAAGGGGAGGAGCACGAAGGCTGCAGTGCCATGGAGAAGTCTATTTTGCGGTGGGAATAGAAAATGGGGAGTATTCGGGTGTACTACTTTGGGTGTCGGGGTGGGGTTGGCTGGGTAGGGTGAACCTGAAGTTATGAAACAGCCCCCTACCAAGCGTCATCCGTAGGCCTATTCCAAAGGCTATGATGGTAACTTCCCACTGCTCGAATCAGGGTCGCGGGAGATTTTCCCGTCGACCTCAAAATTTTGTGACACTAGACTCCTCGTGTGGCGTGTTGAGTGATTCGGCTAAGCAACTAGCGAGTAGTACTAGTAAACTCTGCATATTAGGTTTGACCAAAGTCAAACTCCTAAAGTTTGACCAAGTTTATAGAAAAATATAAACACTTACCATAACAAATATGTATGATGTGAAAGTACATTCAATAATGAATCTAATGGTATTTATTTGTTATTGTATATGTTAATATTTTTTTGTTATAAGCTTTCTGAGAGTTTATAAAACTTGACTTTGACCAATGCTAATACACGGTCTTAAATAAAAACGGAGGGAGTACACATTTGTTTTCTTAGTTTGTAGTGAACTAATCATTTGTTGAAATTTTGAAATAAATATATTAGGCTATTGACTACGAATGTAATGGTCTATACAATTCAACAGTTACAATCATTGTCGAATCCCAAGATGTATACAAGGTCTATATTACTTCACAACATGCTCAAACTCACATAATCCCAGTCAAATGAGAATCTAAATGCATTTCATAGTTATTACTTTGTAGGATGCAACAAAAACAACCATAACTCTACATCAGCCATTATAGAAGCAACATTTTGACATATCCCAATGTGTTAATGAAACGTGCAGAGAGAGCTTTTGAAGATGGAGCAGATAGGGTGGGAAAGATTGTATGTATGTGGATGAGAGAGTAGGAGACAAACCTAATGAGACAGAGAGAGAGATATATAGAGAGAGAGAGAAAGAGAGGAAGAAGTTTGGTCTGTGAGAAAGATTGATACATGTAATATACATGAGATGCGTGTGCATCTGGATTTTGTATACGTGGAAGGAGAAGAGACAACATGTTTGATGAGAGAGCTGGAAAAACATGGACGAGAGGGGAAGGATCTCATGGGTTGAGGTATTGACAATTTTGTGCGGGGGGAGAGGGATTGGTAATTTTATGCAAGAGAGAGAGAGAGAGGGTGGGGGGAGGAGTCAGTCAGCCGTCGTCACATCACCCTGCTTCCAAATGACCTCGCGTTCTCTCACGAGGTGTGGTCGCTGTCTTTGATCTGCTTGATGCCCTCTTTGAAGATTGAGGTGTTGTGCATGTTGGGGTGCAAAGAAGCACAAGCGAGAGTGGTCGCCGTATAACATTGGATGGGTTTGAATTGTGTGCTCGGGGGAGTGTGTGTGTGTGTGTGTGTGTGTGTGTTGTGTTGCGTGTGTCTGTGTGTGTGTGTGTGCGTGTGTGTGTGTGTGTCAGATATTGAGAGAAAACAAACCTAAGGAGAGAAATAGGTATTCACGAAGAGATTGTGCGGGCCTTGAGGTGGGCAGGCGAGTTGATGCATGTGTTGCATGCGACCCTGAGAGGGACGGACGAATCGAGAGAGATGGTTGTTGTGTTACGGATGCTCCTCTCTCCATCTCTCTCTCTCTCTCACACACACACACACACAAGTAAACTAGAAGACCGTTCTCTCATGTATACACAATGTATCGGCATCTGTCTATGTCTCACTCATGCATGATCATTTGCACATTCACACCTCTCTATGTCTGTATCACATGCACACCGTCTCCACATTGCCCTTCCGCCACAACACACATATGGACACATACACACGTTCTCTCTCAGTCACACACACAAAATCAGTATTAAAAAAACTAGGGCGCACCTAAAACGTCCAAATCCTAATAAACACGAACTGGAGCTAAATTCAAATATATGGAAATATTGCAGTGTCAAGAACTTTCATAGGAAAAAAAAGTTGAGTAATATTCGAGGATTGTTTTCACACACACAAAAAGGTTCGGTGGATGTCCTTCGAGCGTGATACGGTGACGCACTGTTCGATCGACCGCGCGGCCGCGGTTCACGCGCTTGCACAGGATTCTGTATCATGGCTGTGGTACTAACTAATAAAAGCGCTGCCTAACTCTATTGTTTACGTGTAGTAGTATGGTTTTCTTTTGAGTTTGACCAACCTTATATATAAAACTAAAGTTAGCTCCCACACGCGCACTCATCAATATGCCGCCGCCGCCGTTGCGCATGTCGGCGCCCACCTGCTCCGGCCAACAATTTCTCGCCCATCACCGCCGTGTCGCTGCCATCCCTGTGCCATGAAGCCGAAGGCTCGCTCGCTCACGTCGTCTGCAGTCCCTCCTCGCGATGCCGCCGCGCTGCCAAGCACGCGAGTAGCTAGTGGAGCCGCGTCTATGCACGTAACGTACGAAGAGGAGGATGAGCGCGTGCTCCAGCACGCCGGCACGGATGAACTAGTGTGTCATTGTCGTCTCTACCCGCGCGGAGGAGGCGCGCATGGTGGCTGTCGCGGCGGAAGCCGGTCGCGCATGCGTCGAGCCCGCAAACCCGATGCGGACGCGGAATCTACCTTTGAGACCTTGAATGCCATGTGGATCCTGCAACCTGAAGGAGCAATTTGGGTCAGTCGACTCATGTGAGCCGTTTGATGCAACATGGATGGCTAGAAGGGCTTCTTCCACCTCTTCTGCCGTCTTCTTCCTTCGCTCCATCGAACTTCTTTCACAAATCGACTGACCCAACTTATACTACTAGTACTATCGTATTAAGTACAGTAGGAACACGAAGATACGAGCAGTAGTACCAACTGCAAGAAGAACAGTAGTAAGACATAGTACTAGTACTACTATACGTACTAAAGAGTTCAAATAACGAGAAAGAACATAAACATAGTTCTGCTGGGGCATTAGCACAACACACAACACACCCTTGAAAATAAACTAAGCAACTAGTCCGCTTGACACTGCAGTGGAACCAGCATGAGCGACGGCACTGCCACCTACTCGGAGTCCGAGTCCACGTCCTCGACTTTGTCCTCGTCCCTCTTCCTCTTCCTCTTCGCCGACGCTTCTTTGCTTGAACCGGACACTGGGCTCTGCTTCTTCATCCAACCCTTGTAAATATTTAAACAAAGGTAGGCATCCATTGCTGCGTACAGGATGTGATCTTCATCTAATGTCTTCGACTCCCATGCATGATGAAACTCATGATGAGGTTTCTTCGGTTTAGCTTACGACAGATCAATCATGGCTGCTGCCAGGGTCAGCATTGAAGGTTGAGAGGAGGACACCAGGCTTGCCTTCTGGAGATCGAAGGGCTGGCCTACAACGAGACCTATCCAACGGAGGACATCCACGTCGTTCTTAAAGCCAACAGTAACGAATTTCACTCTTTTGTCCTTGAGGAAGTTCTTAAAATCCTGGCACTCAATGTCGGCATGGCATATGTGGTAGACCAAGCAAACGTTATGTACGCAAACCTGGATCACGCCGGGCTTCTTCCTCTCTTTGTCCTTTAGATCCTTCTCTCGTCCCAGGACTGTGGTGTACTCACCATCTAGCCCAACGACCCACTCATCCGTTGAACTGTTGAACATGCGTAGGAAGCGAGCAAGCCATGCTTTCACCGTCTCGGATCCACATGTGTAGATGACGATGAACTGATCGCCGATGATGGCTGTAACCTGGTACTCAGCGGCGACCATGGAGATTTGGGAGGCCATGGATTTTGGAGAAGGGTTAGGAGAAGTTGACATGTTGTACCCCGCAAAAAAACTGGGAGCGAACTAATGTGAAAGGACGGGACGACTAGGAGCGAACTATTGTAAGGTAGAAGACGGGGATGAGTAGGGCGTGCGAACGGTGTGGCGGTGCTGGCTGGCCCGGTGGATAAACGGCTGCAAGCCCCCAAAGAGTTCTCAAGAACTATGCGGGACCCACTAGATGTCATGTCTACTAGACCCATATCGTAGGCCTGATGGTATAGCTTCTGCATGTTCGCACGCCATGTCGGCGCGTGGATGTAACTTCACTTAATTCCGTCAAACTTCATGCCCCCCACGACCTTCGCCTCCCTCACGCGGTCGTGCCCTTTGAGACTTCGACCGGCTATAAATGAGCATTTTTTCCTTTTTTTAGACAAGCAACTTTTTTTGCCTACTCCGCATGCATGATACTCCCTCTAGTCCTTTTTACTCCCGTCGACCGTTTGCAAAGTGTTTGACCAAATTTATACTTTTTTTGAACACCACCTTATATTAATTAACCAGCCACACCAGTACACTCATTCGATACAGTATTCACCACACAGGGCGGTACGCTATTTACAAGAATACCATCTAATCTATTGTCAAAGCTATACTTAGCGATTAAATGTGCCACCTTATTGGTCGAACGACTAATCTTTGACAATTGAAGATTGTTGATCAACTTCGAGATGCTCAATGCTTTCATCTTCAGGTCACGCATAGCAGACCTTTCATAGTCCCCTGATGCAAGAGACACTACCACAAAAAAATGTGTTTACCAATGCATGCATGAACACTAGTTAGTCTAACCCCCTCTCTTCTTTAATTCTTTGCCACATCAGCATGTTTGTTATTCCCGTGTGCATGATACCAGCTAAGATACCACCATTATGGCCAGCCTTAATCATCGCATGCAATAATTTAGTGCACCTTGAAATATGAACATGTGTGGGGCGTGTATGTTTTTAAGGACTTGACACTATACCTAGCCTGTCATGCAAGATGACTTATTATGCACCGTTCCCCATACCTGCAGGAAGCCCATGTGAAAAAATCTGCATGCATGACTCTCCTCCCCCACGCTCGTCCAATCCGTTGTGACCAGCAATATTTGCACCCCTTCGCTCCCCCGTAATTTACTCCAACAAATATGCCCATGTAGTTGTTACTTAACTGCAGGTGCATTGGGTCACTAACATATGGGCCCAATAGGGGTCTGGCCCACATGTCAGTGACGCAACTGGACCTGCAGTTAAGTCAGTGCAGCTCAGTCCATATCTTATAGGTGTGCCATTGCTCGCTATAAATATTGCGCCTCCCACAATATCGCTATCTCCTCCCCCTCACGTTCACGTTCATCGCTATCTCCTCCCCCCCCTCTCACATCTACCACCATGGCATCGCCCCTCCCAAGCCCTAGGAGCCCCTCGCTGCACCGCACGGACGGTCACGCGTCGCCGTTCTGTTACTCGCCACCAGTAGTCGAGGAGGACGCGTCGGTGTTCCTCTCCTCACCGCTACGCGACGCGTCACCGTTCCGTTCCTCGCCGCCACTAGTCAAGGAGGACGTGTCGGCGTTACGCTCATCGCCGCGACGCGTCGAGGTGGACGCGTGGGCGATCCCAATCTCGCCAGCATGCGCGCCGGAGGACGCGTCGGCTCCTCGCTATGAGGAGAACACCGCGCCGCCCGCCGAGCCCCCCCAGCCTTGAGGAGCTTTGGAAAGAAATGGATGTTGCCTTGTGGGAGGCTTTGCCTCCAGCAGAGCACGCCAAAATAGAGGCGGAGAAGAAGGCCGAGGAAGAGAAGCGCACCGCAGAACAAGCTGCCTGGGAGGCCTATGTCGTGTCCGAGAGAGTTAGGCAATTGGCTCTTTGGCAAAAGGCTCGTGCGAGGGTGTCACATCCTAGCTAGCCATGCATTAGAGTGTTGCATCATGTTTCCTTTTTCATCAGAAACTTGAAATGGGGATCTGTGAAACCCTCAGAATCATTTTTGAAAATGATCCAAATAAAAATTTCTCCAAAAAGGTCCAAGAAAATGCTCATGTTGCTCTCTGAAAATATTGGACAGAGATAAAAATCAAACCAATATTTTCAATAGCTCATAGGTATTTATTTTGGGCATTTGGAATTAATGCATAATTATTTGCTTTGGAAATATATTATTTATATATATTAATATATGTCCAAATATTATGCCAATTATAAAGGAGCTCTGGAATAATATATCTAGCTCCTGCAAAAATTGGCATAAGGAAATAAAATGATTTAATATTTTATTTAAATCAAAACAAATGTCAGAAATTAGAAAACAGAAAATAATTAAAAGGGAGAAGCTTACCTGGGCTCCTCCCTGTGCAGCCCAGCCAGCTGGCCGGCCCAGCCAGCAGGCGGCCCAGCCCACCACTGCAGCCCTCCGTCGTCTTCCTCCCCTCGCCCCGAAGCTGCTGCGTGCTCGCATGCGCACGGCCGCGCGGCCACCTCCTGCTTGCCGACGAGCTCCTGGCCGCGTGGACGACTCCCGCAGGCCGTCCCGATCCCCCCTGCTCTCTCTCACTCTCCCCCGGCTCTTCCCTCCTCTCCCTCGCTCTCTCTCTCACACGGCCGAACACCACCGTCGCCGCCGTTCGCCAAAGCAGCCGTCTCCGGCCACCCCTCGCTCCCCCGACTAGCTCAGGAGCTCCGCCTCGACCCCCTCTTCCTCCCCACCGCTCCACGGGTCCCCGGAAGCCCTGCATCGCCGCCACGTCGCCGTTCCCCTCTTCGGGATCCGACCATCGTCGCCGTCGAATTCGTCGTCTCCAGCGCGTCCCCGAGCCCGCTAACCATCCCTGCAGCTCCGCGGTGAGCCCTCGGATCGTTTCCCCCTTCTTCCCTGGTCTCTTCCGACCTCTAGGCCCTAGCCCCACCTTGGCCGAGAGCTCCACGCCGCCGGCGATGTCGCCGTCGTGGCCACGGTCACCGTAGCACCCAACCGAGCACACTATCGTGCTCCACACCTCACTAGGATCACGCAGCACGCACTAACGCCTCCCCAAACCCCCTGCAACACCGATCCCGACCGCACCCGAACTCCGGCGGCCGCAGCCGAGCTCGCCGCCGTCGACTCCGGCCACCCCAGGCCCAGCCACGGCCACCGTTCGACGCGCGGGAGCAAGAGCTTTCCAACGAACCCAAGCACGGCCTCGCCCGTGCCCTGTAGCGCGATCCCGCGTCGCGCCGCCGTCTCGGACCTCGCCGGCGTCACGTCGCCGGTGGGTTTGACCCACTTTGACCACGGCAGGACACCCCCTGAGTCCCTGACAGGTGGGCCCAGCCCTGTAGCTAATTAGGATTAGTGCTAACCACTAATGGTTAACCCCTGACACTGATAGTGGGCCCCCAGCGCCACTAACCCCTAATTAGGATTAAACTAACCCTGTTTAACCCCCTGTCACTGACGTGTGGACCCCACACGTCAGGTTTGACTCCAGCCAGCCGCAGTTGACCACTGACGTCATGCTGACGTCATGCTGGCGCAGTAATTATAATTTCTGGATTTAAATTTAATCAGGAAATTCCAGAATATTATTTAAACTTCAAAAATTCATAACTTTTATTCTGTAACTCCAAATTAGACAAATTATATATGAAAAATGATCAGAAAAATCCAATCTATCCATCTGTACTATTTTCATGCATGATCAAACAAGTTAAATTGATGTTTTAAGCAGAACAAGGAAAAGCACTTTAAAAGGCCATGTTTGAGTTTGAAATTTGAATCTTTGATTCAAATTTGTTCAAACCCTTCTGGTTTAGTTGCATTAGCCCAACACACTCATATTGCCATGTTTCATGCATGCATCATATTGTCGCATATTGTTTGGTGATGTTTGTGCATCGCTGTCCTTTACGACAGGTTCTGCCCCGAGGAGTACCGTGATTACCCTAACGAAGAACCGTATCAGTGCATCGAACCATCAGGAAAGCAACCAACCATTTGATCATATCGATACAATCACATGTTCTCGCTCCTGCTCTCTTTTACTGCATTAAGACAACGCGTTTCAAACTGCTGTGTGCTACGGTAGTTGAACCCATTTCCTCTGCATGACCTGTCATTGCCACAGTAACTAGATGAAACCCACTAGCATGTGTAGGAGTTGATTGAGCCATGTGTATGTGTTGTTCCTACCTTGCTATGCCTGCTATGCTTAGAGTCGTGTCAGGTCTGGTTCATCTGGGTGATGGGCTAGAGTGAAATGTTTATGTCGGTAATGAGAGTGGTGTGGTGAACACGATTTGGTAAAGGTATCGATGAGAGGCCATGTAGGAGTACATGGTGGGTTGTTTCATTGAAGCCGACCTTAAGCACTGAGATCTGTATATGTGATTTAAGATACAGCTACTACCATGCATTGGGCCCTGAAATATGACCCCGCTCGACTTCTTATTCACCCTAGCTCTCTGTCCAGGAGTTGCAAGTAGTTTCTGGTGTTTGTAGCCTACTGGAGGCCGTGGACAGCGCTGACCGTAGGGGTGGGCTGTGATGCGGTAGGTACATGGCCGGGTGTACCGAATACCCGTTAGGTATCTCGGGAACCTTGTTCACATCGTTCGGGGCCGTATGGGAAACCTCGGCCGGACTCCCTACGGATGGAACCTGAATAGGCGATAAACCTGGACTAGAGGCTTAAGTGTTTAGGTAGGTCGTGGTCTACACCCACGTCGGCTTTCGCTTGAAGTCTGCCGAGCACATGTCGTGTGCAGACGCTAAGTGGTGGAAACATGTATGAAGAAGTACACCCCTGCAGGGTTAACATGATCTATTCGAATAGCCGCGTCCGCGGTAAAGGACTACTTGGTTGCCTATACAGTTCATAGACAAGTAAATGGAAACTACTAAAAGCCTCAAGATAAGTGTGAGTGCCGAGGATGGCTCTTCCGTAGGAAGACGGAGGTGGATCCTCGGTAGTGTATTGAAGTGGTGAGTAGTGGACTCGTGTGCGCAAAACCATTTCAAATTGAAGTATCGTAGGATAGCCTAGCCAAGAGTCAAAGCTGGCTTGCTGCAATAACTCCACCAACCCTTTTTGATACTATGCATGTATGTAGGATCTGATGTAAGTCTTGCTGAGTACCTTTGTACTCATGTTGCTATAATCTACATTTTTACAGAAGACGCTGCAACCCCTTCTGATGGGTTCTATGTAGATGTTGACATCAACGAGTAGGCTAAAGACCCAGGTGGTGACCCTGAGCTTGTGATGGACCACGTAGTATAGCTAGGCTTTCCAAGCCTCTTTTATTTTACTAGTTGTCTGTACTCAGACAATGTACTTCCGCTGCTGGTTTGTATGACTGTATGACTTGTATGTTGGGTCGTGAGACCCGTACCTTTGTGTATGATATGTATGGCTCCCTGAGCCTTAAATAAAGTACTTGTGTCGTAGAGTCATGTTGTGATGCTTCGTTGTATTTGCACATAGCGAGCATATTGTGTGTATGATTGAAATGCTTGGTATGTGTGGGATCTGACTATCTAGTTGTTTATCTTTAGTAGCCTCTCTTACCGGGAAATGTCTCCTAGTGTTACCGCTGAGCCATGGTAGCTTGCTACTGCTCTGGAACACTTAGGCTGGCCGGCATGTGTCCTTCTTCGTTCCTGTGTCTGTCCCTTCGGGGAAATGTCACGCTTTGAGTACCGGAGTCCTGTTAGCCCGCTACAGCCCGGTTTACCGGAGTCCTGCTAGCCCAGTGCTACAGCCCGGACCCATTTGCTGATGACCGACACGTTCGGAGCTGGGTCATGGATGCCTGTCCCTGTAAGTCTGTGCCACTTTGGGTTTACGACTAGTCATGTCAGCCCGGGCTCTTTATCATATGGATGCTAGCGACACTATCATATACGTGAGCCAAAAGGCGCAAACGGTCCCCGGCAAAGGTAAGGCGACACCCGTGGGAATACCGTGCGTGAGGCCGCAAAGTGATATGAGGTGTTACCGGCTAGATCGATGTGACATCGAGTCGGGGTCCTGACAGCGTTGGTATCAGAGCCGGACTGCCTGTAGGTTCTCCAAGCCAAACTGGTCGATGTTGAGTCTAGAAATTCTTTAGTTATATGTAGGGGAATTGTTTGTGGGTTGGAACGTAAGGCTCTTTTACTCCTTTATCTTATGACATTCTGATCTGAGTCAGTCCATTCTTCCACCGGGGGTTAAGGAATTAGGATCTGTTCTCTCTATCAGGATCACGAGTTGCTAATCAGTAGTACCTTATAAGTTTATGGATTCAAGCCTAGTTCAGTTTTACTACCACATGATGTTGTTAGAATGGATTCAGAACTTTGATATGATGATGTTGAGTGTGTACGAAATCCTTTGTCAAATGTCTCAAAATCCTTTTTGAGCATTTACAGCTGTTATGCTGCCGAAATTTTGCTAGAAATTCTAATGCCTTTGCATTATGATTGTGCTTTCAGATGGCCACTCGCGACCTCAATCAAGTGGTTCGCCTGACTCGATGCCTAGATGTACCCGGCCATACTGCCAAGTTGGTCAGGGTAATGACTGAGGCTGGATACCGTTGGTATCCTGAGTACACGGTCGAAGAGCAATTCCGAGATTTTAATGAAAGCCAGTATCTCTGCACTTTCAGGATATTTCCATCTTATCCTGGATCCACCGAGCCTCTTCACTGCTCCTATGGACTCGGGGTTACTATTGAGATGGCTGTGCAGGACGCCGCCTACTCTATGATGACCATTATGCGAGTCAGATCTGGTTTATTTTGGGACTCTGATTTCCGGTATATGCCAGGATCACTTCCGGGAGCACAAGGGTATCTCCAGGCTATTTATGCTGACCCCACTCAGGAGGATTCACGGACTCGCACCACTGCTGAGATGCTCGAGGATAAGGACCGTGAAAATCGGGCCTTGAGGTTAGAGCTCTTCAATACCCGTGCTGACCACTGGGCCACTTTGACCCGGTTCGCACCGGCGGTGCAAGCTGGATATTAAGATATGCGCGATCTCTATCCTGTGAGATCTGCTCTGCCAGACGTGATGGGTTGGCGTGATGTAGGAGGCATCACCCCACCTCGCGGTCCCCGCAGGCCACCGTCTGTTGGTCCAAGGCCTCATCCTAGCCCCTATGGTCCATAAGCTCCGCGAGACCGTCTGTTTCCGGATGATCATGTTGAGCTTCCAGGCTATGGAGGTGACTTCTACGAGGACTACTATGGATCGGTCTGAGTTAGTGGTAGTATCACTAGTTCGCACTAGTTGTGTCTTCTATCGTTCCGCGTGACTCGTGGGATATGACCTAGTTTGTACTCTTTCCGGAGGTGTAGAGAAATAATGTATAGGAGCTTGGGATGCCTCCGATGAGATGTAATCCTCTTTTCACCGTATTAGTACTTTGTTTGGTTTTGTACTAAACCCTGTATGGTGTGTATGACGATGGAATAAAAGAAGCAGTTTCTGTATCTACCATGTCATACGGATGATCATCTTGCATTCCGAGTTATTCCTTACATTATGTGTCCTATGTCGGAATTTTATCATCCTGACTAAATCATTGTCTTGTTTACCTAGGATGGTCAACACGCGCACTAACCCTGCTCCTCAAGAGCAGGCCGAAGGCAGTGAAGTCAGGGATGCAAATCTGCCTCATCCTCCTTCACTAGCCGAGGTTATGATGGAAGCTGAGAGAAACAAGCGGGAGACCAACCGTTTGTTGGAGCGTATTGAACAGAACACAGCACACCATCAGAGGACTAACGTGGTGTCACTCAGTGATTTTATCAAATTACATCCACCCACGTTCCACCACTCCGTCGAGCCTCTCGACACTGATGACTGGCTTCGCAGTATCGCTCACAAGCTACGTTCCGTGCTGGTAGCGGAGGCTGACAAGGTCACCTTTGCTGCATATCATCTTGAAGGCCCCGCCAGTCTATGGTGGGAGAATTATGGAGCTATGCGCCCAGCGGGCCATGTCACTACTTGGGCTGAATTCAGCGAGGCTTTCCGTGAACATCACATTCCGGAGGGCCTCATGGACCGTAAACGTGAGGAATTCTGCAATTTCACCCAAGGCCGACTTTCTGTGGATGTTTATAGCAGGGAGTTTGGTAATCTCGCACGATATGCAACCGAGGAAGTTTCTACTGACGCCAAGAAGCAAGCGAGGTTCCGTAAGGGGCTTAGTCCTGAGCTTCGCCGCGACCTCCGTCTGCATGAGTGCACATCTTTTCAGAAACTTGTCAACAAAGCCATCAGTGCTGAAACTGGTCAGACTGACTATGACGCAACACGCAAGCATGGCCGCGATATGGGTTGCTCATCCGGTGCTGGTCCTCAGAAGCGCAGCGTGTGGGTACCCAACACCGCCCTGCCACCCAGGTTCACACCGAGGCCATCCTTCCAGGCGCCTCGCCCCGTTCAACAGTCTGCACCGGCCAAGCCCTATGGGGGTCCAACTAACAATGCTCCTCCACGTACCAGTTCCGTGACTTGTTTCAAGTGTGGGGAATCTGGTCACTATATGCGTGAGTGTCCCCAGACCAACCCCAATCAATCTGCTAAAGCTGTTGGCCGTGGCAAGCCGACAGGAAAAATATTCCACGCCAGACCGGTCACCGCTTCACGTGGCCATGTCAACTGTATCTCTGCCGAAGAAGCTCAAGAGGATCCCAACGTCGTTCTCGGTACGCTTCTTGTAAATTGCCACCCGGCATCTGTTCTTTTCGATACAGGAGCCTCTCATTCTTTTATATCCGAAAATTATGCTCGTTTGCATAATGTTGCATTCTGTGACATGCCATCCACTATGGAAATTTCTACCCCTGGTTCTAGATGGCAGACCTCTAGGGTAAGTTATGGAAATGAAATCCAAGTCGACAGACTTGTTTTTCTCGCGTCTTTGATAGCCCTTAAATCTTCAGATATTAATATCATTTTGGGTATGGACTGGATGTCAGCTCATCAAGCCAAAATTGATTGCTTCTCTAGGACTGTTCAACTCACCCATCCTTCGGGGAAGATAGTCAATGTCTTGACCCGAATAGCCAAGCGACAATTATATTCTCTTAACGCCAGCCCTTTGCCAGACCTTGAGGACATTCCGGTAGTCCGTGACTTCCCGGATGTCTTTCCAGAGGAATTGCCAGGTGTTCCACCTGACAGGGATGTTGAGTTCGTAATCGACCTCATCCCCGGAACTGTTCCGATTGCTAGAAGACCTTATAAGATGGCACCACTAGAACTAGCCGAGCTTAAGAAACAACTCGATGAATCCTTGAAAAAGGGTTTCATCCGCCCTAGTTCATCTCCGTGGGCTTGCCCCGTACTATTCGTCAAGAAGAAGGATGGTACGGACCGGATGGTTGTAGATTACCGACCTGTCAATTTGGTCACAATCAAGAACAAATATCCACTTCCCAGGACCAACGATCTGTATGATCAGCTCGCTGGATCCTCAGTCTTCTCCAAGATGGATTTGAGGTTGGGCTACCATCAAATCAAAATCAGAAACGGGGACATTCCTAAAACGGCCTTTGTTACTCGTTATGGCCAATACGAGTACACCGTCATGTCCTTCGGATTAACCAACGCTCCAGCCACCTTTTCTCGGTTAATGAACTCAATCCTCATGGAGTATTTGGATAAGTTCGTCGTAGTTTATCTCGATGATATACTCATCTACTCCAAGAACGAGGAAGAACATGCCGAACATCTAAGGCTAGTGTTGAAGAAACTTCGAGAGCATCGCCTTTATGCCAAATTTTCTAAATGTGAATTCTGGTTGACACAAGTGACCTATCTAGGTCATGTAATATCTGGTAAAGGTATTGCTGTTAACCCTGAGCGAGTTCAAGCCGTCCTTAATTGGACTCCACCTGAATCGGTCAAGCAAGTTCGGAGTTTTCTAGGCTTAGCGAGCTATTGTCGTCGCTTTGTCGAGAACTTCTCCAAAGTTGCTAAGCCTCTAACCGAACTCCTCAAGAAAGATAAAAAGTTCGAATGGACTCCACAATGTGAGCACAGCTTTCAGGAACTGAAAAGACGCCTGACCTCTGCTCCCGTACTGGTACGGCCAGACTTTTCCAAGGACTTTGTTATCTACTGCGACGCCTCGCGACAAGGACTAGGTTGCATTCTTATGCAAGATCGACACGTAATTGCTTACGCTTCACGGCAATTGCACCCACATGAGGAGAATTATCCTACTCATGATCTAGAGCTTGCGGCTGTAGTCTATGCACTTAAGACCCGGCGACATTACCTCCTCGGTAATCGTTGCGAAATATTCACTGATCACCAAAGTCTGAAGTACATTTTCACCCAACCGGATTTGAATCTCAGGCAGAGACGTTGGGTTGAATTGATCACAGACTTCGACTTAGGAATAACCTACACCCCAGGGAAAGCCAACGTCATGGCTGATGCGCTAAGTCGTAAATCTTATTGTAACAACCTGATGTTACAACAAAGTCAACCGCTCCTCCATGAGGAATTTCGGAAGCTTAACCTTCACATTGTACCTCAAGGTTTTCTTTCCACCTTGGTAGCAAAACCTACTCTTACGGATCAAATCATCGTTGCCCAAAGGCGAGATAAGGGAATATCTAAAATCAAAGAGAACATTGCTAGCGGAGGTGCTAGTTGTTTCTCCACAAATGATCATGGTGTTGTGTACTTTGAGAACCGTCTAGTGGTTCCCAAGAACCAGCATCTACGGCAATTGATCCTTAAAGAAGCTCATGAATCTCCTCTCACCATTCATCCCGGTAGTACTAAGATGTATCAGGACCTATGCCAGAGGTTCTGGTGGACTAGGATGAAGAGAGAAATTGCTCAGTTTATTGCTAATTGCGACGTCTGTCGTCGTGTAAAAGCAGAGCACCAACGGCCTGCTGGCACCCTTCAACCCTTAGCTATTCCTGAATGGAAATGGGATAAAATTGGTATGGATTTCATTACCGGTTTTCCCAGGACCAAGAGAGGGAATAATGCTATTTTCGTCGTGGTCGATCGTCTTTCCAAAGTAGCTCATTTCTTGCCTGTTCGTGAGAGTATAACCGCTAGCCAGCTGGCAGACTTATACATCTCCCGAATAGTGTCCCTCCATGGTGTTCCTTTGGAAATCAACTCGGATCGAGGAAGTCTTTTCACCTCTCGATTTTGGGAAAGTTTTCAGAATGCTATGGGAACCCGCCTCTCCTTTAGCACCGCTTTCCACCCTCAGTCGAGTGGTCAAGTGGAACGCGTCAACCAAATTCTAGAAGACATGCTTCGAGCCTCTGTTATCTCATTCGGAATGGATTGGGAGAAGTGCCATCCATTTGCCGAATTCGCTTACAACAACAGCTATCAATCTAGCTTGGGTAAAGCCCCTTTTGAAGTTCTCTATGGACGACGGTGTCGAACACCCCTTAACTGGTCAGAGACCGGGGAAAGACAATTCTTTGGCCCGGACATGATTCAGGAAGCAGAAGAACAAGTTCGCATCGTTCGTGAAAAGTTGAAAACAGCCCAATCTCGTCAAAAGAGTCAATATGACCGAAAACATAAGGCTATGACTTTCGAGGTTGACGAGAAGGCTTATCTTCGGGTCACCCCTCTGAAGGGAACCCATCGTTTCGGTATCAAAGGCAAATTGGCTCCTCATTACATTGGACCTTTTCGCATTCTTGCCAAACGAGGAGAAGTTGCCTACCAGTTGGAACTACCTCCGCACCTCTCCAGAAACCACGATGTCTTCCACGTTTCTCAACTCAGGCGTTGCTTCTCGGATCCTATCCGTGAAGTGGACCACGAAACGCTTGATCTCCAAGATAATCTTACATATCGAGAGTACCCCATTCGTATCCTCGATCAGGCCGAACGTACCACCCGATGTCATAATATCAAGTTTCTCAAAGTTCAATGGTCGCACCATTCTGAGGATGAAGCAACTTGGGAAAGGGAGGATCGTCTTCGACTCGAGTATCCCGCCTTCTTCCCGGAGGAACCCAAATCTCAGGACGAGATTCTTTTGAGTGGGGGTGAGTTGTCACATCCTAGCTAGCCATGCATTAGAGTGTTGCATCATGTTTCCTTTTTCATCAGAAACTTGAAATGGGGATCTGTGAAACCCTCAGAATCATTTTTGAAAATGATCCAAATAAAAATTTCTCCAAAAAGGTCCAAGAAAATGCTCATGTTGCTCTCTGAAAATATTGGACAGAGATAAAAATCAAACCAATATTTTCAATAGCTCATAGGTATTTATTTTGGGCATTTGGAATTAATGCATAATTATTTGCTTTGGAAATATATTATTTATATATATTAATATATGTCCAAATATTATGCCAATTATAAAGGAGCTCTGGAATAATATATCTAGCTCCTGCAAAAATTGGCATAAGGAAATAAAATGATTTAATATTTTATTTAAATCAAAACAAATGTCAGAAATTAGAAAACAGAAAATAATTAAAAGGGAGAAGCTTACCTGGGCTCCTCCCTGTGCAGCCCAGCCAGCTGGCCGGCCCAGCCAGCAGGCGGCCCAGCCCACCACTGCAGCCCTCCGTCGTCTTCCTCCCCTCGCCCCGAAGCTGCTGCGTGCTCGCACGCGCACGGCCGTGCGGCCACCTCCTGCTTGCCGACGAGCTCCTGGCCGCGTGGACGACTCCCGCAGGCCGTCCCGATCCCCCCTGCTCTCTCTCACTCTCCCCCGGCTCTTCCCTCCTCTCCCTCGCTCTCTCTCTCACACGGCCGAACACCACCGTCGCCGCCGTTCGCCAAAGCAGCCATCTCCGGCCACCCCTCGCTCCCCCGACTAGCTCAGGAGCTCCGCCTCGACCCCCTCTTCCTCCCCACCGCTCCACGGGTCCCCGGAAGCCCTGCATCGCCGCCACGTCGCCGTTCCCCTCTTCGGGCTCCGACCATCGTCGCCGTCGAATTCGTCGTCTCCAGCGTGTCCCCGAGCCCGCTAACCATCTGTGCAGCTCCGCGGTGAGCCCCCGGATCGTTTCCCCCTTCTTCCCTGGTCTCTTCCGACCTCTAGGCCCTAGCCCCACCTTGGCCGAGAGCTCCACGCCGCCGGCGATGTCGCCGTCGTGGCCACGGTCACCGTAGCACCCAACCGAGCACACTATCGTGCTCCACACCTCACTAGGATCACGCAGCACACACTAACGCCTCCCCAAACCCCCTGCAACACCGATCCCGACCGCACCCGAACTCCGGCGGCCGCAGCCGAGCTCGCCGCCGTCGACTCCGGCCACCCCAGGCCCAGCCACGGCCACCGTTCGACGCGCGGGAGCAAGAGCTTTCCAACGAACCCAAGCACGGCCTCGCCCGTGCCCTGTAGCGCGATCCCGCGTCGCGCCGCCGTCTCGGACCTCGCCGGCGTCACGTCGCCGGTGGGTTTGACCCACTTTGACCACGGCAGGACACCCCCTGAGTCCCTGACAGGTGGGCCCAGCCCTGTAGCTAATTAGGATTAGTGCTAACCACTAATGGTTAACCCCTGACACTGACAGTGGGCCCCCAGCGCCACTAACCCCTAATTAGGATTAAACTAACCCTGTTTAACCCCCTGTCACTGACGTGTGGACCCCACACGTCAGGTTTGACTCCAGCCAGCCGCAGTTGACCACTGACGTCATGCTGACGTCATGCTGGCGCAGTAATTATAATTTCTAGATTTAAATTTAATCAGGAAATTCCAGAATATTATTTAAACTTCAAAAATTCATAACTTTTATTCTGTAACTCCAAATTAGACAAATTATATATGAAAAATGATCAGAAAAATCCAATCTATCCATCTGTACTATTTTCATGCATGATCAAACAAGTTAAATTGATGTTTTAAGCAGAACAAGGAAAAGCACTTTAAAAGGCCATGTTTGAGTTTGAAATTTGAATCTTTGATTCAAATTTGTTCAAACCCTTCTGGTTTAGTTGCATTAGCCCGACACACTCATATTGCCATGTTTCATGCATGCATCATATTGTTGCATATTGTTTGGTGATGTTTGTGCATCGCTGTCCTTTACGACAGGTTCTGCCCCCGAGGAGTACCGTGATTACCCTAACGAAGAACCGTATCAGTGCATCGAACCATCAGGCAAGCAACCAACCATTTGATCATATCGATACAATCCCATGTTCTCGCTCCTGCTCTCTTTTACTGCATTAAGACAACGCGTTTCAAACTGTTGTGTGCTACGGTAGTTGAACCCATTTCCTCTGCATGACCTGTCATTGCCACAGTAACTAGATGAAACCCACTAGCATGTGTAGGAGTTGATTGAGCCATGTGTATGTGTTGTTCCTACCTTGCTATGCCTGCTATGCTTAGAGTCGTGTCAGGTCTGGTTCATCTGGGTGATGGGCTAGAGTGAAATGTTTATGTCGGTAATGAGAGTGGTGTGGTGAACACGATTTGGTAAAGGTATCGATGAGAGGCCATGTAGGAGTACATGGTGGGTTGTTTCATTGAAGCCGACCTTAAGCACTGAGATATGTATATGTGATTTAAGATACAGCTACTACCATGCATTGGGCCCTGAAATATGACCCCGCTCGACTTCTTATTCACCCTAGCTCTCTGTCCAGGAGTTGCAAGTAGTTTCTGGTGTTTGTAGCCTACTGGAGGCCGTGGACAGCGCTGACCGTAGGGGTGGGCTGTGATGCGGTAGGTATGTGGCCGGGTGTACCGAATACCCGTTAGGTATCTCGGGAACCTTGTTCACATCGTTCGGGGCCGTATGGGAAACCTCGGCCGGACTCCCTACGGATGGAACCTGAATAGGCGATAAACCTGGACTAGAGGCTTAAGTGTTTAGGTAGGTCGTGGTCTACACCCACGTCGGCTTTCGCTTGAAGTCTGCCGAGCACATGTCGTGTGCAGACGCTAAGTGGTGGAAACATGTATGAAGAGGTACACCCCTGCAGGGTTAACATGATCTATTCGAATAGCCGCGTCCGCGGTAAAGGACTACTTGGTTGCCTATACAGTTCATAGACAAGTAAATGGAAACTACTAAAAGCCTCAAGATAAGTGTGAGTGCCGAGGATGGCTCTTCCGTAGGAAGACGGAGGTGGATCCTCGGTAGTGTATTGAAGTGGTGAGTAGTGGACTCGTGTGCGCAAAACCATTTCAAGTTGGAGTATCGTAGGATAGCCTAGCCAAGAGTCAAAGCTGGCTTGCTGCAATAACTCCACCAACCCTTCTTGATACTATGCATGTATGTAGGATCTGATGTAAGTCTTGCTGAGTACCTTTGTACTCATGTTGCTATAATCTACATTTTTACAGAAGACGCTGCAACCCCTTCTGATGGGTTCTATGTAGACGTTGACATCAACGAGTAGGCTAAAGACCCAGGTGGTGACCCTGAGCTTGTGAAGGACCATGTAGTATAGCTAGGCTTTCCAAGTCTCTTTTATTTTACTAGTTGTCTATACTCAGACAAGTTACTTCCGCTGCTGGTTTGTATGACTGTATGACTTGTATGTTGGGTCGTGAGACCCGTACCTTTGTGTATGATATGTATGGCTCCCTGAGCCTTAAATAAAGTACTTGTGTCGTAGAGTCATGTTGTGATGCTTCGTTGTATTTGCACATATCGAGCATATTGTGTGTATGATTGAAATGCTTGGTATGTGTGGGATCTGACTATCTAGTTGTTTATCTTTAGTAGCCTCTCTTACCGGGAAATGTCTCCTAGTGTTACCGCTGAGCCATGGTAGCTTGCTACTGCTCTGGAACACTTAGGCTGGCCGGCATGTGTCCTTCTTCGTTCCTGTGTCTGTCCCTTCGGGGAAATGTCACGCTTTGAGTACCGGAGTCCTGTTAGCCCGCTACAGCCCGGTTTACCGGAGTCCTGCTAGCCCAGTGCTACAGCCCGGACCCATTTGCTGATGACCGACACGTTCGGAGCTGGGTCATGGATGCCTGTCCCTGTAAGTATGTGCCACTTTGGGTTTACGACTAGTCATGTCAGCCCGGGCTCTTTATCATATGGATGCTAGCGACACTATCATATACGTGAGCCAAAAGGCGCAAACGGTCCCGGGCAAAGGTAAGGCGACACCCGTGGGAATACCGTGCGTGGGGCCGCAAAGTGATATGAGGTGTTACCGGCTAGATCGATGTGACATCGAGTCGGGGTCCTGACAGAGGGCCGTGA
Organism: Triticum aestivum; assembly: GCF_018294505.1. Classification (NCBI taxonomy): domain Eukaryota; kingdom Viridiplantae; phylum Streptophyta; class Magnoliopsida; order Poales; family Poaceae; genus Triticum; species Triticum aestivum. The sequence continues at coordinate 313,020,584 of NC_057797.1, forward strand.
GGGTGGCGGAGGACGCCCGTGCCGATGCCCTGAGTGCAGTCAGGCCCAAGCGCGTCATCTATGCCTGGCCGTTCGTGGACCGGGTGCACGCTTCCAGCGAGGAGTACTTGTTGGCGCCGGATCACCACACCGGTGAGATCGCGCTCACCCGCCGGCAAGCCGCTAATCAGCACCTCGTGAGTTGCGAGGCTAAGGAAGAGGTGTTATGTCGGCGCGCTAGGAGACGGTCGCGCACCAGGGCACTCATGGCGCGCCGCAAGCGCTCCTGCGAGCGTCGTGGCTTTTAGGAGGAGTATAATTTTTGTTTCATAAGGCGATCTCATTAGTTTTGGGACGCAAATGATAAATCCCGAATGTTTAGGAATTTTTAGCATCCTTAATTAAGTATGTAAAAGGTAAAGTTTGGAAACCTTGTGTATTCGTACGCATTTTGCAAGTACGTGCGTATAGCACAAACTTTACGATATACTATCGCACTACACGTCTCTCTCGATATATGCTTACAGACTGTGCTACTCCCTCCGTCCAGGTCAATAAGTCATGTGTGGTTGTGCACCGTGACCAAGAAGGAGGGAAGACTTATACACCTAGACAGAGGGAATACTACTATTACCTAATACGTGCAAATGCATGTTTTAACATTACGATGCGGTTTTTGTAAAAGTAGAAAAACAGCACTAGTCAATCTTGTGAAATGATTCAATGCAAAACGAATGCAAAAATGCTCTTTTGATTGTTTACTTTTAGCTTCCTTCTTTGTGGTTATTTCTCTGTCATACTTTGTACGGAGTATCTCACTAGTTGGAAAGGCATGCAAATTCCCAAACTGCTTCCTACACCCTGTATCGAATTTTTTGCCTAACAAGTTGTGCCGTGCAATTGGAATTCCAACTTGAGTACTACTACTAGTAGGAGTACCATGGGCCTGTTCTTTTAGGCTTATAGATTAGTAATCCCACAACTACTACCTCCGTCCTGGTTTATTGGCCCCCATTGTAATCTGTGTCAAATTTTGATCCTAAATTTAACTAATGAAATGTTAGTGCATGTCACATGCACTACTCCATCCATCTAGGTGAGTAAGTCATCTTAGGCTGTGCACCGTGACCAAGGAGGAGGAGAAAACGAGAAACGTTAATGTTTATTTTCTAATTAATAGTATTGCATGCAATGAACTAACCACTGCATGTCGTGTTTGATATCTCAAGTCATTAAAAGCATGCACACTCTTTATCTCTTATTGGTTGATATGTCAAGAAACAAGAAACGAGGTAGAAGTTAATGCACCACGCCTAAGTGTTTTGGGATTATTTGGTTTTCGTAAGATGACTTACACACCTAGACGAAGGGATTACAATGGTGAGGAATAAACCAGTTAAATCTTTGGTCCAAATTTAGCACAAATTACAATGGTGAGGAATAAACCAGGACAGAGTAGTAGTTTAGAAGCCCAAATAAATGAGTGAGGCGCCTTATTGTTACTCTCCACTGTGACTAGTCTTGTGGGAAAAGCTAGGGAAGCCACCAAAAGAACTAGCCCTAGGAGTAGTAGCTAGGGATCGAGTGTGCGAGATGAACCGGAGAAAGTAAATGCAGAGAGATGAAATGCAAAAAAGACGGAGGGATGTGATGGTTGCTTGTCCGTTTATTTTACCAGGCCACTTATTACTGGGAGTGGTTGGGTTTTGTGATATGACGGCTTTACTGCCGCGCCATGAGCGGGGTGAGAGGTGAGACTCCCGTGCAGCGCCGCCCTCTACACTTCTACTACATCGGTCGTGGTTTATTAGTCCCCCATTGAATTTGACTAAAGATTTAACTGACAAAATGTTAGTGCATGTCAACAAAAACTATATCGTTGGATTCGTATTTGAACATAGTTTTGAATGATATAAATTTAGGTGACATGCATCAGCATTTATCGTACTATATATAATGTTAGTTCAATTTTTGGTCATACTAATCTATTGTAGTAAGGTGCCTGTGCGTTGCATCGAAGAGTGAAATGCATTGATCGGGGAGTTGTTTATTTTGACAAAGGATGTGGGGGTCATCTCATGTGTAACGGGTATCAATAGGTTTCTTCGGATATTATTTCATCTCTAGAGCTCACAAACATCCGGGCGAAATAGATAAAAAGGTATCTTTTGCAAACAAAAGCATTCAACTGTTCAACCTACATCCAAAACTTGTGAAGAAATAACACTTATTGTGCTTTGCAAGAAATGATCTTTAAGAATTAGTTTTTGAGTATCAATTGTTATACATGTTGGCTACAGATGACATGGCACTTCCTTATAGTCAACAGTTGGCTATACTATGAAGTAATATTAAACATGCCCTTATACACCTAGACGGAGGGATTAAATCAGGATGACTTGCAAGCGGGCAGAGGAGATGTAAGAAATGGTTCATCGTAAGTCTTTCACCAGTACTGTAGTAAAAATTCATACATGGAAGATTCTAGACTAAACCATAAATGGATACACTTTTATTCAGGCGCGATACTCCAATAGAGCAAGATCCTACATGGAAGTCTCCACATGCTTAGACAGCGGATTACATTGTGCGACGACTAATGATCAACATTTAACATGATAATGCGTATGTCCAGGTGAACATCCTTGGAGTCCCCGTGCACCGCGTCGGCGGGTAAAGGATGCCATGGGTTTTCCAAGTCCACATTGGCGGGATAGTCCCAGCTCCACAGAGTCCAAGTCCGTTTGATGAGGCCGGTGTCGCCGCCCACATGACCCGGAGGGGTAGTAACACTGACCACACACCCATACATCGGCCTCGTGTCAGTGTCAGCGTCGGTGGTGTCGTCCCTGACGCACATTACACAGACGGGGTGGCGGCCTACGCGGGCCTCGCCGGTGCCCACGATCAAGAGGAAGATGTTGTCGTCCTCCTTTGAGACTAGCAAGCGGTGGTGATCCTCCAGCGACTCCAGCATGGTGAACGGGTAGCATGTCTCGTACTTGATGTTCTCCGCCAAGGGCCAGCAGTGACCGCTGCACGCATCCATGAGGTGATGCACCATGTCCGCCGGCGAGCCACAAAACGGCATCGGGCACTCATAGCAGTGGACGAAGGGCTCCTTGGAGGCATCGACCAGGCCGTCCATGAAACGGGAGTGGCTGTAGGGGACGTTGCGCCAGTTGAATATATAAGCTAGTTACTACGAGATTTAATCCAAATAAGCACAAAATAAATCATGAATTCTACCACGATTTCGAACAGGAAGGACAGAAACACATACGGTGCAACAGGAGCAGCACCGTTGGCATTGAGGTTGTCGGACATGTCCAAACACCACGTAGCCACGGTCTTTGAGCACGGTTCGTAGTCGTTCCTCGCTCGGGCATTGAAGTTTGTAACTATTTTAGATTATAATATACTACTCCTCCGGTGCTAGTAGTAGAGCAGAGTCCTACTCTACTACTCTACTCAAGCAAGTTAGGGCATAGCACTGTAGGGAGTACCAGTACTATGATCACTCAAGCAAGTTGTCTGGCAACTACATGACCCTACGCTGCTGGTATGTGTCTCGTAAGTCAAGCGGCGTGCTGTAGTCATCATCACATGTCCACTTCCCGCAGCACATATTCGCTTCTCCATCTTTGTCCGCACATAATCTCGTCCAACCTTCCATCCCCGCTAAGGTGCCTCCCCCCCTCGTCCAAAACCCAAGCACTAACAATGGCAGAACCGAGAAGCATCCGCCGAAAGAGTGGCTGGAATTCGCTCCCCACAGAGGTAATCAAGCTCATTGTTTCGCGTGTGGACAATCTCAGTACCATGCCGCTCGCCGCATGCTCGTCGGGGCTGTACCATTTACTCAAAGCCCTCAGGCCGGAGCTTTTTAAGCCAGCTCCTTGCTTGTTGATGCCGCCTGATCTTCAGAAACGGTGTGTCACGCGGCATAACAATCGTAGGGTGGCGAGCACCAACCCCCTTGACTGTGATCCGATCCCCGTCAGCCTCAACTACGTTAACAGTATGTACTGGGTCGGCATGAACATGTCTTGGATGGTGCTCCTCGACGGTCGCGACAGCTGGATGCTCGTGGAGGTCTACACCTGGCGATTGATCCCCCATCCTTCGATTAACACTGCACTACTTTGGCACTGCGGCCCAGAATACTCGGAATCTTACAGTAGCCAACATGATACAAATTTTATTTGCTCAAGGTTGTAATCTGCCGAGTGCCCACAAGATCTACGAATTATAAAGACTTCAGGCTAATTGCGTTCTTCAACCATGGTCTCGCCTATCTGACAAGTCACTGCGGTAAGTGGATAAATCTGCAAGTCCAACGCGGGATCATACATCCTCCATGGTTCTCTGATGCCATTGAACACAAGGGCTTCATTTACGTTGTCGACTCCTTCTATGGTTGGAGGTATTGCTGGCCTACTCTAGTCATCGCTACAAACGGCTGTTATAGCAGTATGTTACTTTCCTATGATATCATGATGGCTTGCTTATCTTACTGTCAACATTTGCTGAAACAATATTCATGCTCATAACATGCTATTCTTAAAATTGACTAAATCAAGAGCCCTTTTTTATTTGACTCCAACTTGATATGATGTTGTAGGCCGCCTGGTGTCCCTACCCTTCCTAATCCTAGAACCTTTCAAAGAAAAGCGGCATGGAAGTTGCAGGTGGTTCCTAGCTCGATCAGACAATGACGAAAGATTGATGATCGTTTGCATGTACCTGACGTGTTGTTTCGTGGAATACAATCACAGTCACTGCAAGGTCTTTGAGGAGGATCCTAGCTTCTCTGGGCCTTCAGGAATTTTTGACTGGAGGCTGGTAAGTAGCCTTGGTACACGCTCTCTGTTTGTCGGACTGAATTATCCGATTAACCAGGAGATAACCGATGGCAAGGATCATGATGGCAGTGCGGTTTCGTTCATTAGGAAAAACTGTGTGTACATAGCGTACCATGCGTCTCTGCATGCACCATACCCTGATATGTGCCGCCATACTCTATAGACCAAAGTAGGAGAGAGGGACGCAAGTATCAGACTTCGACCTACTAGCTGGAGTTTCCCCCGTCAGGCACCCATCTGGTTCAAGCCATCAGCCAATCTCCACAGCTTAATAAATAGTAACGTCTAACTGAGCCAGTTAGTTAGATGCATACACTTGGTGTAGTAGGATCTTTATTTAGTTTGATGCATACACTTGTTCTTTTTCGGTAGCCCTTTTGTAATGATGGCTGATGTTTGGTTTGGAAGAGAGAGCTACGTCTTCACTCTTCTGGCCTGCTTACTGCTTCTGTTGCACCCCCCAGCCCTGGTTGCTGCTGCTGCTGTTTTCAATGTACAATTAGTAGTATATTTTGTCTGTTGATTGAATAAATGTGTTGTTAGAATGACAAACACAATGTTTTGGAAGTCATTGCACGACTCGATCCTTTAGTGCCCCGTACCATACATTCCGCCCACTAATGAAGGCCCAATAGAGAAGCCCATAATGAACTGGAAGGGAGGCTCTCACATGAATCCGGCCCAGGTACATGCTCATGGTCCCCTAAACATAAATAAGTAAATAAATAAATAAAGCTAAATGCTCATGCACCAGTTCTTTGGGAAAATAGGTAGCCCAGTATTTCTTTTTGAAGAATACCCAAGCTAGGCCTATTTGTTTTCTCCGAATTACCGGGCTGCAAATCTTTCAAGATGAGGAGGGATGCATTCCGGCCTGGCTTAAGAGTATGGTCAATGTCTGTTAAAAGTAATATCAAAAGGGGTTGAAAATTCCAAAAAAATTATAGCAAATGAGATATAAGTTTCTTTTTTTGTTTTTGATCTTCAGTGATATCTTATACGTATTTCATTGGATTTAACATGACATAGTACTAATTTATTTTTAAGTTTTAGTATGGCTATTAATTTTTGGATTAAGAATATTTCGTTCCCCAGCAAAAATTTGCAAATTTTCAAAATTTCCCACATATTTGGTTAATTTTTTGACCCTGGTACTGACCAGAAAATGGCCAGCAATCCTGAAAGTGGAAAACGGGCTGCAATAAATTCCATATGAATTAGAAAATGAGTAAAAATTATAAAAATAATAAAAAATGGGCTGTACACGGCACATATTTCGAGGCTGACTTGTTTACGCAAGGCTTTGTTAGTGAACACGTGATTCTACGAGCCGTGACTGTTGGATGTCCATCCAACGGCCGACGTGCTTCTACAATCTCTGATCTTCCTGCTCCAGCCGCCTAAACTAGCGCCGGCGGGACTACCTGCTCCCTCCTCTTGTGGCCCGCTGTGATGCCACGCAGGCTTCCCCGGCCCATGCTACTCCCTCTGCTGGCCTGGCCGCACGCAATCAACTACCTCCTTATTACACAAAATAAAAGATTCCTCCCACTGACATCTGGGGCGCACCGGTTGGGAGGCTGACCTATGGACCTGTGGGCTTGTCAACTTAGTCAACAAACGATTCTAGCAGCAGTAACCGTTGGATTTGAATCGAACGGTCCTGTTGCTTCTTCAATCGCTTGTCTTCTTGCACCAGCCGCCCAAACCAGCGCCGAGGAGACCGTCTGCTCCTGCCTCCAGTGACCGGCTGTGCTGCCGTTGAGGCCTCATCGCCCCCTACTACTCCCACCGCTAGCCAGGCCCTGCGGCGACGGCAGCCTCACACCTCAGCCGAACCAGTGAATGCTCGTACTCCTCTCTGCGTCGGCATCCACTGCCGTGTCTTCCCCGGCTCCGCGTCGTCCCCTTCCTAGGCCTCGCCGTCGTCCACCGCCTTGGTGCTCTCAGCGCGGCGTGGTCACCGTGGTCAACGACATTCCATCGGAAGAGTACTGTACGTGGAGAGGCTGACAGCTGGGTCCACGGCCACAGCCCAATTTTTTTGTGATTTGCCAAGTAAGTCACTTTGTCAGGCCTGTTGGGCTGCAAATCTTTCAAGACGAGGAGAGCTTTCATTCGGCTGGCCGAGAAAATGGCCCATCAGTAATGAGAAATGGGTTGTACATTTTTAAAACACATCAAACCGACAATTAGTTTCAAATATCTTTTTTTTCATTTTGAGATTTTAAATTACATTAATTTTTATGCATGGAGAATTTGTTTGATTTTATATTGATATACATTTATTTTTAAAATCAATTTGAATGTGAGTCGAAATTTCAGGATTAAAACAGTTCGGACCGCACCGAAATATGCAAAATTTCGTATAATTTTTTAACCGTGGACACAATATGGGCTGTAGTGCTAACAAAAAGAATATGGGCTCCAAAAAAACCTTAATAATTAGCAAATGGGCTGTAAATTATTTGAAATAATGGCAGATGGGTTGTATGCTGTTTTCCATAGATTTGAGGCTTTCCAAAAAAAAGGTTGACGAACAAGCAGTGACTGTTGAATGGCCATTCAAGGGCCGTCGTGCTTCTTCAATCTCTGCTCTTCCTGCTTCAGCCGCTCAAACAAGCCCCGGCGGGACTGCCTGCTCCCTCCTCCCCGCGACCGGCTCTGCTGCCGCGCAGGCCTCACCATCCCACCATACTCCCATCGCTGGCCTAACCATCCCTCTACTCACCCACACCTATTGTTATTCTCCGGCGACGGCAGACGAACTAGTAAACCCTCATACAGTCGTACTCCCCTCCGCATGGGAAACAACTACCGAGTCTTCCCTACCTCCGTGTCGTTCCCTTCCTAGGCCTCGCCATCGTCCATCGCCCTGGTGCTCTCGGCGTGGCCTGGTCAACGTGGTCAATGACCGACATGCATCTGAAGTGGACTGTACGTGGAGAGGCCGACAGCTGGGTCCACAACTGCAAGCCAGGAAATGCCTTCTTATTACACGCAAAATAATGATTCATCCACTTGACATCAAGGACCCACCAAAAGGGCCTCTGTATTTTGCGAAAAAAGGTTACTGCCGCTGAAAGCTCGGACCCACCAGCTATATCTTCGCACGCAACGAAGTGCCTCCTTATTACGCACAAAAATATGAATACTCCCCTTGTTAGCTGGGACCGAGTATAGTGGCAGGCTGACTTGTGGGCCTACTAAGTTGACGGGGACGGAGGGCTTTGTCAACTTAGTCAATATGCACGATTCTAGCTCCAGTGACTGTACGATGTCCATTCAACGGCCGTAGTGCTTCTTCAACCTCTGGTCTTCTTGCTCCAGCCGCCCAAACCAGCGCCGGTCATGCCTCGTGCTCCTGCCTCCCGTGGCCAGCTACGATGCGGCAGAGGCCTCACCGCCCCTACTACTCCCACCGCTGGCCAAGCCATCCCTCTACTCACCCACACCCCCTATTATTCTGCGGCGACGGCAGCCTCACACCGCAGCGAACCAGTGAACCCTCGTATTCCTCTACGCGTGGGCATCCACTACAGCATCTTCCCCGGCTCCGCTTCGTCCCCTTCCTAGGCCTCGCCGTCGTCCACCACCCTGGTGCTCTCGGCGTGGCGTGGTCAACGTGGTCAAGGAACGGCTTCCATCGGACGTGGATTGTACGTGGAGAGGCTGACAACTGGGTCCACGGCCGCAGCAAGGAAGTGCCACCTTACTACGTGCAAAATAATTATTCCTCCACCTGACAGCGGGGACCCACCGGATGAGCCATCGTATTTCGCGAAAAAAATGGTTCCCCCTGACTGCTGGGACCCACCAGCTACATCTTTGCACGCAAGGAAGTGCATCCGGGCAAAAAAAATGATTCGCCCCCTGACTGCTGGGAACCACTAGCTACATCTTCGCAGGAAAGGAAGTGACTGATAGTCGGGACCCACGTGGTCGAAGCGTACGTAGCGTTGTCATTCTGGTCGCGAACATGTACGTACATATATACTGGTGGATGTAGAGGTGCGCATGTGTCGTAGTAGAGGCGCATACGTGTCGTAGTAGAGCCGCGCACGTAGCATGTACATGTACGTACAGCAGCCAGGCTGCAAGAAAGAAAATACGGCCACGTATGTGTACATACGGGCGGGGTCTCGAATGCCTACTCGCGCATACGTACAGCCAGCGCTCGTGTACATGGCAGGGTCAGAACAGAGAAACAGCGTCGTCGTCGTGTTCATGGGGAGGCAACGGAATGCGTCATGTTTATGGGGAGGCAACAGAATGCATCGTGTTCATCGGGAGGCAACAAAACGCGTGGGAGCCAACCGGCTGGGTCGGAACGGAATGCGTGGTCGTGTTCATCGGGAGGGCTTGGATGGAACAGGCGATGGAAACGAGGCCTGGCGTACCGCACAACGGAGGAAACAGACCTCCTACGTTCGGAACGGGGTCCTATTGATCGGGAGGGGTCTGGCGTACCACAAAACGGAGGAAATGGACCTCCTACGGTCGAAACAGGGGTCCTGTTGATCGGGAGGGGTGTGGCGTACTGCAAAACGGGTGAAATAGACCTCCTGCGGTCGAAACTGGGGTCCTATTGATTGGGAGGGGTGTGGCGTACCGCAAAACGGACGAAACGGACTTGTGCTGGAGTGCTACTGTCAAAACGGGGGTCCTGTTCATCGGGAGGCGTGTGGCGTACCACAAAACGGGACTCCACGGGATACTATTCATCTCCACCACCGACCTCCTCCAGCCTCCACGGGCTACCGTCAACCTCCTCTAGCCTCCACGGGCTCCTGTTCATCCAGCCTCCACTGCGCGCTACTCCACCGACTACTGTTCAACCACCCCTCCACGGGCACCCCTCCATCGTCTACTGTTCCTCCAGCCCTCCACACCAAGGGGTCCTATTCAACCACCCCTCCATGGGCACCCCTCCACCGTCTACTGTTCATCCTGCCCTCCACCACACCACGGGGTCCTGTTCATCCAGTGGCAATGCCATCGCTCACTGTTCATCCAAACCCCCCCGCAACACTCACTGTTCATCCCAGAGGCAGCATCGATCGGCTTCAGTTAGCAGCAGTGGATAAGGAATCGCTCGATCGGGTTCAGTTAACAGCCATCGATCGATCGCTCGGGTTCAGTAACGCGTAGCCTGCATCGCAATCGGTCGGGTTCAGTTAGAGACAACGCCTCGCACACACGCGCGTACGTGTACGAGAGAAACGTGCATCGCTCGGTCCCCGACCTCCCACCGTAACCGGGAACTCGCCGAAATTTTCCTTGCCCTCGCTTCTACCATGGTTTTTTTCCGTCATGGACGGCCCAAAGAATGTCATGCAGCTGCGTCTCCGGCCCGCCCAGGACGAAAAGCCCATTTTCTCTCATGATTTTTTGTCATAGAAGTAGGAGCCCACCACATCTATGATAATACCGGGTTTTGTCACAATTATTGTCATAGAAGTGTCATATGTATGACAAAAAAAATTTCATTCGGCCCAAAATGTCACGGATGTCTCTTTTTTTTGTAGTGTAGGGTTCATACTTTCACTAGTGCAAGTCCTCCCAACAATAATAACATAATTGGATCACATAACTATCCTTCAACATGCAACAAAGAGTCACTCCAAAGTCACTAAAAGCAGAGAACAAACGAAGAGATTACAGCAGGGTACGAAACCACCTCAAAGTTATTCTTTCCAATCAATCCGTTGGGCTATTCCTATAGGTGTCACAAACAGCCCTAGAGTTCGTACTAGAATAACACCTTAAGACACAAATCAACCAAAACCCTAATGTCACCTAGATACTCCAATGTCACCTCAAGTATCCATGGGTATGATTATACGATATGCATCAAACAATCTTAGATTCATCTATTCAACCAACACATAGAACCTCAAAGAGTGCCCCAAAGTTTCTATCGGAGGATCACGACGAAAACGTGTGCGAACCCCTATGCATAAGTTCATGGGCGGAACCCGCAAGTTTATCACCAAAACATACATCAAGTGAATCAGATGATATCCCAATGTCACCACAGATATGCACAGCAAGACATACATCAAGTGTTCTCAAATCTTTGAAGACTCAATATGATAAGATAACTTCAATGGGGAAACTCAGTCCATTACAAGAGAGTAGAGGGGGAGGAGAAACATAAGATCCAACTATAATAGCAAAGCTCGCGATACATCAAGATCGTGCCAAATCAAGAACACGAGAGAGAGAGATCAAACACATAGCTACTGGTACATACCCTCAGCCCCGAGGGAGAACTTCTCCCTCCTCGTCATGGAGAGCACCGTGATGTTGAAGATGGCCACTGAAGAGGGATTCCCCCTCCGACAGGGTGCCGGAACGGGTCTAGATTGGCTTTCGGTGGCTACGGAGGCTTCTGGCGACGGAACTCCTGATCTATTTTGTTCCTCCATCGTTTTAGGTTATATGGGTATATATAGGAGGAAGAAGTACGTCAGGGGAGCCACGAGGGCCCCACGAGGGTGGAGGGCGCGCCCAGGGGGGCTGGGCGCGCCCCCCTGCCTCGTGGCTTCCTCATTGTTTTCTTGACGTGGACTCCAAGTCTCCCGGGTTGCTTTCCTTCCAAAAATAACTTCTCCAGAAGGTTTCATTCCGTTTCGACTCCGTTTGATATTCCTTTTCTTCGAAACCCTAAAATAGGCAAAATCAGCAATTCTAGGTTGGGCCTCCGGTTAAGAGGTTAGTCCCAAAAATAATATAAAAATGTCTAATAAATCCCATAAACATCCAAACCAGATAATATGATAGCATGGAACAATCAAAAATTATAGATACGTTGGAGACATATCACGGACCTACTCCTTGGCCTGGGCTAGCTCCGCTTGAAGAACTTCAACAGCGGCAGCACCATCTGCAACCATGCATATTATAGCATCTAAATCTCAGCATCATGCCTATACCACAAAAATATATGAGGATTGCCCCAAATACATATCCTGCAACTCGTCAAGACGCATATTGATTAAAGCAAGATCATCCCCTGCCACATCAAGCTTATGCTGCAACTCGGCAATTTCCATAGTCCAGGAAGCGGCCAAGGGGGAAGCAACCTATGTTCAAATTTGATCAGGTTAGTCCTCAAACGATCCTTTTCGATCCTCCGTTTTGCTTCCCAGCGGAAGCCAACCTGAGTATCAGGGGCTACTACCTATACACCGACGCATCTTTGCAAATGAAACATAGCTGAAAACATTATGTCACAAACCTCGAAGCCCTTCAGAAGGCTCATGAAGGCTTCATTTAATCCGCTCTTCGTGGACGAAATCTTTTCAATCACTATACCCATCAAGGTACGTTATTCCCCCGAGACAGATGCTTTCCGCAACATGTCCCGCAACATATCTGGAGTCCCCGGGTCTCCGGAAGCTGCTCCAAAAGTGCAATCGTCCTTTGAAGGAATCTGTTCACCCGTCTCCAAAATCACTATCGGAGGTAAACCAGACAGTCCGGGGCCTTTGTTATCATCAGCCCGGAATCCCGGATGGTCAGAGATCCACATTTGGGTACTGCCTCTTCTGTCCCCTGGTTTAAAGGGACCCTCCGTAATGACACTTCAGAGTCATCTTCCTTAGTGGGCGAGGAGGTCGAAGGAGGCATCTCGCTCTCCATCATCTCTGGGAGGAGACTCCCCGAAGAAGAGGATCGCCCAGAAAAATTTTGTGTCGACCTGTAAAAATGCATAAATACGTTACACGTATCTTCGGTAACAATAACAGAGCAGGACGCTATCAAAGTACTCTGGATTCTCTCATGATTTGGCCGAGGGCTTGTCCCCCTGTTGGAGCTGCTCAACGGCATCGCTTTCCAAAACCAAGCCGATTGACGGTGGCATCTTGCCCTTCTTGGAAGACCGCCCCTCCCAATATTCGGAGGCGGCCTTTTCCTCCTGTTTGGAGAAGGGATATTGGGTCCTCTTTTGCCTCTGTCTCCGGGCGAGGAAAGGTCGATTTCCTCGGACTCAGTGTCTGACTTACCTCCGGAACCAAGGTCATCTTGGTTCTTCTCGCCCTCCCCTGCTGGCGCCTGGTATGCCTCCGAGGCCATCATCCTTGTTAACACAGGAGTAGCTGAGTCTTCGGGAAGGGGAGCCGGACACCTAACCAGTTCCACCTTCTTTATCCATCCCTGAAAAAGGATGGTACTGTTGGTATCTTGCCACTGGGTATCTGACTATAAGGTATTCGGTAAACGGGTACTTACCGGGGTATCTGGATGGTTATAGTCTAGGCCGACATCTTCGGTGGTGTCCGTCCATTGCCTTCGTTTCCCGAAGAATAATCTCCACATTCCTTCGTGTATTGTGTCTAAGAAGTGCTGAAGAGTCCGCGACCCTTCTAGATTGAAATCCCATAGGCGGAGAGGCCAACACTGGCACGACAGGGTCCAACAAACTAGCATTACTTGAACAATGTTGGCTATGTCGATGTCCCTCTCAATGAGGCTTCGGATGCGACATTGTAGAGTTCGCACATCATTCATTGATCCCCAATCCAGCCCCTTGTTAATCAACGATGCAAGCTGAATTGGGGGGCTGGATCGGAAGGCGGGCGCAGTTGCCCACTTGGAGCTGCGGGGCTTGGTGATATAGAACCACCCCTGCTGCCACAGATTGGAAGATTTGGTGAAGAATCCTTTTAGCCAAATGGCTCTAGCAAGCTTGCTCACTGTAGCACCGCCGCACTCGGCATGCTCCCCCTCTATCACTTGCGGCTTCAGATCGAAGGTCTTGAGCCAGAAGCCGCAGTACGGAGGAGTTCGGAGGAAGGCTTTGCACGTGACGATAAACGCTGACATAAGAAGAATAAAGTCCGGGCCCAAATCGTGAAAGTCTAGCCCGTAATAGAACATGAGCCCTCGGACAAAGGGGTTAAGTGCAAAACCCAACCCGTGGAGGAAGTGGGACACAAACACGACCCTCTCGCCGGATCTGGGGGTGGGAATAAATTGCCCCTCTGCAGGAAGCCAATGATGGATTTTCAGCGGTCAGGTACCTCGCTGCCCGAAGCTTTGCAATGTCTTCCTCCGTAACAGAAGAAGCTACCCACCGGCCTTGACGACTAGATCCGGACATGATTGGGGCTGGTGGCGACCGAAACCGGGTGTTGGAACTCGGGGTAGCAGGGGTTGAGAAAGAGGCAAGCATGGAAGAAAAAGATGGGTGTGTACCCCTATATAAAGGCTGCAAATATCAAACGTCTCCTCTTGGGCCTGAGAAATTTGCTTGTTTCCAAGGAGTAGTACCCCAGTGATGGTTGGGTTACCCACGTCTGGGTTGACAAGAATCCCTTAAAGAAAGTGAGGCACGATCTCTGTTTGGATAGGACGCGCCAATAGGACCACGTCTTGGGATGTGGGGTGACGGGCTGGCTAAAATGGTCCGGATGTACTGGTCGGGCAGGCGTGGGATCATATTACCAAAAGGTGGTCGGTGGGTTGAACTCGTGAAATATTATGTCCTGTGTGGTTGTGCATACATGTCCGGATACAATCATTACATCTGAAGATCAACTAGGAGTTTGGAAGGGGGAACCCGCCTTGCATTGCCAAAGACAATCTGCGCGCCGGACTCCTCGTCATTGAAGGCATGAAGGCCTAAGAATGTACCCGTGTCCTGGATTTAGGGGTCCTCAGGTGTCCGGCCTGTTATCCATGGGCCGGACTGATGGGCTGTGAAGACATGAAGGCCTAAGAATGTACCCGTGTCCGGATTGGACTCTCCTTGGAGTGGAAGGCAAGCTTGGCGACCGAAGATGAAGATCCCTTCTTATGTAACCGACTCTATGTAAACCCTAGATCCCCCCGGTGTGTATATAAACCAGAGGGGTTATTCCGGAAAGGAGACTCATTACCGTAGTCATACAGGCTAGGCTTCTAGGGTTTATCCATTATGATCTCGTGGTAGATCAACTCTTGTAACACTCATATTCATCAAGATCAATCAAGCAGGAATTACCTCCATAAAGAGGGCCCGAACTTGGGTAAACATTGTGTCCCCCGTCTCTTGTTACCATCGATCCTAGACGCACAGTTCGGACCCCCTACCTGAGATCCGCCGGTTTTGACACCGACACCGGCCTTCTAGGCCTTGTCCTCTATCTGACCCGCCGTAGAGGCCATTAGTGAGTCGCCAGGCTCATGAGTCATCATTCCAATAAGCCGCCAGACTCGTGACCCGCCAATCCTCCAGCGAGTTAATAAAAACACCAAGTCCGGCAAGGTCATATATCCGGCCGGGTCATACTACGGGGTATATCCCCGACAGGCTACGAGCGATTTTGAGTGGCTGCATGCAGCCGGCCGTAATTAAGGCAGCTAACTGATACGAAATATGCGCTTTAATTGTTGCGGTTCTTTTAAATCGGTGGAAGCATTATTGACGAGGGCGTACCTCATATGGATGATTCGAGTGCACTGACGGGACGGGATGGCATAGTCATACATTCAGTTTTTCTAGTTTTCCAGGGCAAGCTCGTGCGCTAAGCCATGGCTGCTTATGCATTGAATGCCGATGACCGCGATGAACGTCACGTTTCCCGTGACACACTAGTTCGCCTACCTTCCGCCTATAATTACTATTTCCCGGGCTTCTCTGGTGGCACCGTCACTCAACTCGCCCTGTCCTCATAAGCCCCCACCGGCCTGACGTCGCTCGCCACTTATCCTCCCGCTTGCCACGTCCACCATGCCCCCGCCCGTCCGTGATAGGCGACACCGGAGGCGGTCACCGCCAGAACTAATGTTCAGTTTTTCACCGGAAGGCAGACGAATGGAGGAGGCATTCTATCGGTCTTTAGATGGCAATGTGGAGTATGAGTAATTGTTGGAGCGCGACCGCCTAGTGGACGAGCAGCGCATTGCGGATTTGTGCCCCCAGCGGGACATGGAGCAGCAGTGCACTGAAGCTCTGAGTCGCGAGCAGAGCACCCGCAACTGGGTCGACTACATGGAGGCCGGCACCAGGCAAATAGCCCTGGCGGCTGTCGGGCACGCACGCGTCCGTGACACTGAATTTTACTACAATCTCATCAAGTGGGTTTCCCGCTTAGAAGACGAAGCTTCGGTGGACCACGCCGGCATGGAAAGGGTCAACGCACGCGAGCAACGGGCCATATGACACCTCTGGCAAGTCCGAGGCGAGGCGGAGGATGCCGGTGCGGGCGTTTAGCATGTACCGCAGATGGCGGCTAGCATCGTCTAGTTAGCTAAGAGTAAGTTAGTACTTGTACACTACTAGAGTATTAGTGGGAGTAGAGAGTTAACTTGGCTATGATGGTTGTCAACGTGGAAGTTCAATACTCTATATCTGGATGAGGCATGTTACTTTGCTCTGAATGTTGAACTTTCCGTTTGAACGTATGGAATGGGTTGTTATTTTTTTAAATGGGTTGTATTTTTCCGCCACGAGTTTAGAGGCTGACTTGCGGGCCTACCAGGTTGACGCGTACACAATCTGGAGATGATTGTACATGGAGAGGATGATAGCGGGAACCCACCAAGGTCATGGCAGTATGCAAGCAAGTGCCTCCTTATTTCAAGCCAATAAAAATGGCTCCTCCTAATAGATTTCTGACATCTGGGTCCCATGCCATTGTCAACATAGTCAATAACGAGAGAATTGCACAACGAGCAGCTGCACCAGGGACCCAGCAGCTCGCACAGTTATTTTTTGGGTTATTTTGATAAAATGCCACTGCAAATCTAGTGATTCTGAGAAATGCCACTTCAATTTCCAAACTTTGAAAAATGCCATTTCAAGTGGCATTTTTCAAAGTCTGGAGTGGCGTTTTTCAAAGTTTGCAAATTGCAATGGCGTTTTTCAAAGTTTGCAAACATTGTATTGGTATTTTTTTAAAGTTTGAAAATTGTAGTGGAATTTTTATGAATTGCCATAATTGAGTGGCATTTATCTAATTTGTTTTTGAGACGGAAGCAGGGTGTCAACTGGGCTGTGTGGTGCACTCTGGCCTATCTAGACAACCCTTTTCTTTTATGTTTACCACAGACCAGCCCAGTAGTTTCTTTGTTCTTTCTGAAAATGGCTAGCCCAGTTTATTTTCTGATTGGTCAAGTAAGTCGCTTGTCAGGCCTGTTGGGATGCAAAGTTTCAAGATGATGAGAGCTTCATTCGGCTGGCCGAGAAAATGGCCTATCAGTAATGAGAAATAGGTTGTACATTTTTAAAACACATCAAACCGGCAATTAGATTCAAAAAAAAATTCATTTCGAGATTTTAAATTGCATTGATTTTTATGCGTGGACAATTTATTGGATTTTATATTGATATACATTTATTTTTAAAATCCGTTTGAATGTGACTCGAAATTTCGGGATTAAAAACAGTTCTGACCGCACCGAAATGTGCTAAATTTCGTATAATTTTTTAACCATGGGCACAATATGGGCTGTAAAGCTAACACAAATAATATGGGCTCCAAAAAAACCTTAAAAATAAGCAAATGGGATGTAAGTTATTAGAAATAATGGCAGATGGGCTTTATGCTGTTTCCCACAGATTTGAGGCTTTCCTAAAGAAAGGTTGATGCACAAGCAGTGACTTTTGGATGTCCATCCAACGGCTGTCCTGCTTCTTCAATCTCTGCTCTTCCTGCTATAGCTGCTCAAACAAGCACCGACGGGACTGCCTGCTCCCTCCTCCCGTGGCCGGTTGTGCTGCAACGCAGGCCTCACCGCCCCACCATACTCCCATCGCTGGCCTAGACATCCCTCTAATCATCCACACCTGTTGTTAGTCTCCAGCGACGGCAGCCGAACCAGTCAACCCTCCTACACCCCACCGCGTGGGCAGCCACTGTCATATCTTCCCCGGCTCCGTGTCGTTCCCTTTGTAGGCCTCGCTGTCGTCCATCGCCCTGGTGCTCTCGATGCGGCGTGGTCAACGTGGTCAGAAAACAGCATCCATCGGAAGTGGACTGTACGTGGAGAGGGTGACAGCTGGCTCCACGGCCGCACACAAGGAAATGCCTCCTTATTACGCACAAAATAATGATTCCTCCACCTGACATCTAGGACCCACCGGAAGGGCCTCTGTATTTCACGAAAAATACGTTCCCCCCGCTGACAGCTCTGACCCACCAGCTATATCTTCGCATGCAAGGAAGTGGCTCCTTATTGCGCACAAAAAAATGAATACTCCCCATGCTAGCTGGGACACAACATAGTGGGAGGCCGACTTGTGGGCCTACTAAGTTCAAGGGGACAGAGGGATTTGTCAACTTAGTCAATATGAATGATTCTAGCTCTAGTGACCGTACGATGTCCATCCAATGGACATAGCGCTTCTTCAACCTCTGCTCTTCCTGCTCCAGCCGCCCAGAGCAGTGCCGGTCCTGCTACCTGCTCCTGCCTCTCGTGGTCGGCTGTGCTGCCACGGAGGCCTCACCGCCCCATTCTACTCCCACCGCTGGCCAGGCCCTGCGGCAACGGCAGCCTCACACCGCAGCCAAACCAGTGAACCCTCGTACTGCTATTCGTGTGGGCTTCTACTGCCGTGTCTTACCCGGCTCCGCATCGTCCCCTTCCTAGGCCTCGCCGTCGTCCACCACCCTGGTACTCATTGCGCGGCGTGGTCAACATGGACAAGGAACGATTTCCATCGGAAGAGTACTGTACGTGGAGAGGCTGACAGCTGGGTCCACGGCCATAGCAAGGAAGTACCTCCTTATTACGTGCAAAATAATGATTCCTCCACCTGACAGCAGGGACCCACCGGACGGGCCACCGTATTTCATGAAAAAAATGATTTGCCCCCTGACTGCAGGGACCCATGTAATGCCCTCGATGCGGCTATATCTCCTACGTGTCGAAGCACGACTTAGAGGCATAACCGCATTGAGAGCAATGTCGCAATTGAGGCAATCTTCACAACAACCCATGTAAATAAATAAAGGGAAAGATACATAGTTGGCTTACAATCGCCACTTCACACAAATACATGAATAAAGCATTACATCATCCAGATACAATCAAGGTCCGACTACGGAACCAAAATAAAAGAAGACTACCCCAAAAGCTACACAGATCCCCGATCGACCCCAACTGGGCTCCACTACTGATCGACTAGAACGAAACAACATAAAGGAACAAGATCTTCATCGATCTCCTCCCTGAGCTTGGTTGCGTCACCTGCTCGGTAACATCGGCACCTGCAATCTGGTTTTGGAAGTATCTGTGAGTCACGGGGAGTCAGCAATCTCACACCCTCGCGATCAAGACTATTTAAGCTTATAGGTAATGTAAAAGGTATGAGGTGGAGCTGCAGCAAGAGACTAGCATATTTGGTGGCTAACATATACGCAAAAGAGAGCGAGAAGAGAAGGCAAAAGCACGGTCGAACAACTATGATCAAGAAGTGATCCTAGAATAACCCACGTCAAGCATTACTCCAACACCGTGTTCACTTCCCGGACTCCACCGAGAAGAGACCATCACGGTTACACATGCGGTTGATGCATTTTAATTAAGATCAACTTCAGGTTTTCTACAACCGGACGTTAACAAATTCCCATCTGCCCATAATCGCGGGCTCGGCTTGCGAAAGTTCAAATCCCTGCATGGGTGTCCCAACTTAGCCCATCACAAGCTCTCACGGTCAACGAAGGATAGTCCTTCTCCCAAGACAATCCGATCAGACTCGACATCCCGGTTACAAGACATTTCGACAATGGTAAAACAAGACCAGCAAAGCCACCCAGATGTGCCGACAAATCCCGATAGGAGCTGCACATATCTCGTTCTCAGGGCACATCGGATGAGCAAGACGTCGGGTGGGCCAGCCCAGAGTTTCCCCTGGTAGCTCCGGACATCGCTCAGTTTGGACCAACACTTAGACAAGCACTGGCCCGGGGGGGTTAAAATAAATATGACCCTCGGGATGCGTGACTCCCAAGGGAGAAAGGCTAGCTGGTGAATGGTAAAACCAATGTTGGGCCTTGCTGGAGGAGTTTTATTCAAAGCGAACTGTCAAGGGGTTCCCATTATAACCCAACCGTGTAAGGAACGCAAAATCCGGGAACATAACACCGATATGACCGAAACTAGGGCGGCAAGAGTGGAACAAAACACCAGGCATAAGGCCGAGCCTTCCGCCCTTTACCAAGTATATAGATGCATTAATATAAATAAGAGATATTGTGATATCCCAACAAGTATCCATGTTCCAACATGGAACAAACTCCAATCTTCACCTGCAACTAACAACGCTATCAGAGGGGCTGAGCAAAGCGGTAACATAGCCAAACAACAGTTTGCTACGACAAGGTGGGTTAGAGGCTTGGCTTAACAATTGAGCGAGCAACTAGCAAGCAAAGATAGAAGTGATTTCGAGGCTATGGTCATCTTGCCCGAGATCCCGCAAGGAAGAAGAACGAGTCCATAAAGAAGACAAGCGGACGAAGTTGAACGAATCCTCACAAACGCGACGTTATCGGAACTAACCCGAAGAAGCAACACCAGAAAGAAGCAAACAACATAGTAAACAACTATTACATCAACATGGCATGATGCACAACCAAGTATGATGCATGTCTGGTTTAATTATGCATGGCATGGCAAAGTGCACAAGCAAAACTACAAGTTAAGTGGAGCTCAATATGCAACGAGTTGCATATTGACGAAACACCACAACAATTATTTAATTCTCTTCCGTTTATGTACCCAACAATATTAACTGTTGATTAACATGGCAAGAGGTGGAGCATAGGAAAACTACCTATCTAGGCGAGTTTCAATGAGGTCGGAAACAACGAACAACAAGTCCGGTAAATCCCCATATGCATATTTTAGGTTTGGTACTGTTCTTCCCTAAACCATATTTTAGAGTTGTTTAACATGCAAAGTACTGTCACCATGTTAAACTAGGCATTTTTCTACCCCATTTACATATAAAGTTTATTAAATTTGGAGCTACGGTTATTAAGTTATGAAATAAAGCATTTTAGCATGGCATTTAAACAAAATTAGACAAACAACATTTTAAAGATTTGAAACATAGATGAAAGTTGGATATTATTAAACTAGACAAAATTCTAGACATTTTACATATAAAGTTTGTTTTAAACCGATGCACGATTAATTAGTTATGAGCATATCAATATGATGGCATTTCTTTAAATATGCAAAGGCCGGGAAATAGCAAAAAACGTCCAAGAAAAAAAAACGTTCACGGGCTGAAACTGAACTGTACCAACAGGTAAGGAAAAAGGAGGGGCGCTGGGATGTCGGTGGCTCTTCATGGGCCAAGGCCCGCTGGTGTAGAGGAGAGGCCGGGAGGGGGCGATGCTGGGCCGGGAGGCCGAGCGCTGGGCCTTGGCGCGATCTGGCGCTGGGCCGCCCGGTAGCTGGCGCTCCAGACGAACAGGGACACGGGTCAACACAGGGACGATCGTCCTCTTCCCTAGTTCGAAAGAAGCAGAGGCAGGGGCTTGGCAACGGAGACAATAGGACTGCATGGCTCCGGCGGAAGGCTTGTCGGTCTGGCGGCGGCTGGAATGGACGGATCGGGCCTTGGGGCACCGAATACGGTGGGTGGTGGAGCTCCATGGGCGGCGACACTGCGGCTTGGTGCAGGGAGGAGGTGCTTCCTGTGAATAGCGTGAGAGAGAGATCGTGAGAGAGAGAAGGAAGGGAGCGGAAGCTGCGGGGGAGACGGGAAGGAGCAAGAATGCCTGAGGGTTGGCTGCTCCGGCGAGCTCTGCTGGCAGTGCGGTTGGCTCTGAAGGGAGGCGTTCGACTCCTTGGGTCGACGAGGAGTGCGAGGAGGTAGGCGCGAGGCCTCCCGTTCATCTGCTGTGGCCGGGAGGACGAGGAGGCAGGCACGCAAGGTGGAGCTCGGGCGCCATGATCAGGGGGAGCCTTGCTCCGGTCGAGGCAGAGGAGAAACGAGGAGATGGCTATGGGATTGGATGAATCAGTTGGTTTGTGGAGAACGAGAGAGGATTTTTTTGGTTCAGGGAGG
This sequence comes from Triticum aestivum, assembly GCF_018294505.1. Taxonomy (NCBI): domain Eukaryota; kingdom Viridiplantae; phylum Streptophyta; class Magnoliopsida; order Poales; family Poaceae; genus Triticum; species Triticum aestivum. The sequence continues at coordinate 313,042,439 of NC_057797.1, forward strand.
AAGCTGCTGGTTGGTCCGGGAGGGATCCCGAGGAAACCAGGTGGAGTGGCGGCGCGGTGGGATCGATGGGACAAGACCCCTAGGATCTAGGGTTGGGCCTTATATTTAGCAGATGAAATCGCTTTAGGGCGGTTAGGTCCCTCCGATCGTAATCGGACGGACGGGAAAAATAGGTTAGGTAGCCAAAAAACGGAGACGTTTTGTAGATGTTTGGGGATGTTCTGAGTCCAACGGTGACAACTGCCCAAGGGGGTTCGGGACAGCTTTCGGACGCGCACGTGAGGGGGTCGATGCATTGTGCAAGGAGGGGTTTCGGGGCCTGGCGGTTGATAGCGGACTGTGCAGAAAGCTTTGGACTGAGAGAAGAGAAGTGAGAGAGACCCGGCGACTGTTTTCGGAGACCGAAAACGTCCGACGTTAGACCGGCTATACTGCCGCTATAGTTATCCGTTGGGGCATCAAACGGACTCCAAATGCGATGAAATTTGGCAGACGAACTACTGACAACATAAAAACACCACATGCCAACTTTCAACCCATTTCCAGAACATTTTCCGGCCACTTATAAAAAAATATTTCGGACGTGTCACGGGCGCGTGCAAGTATGTCTGGGCTGAGAACGGACAACAGACGGAACTGGGGGAACCCAAACGAATGAAAGTTCTGAAAACATGATGATGCAATGCACATGATGACATGATGAAATGCAACACGCAAGAAAAAGACATGGAAACGACGGTGCATAACTGGAAGACACATGGCGCAACGGTCTCGGGGCGTTACAACCCACCAGCTACATCTTCGCACGCAAGGAAGTGCCTGACAGTCAGGACCCACCTTGTCGAAGTGTACGTAGCATTGTCATTCTGGTCGTGAGCGTGTACGTACATATGATCGGTCTGTCTGCAGGCTGCAGCGATGAACCGTGGCCGTGCAAGGAAGGGCACATGTCGTAGTAGAGGCGCGCACATAGCATGTACACGTACATACAGCGGCCAGGGTGCAAGAAAGAAAATACGACCATGTATGTACATACGGGTGGGGTCTCGAACGCCTACTCGTGCATACATACAGTCAGGGCTCATGTACATGGCTGGGTCGGAACAGAGAAACTGCGTCATTGTCGTGTTCATGGGGAGGCAACAGAATGCGTCGTGTTCATCGAGAGCCAACCGGCTTGGACGGAACAGCCGATGGAAACGAGGCCTGGCAACCGCGGAATGAAGGAAACGGCCTTGTGTTCGACCGGCTATGGTCGAAATGGGATCCTGTTCATCGGGAGGGATCTGGCATACCGCAAAACAGAGGAAACAGACTTCTATTGGACCTCCTATGGTCGAAACGGGGTCCTATTGACTGGGAGGGGTGTGGCCTACCACAAAACGGAGGAAACGGACTTGTGTTTGAGCGCTACGGTCGAAACGGGGGTCGTGTTCATCGGGAGGGGTGTGGCGTATCACAGAACGGGACTCTACGGGATTCTGTTCATCTCCACCATCGACCTCCTCCAGCCTCCATGGGCTACTGTTCATCCACCGTCGACCTCCTCCCGCTTCCACCTATGACTGTTCATCCACGGGCTCCTGTTCATCCAACCTCCACCGGCTACTGTTCAACCAGCCCTCTCCACGGGGTCCTATTCAACCACCCCTCCACGGGCTACTGTTCATCCAGCCCTCCACCGGCTACTGTTCAACCAACCCTCCACGGGGTCGTCCTATTCATCTAGCCCTCCACGGGGTCCTGTTCATCCACCCCTCCACTGGCTCGATCGATCGGGGTACTGTTCACCCAGTGGTAACGGCCTCTACTACCACGGGGTCCTGTTCAACCAACCCCCCACCTGGAACTGTTAATCCAAACCCCCCAACAACACTCATTATTCATCTATGGGCAGCATCGATCGGCTTCGGTTAGCAGCAGTAGCAAAGGAATCACTTGGGTTCATTTAACAGCAAGGATCGATCGATCGATCGGGTTCAGTAATGTGTAGCCTACAGTGCAATCGCTCGGGTTCAGTTAGAGCCCAATGCCTCGCTCGGGTTCAGTTAGTGCCCAACGCCTCGCACACACGCGCGTACGCATGCGAGAAACGTGCATCGCTCAGCCCCCGACCACCCACCGTAACTGGGAATTCCCCGATAGTTTCCTCGCCCTCGCTTCTACCACGGTTTTTTCCGACATGGATGGCCCAAAGAATGTAATGCAGCTACATCTCCGGCCCGCCCAGGACAAAAAGCCCATTTTCTGTCATGATTTTTTGTCATAGAAGTAGGACCCCACCACATCTATGATGATACAGGGTTTTGTCACAATTATCGTCATAGAAGTGTCATAAGTATGACAGGAAAAATTTCGTTTGGCCCAAAATGTTACGGATGTGTCTTTTTTTTGAGTGTATGTAATTCTTAAAAATATTTACTTGTGAATCGAATAACGCATTGGTTGTTTGAACCTGATGGATATGAATAAAACTATACTCTACTTTCAAGTTTAAATTAGGTACAATTTTAAATAGTAGCAATTAAATTAGGGTGAAATTTAGGTGTGTAGGTCATTACAGCGCACATGGTTAATAAAGCACAGCGTGTGCGATATACATCATAATTAGACACGGTTCACGGAGAGGAAATGTGTGTAACAATGCACATAGTTGCCGTTTGCAAAGCGTGTGTGATGTCACACACTATCGCATACAGTGCGGGAAAACTAAATGTGTGTCATTGTCTACCTATCATACACAGTTTATAATCATGAACTGTTTGTGATGTGCCAGCCATGGTAAACGTAGAGCCAGTTTGGTACGTGCCTGGAAAACTCCCGTGCTTGGAATCTGCTTGGTTTTAGGTAAAACAACAAAACTTTGACTGCAATGGCAATGCAAGCACAAACGAGTAGCAAGAATGAAGCGTTTGGGATATTCGAGATATCAGAAATGGTTATATAAAGACAACTGTATGCACCAAGGCCCCCTATCCCCGGCGGTTTCTTGGTCGTGTGGGAAGGACCCCCTATTTCCCACACTCACTTGGCGATAGTTCCAAATGCCGCCGCGGAAAGGGGTTAAACCCCGTTTCTATATAGAACCGATGCGCACCAGTGTCACTCTACAATGAAAAATCTAACCACACACAAGGGGTGATGTATTGCAGTCCCTTTCTTACTGCAAAAAATAGATAAAATAAAAAGAACCATGTGCCATAGTGCACAAAAAAATATGCGACATAATCCCCAGCAGAATGACACTGGGCGGAGAACTTCTTATACTCTCCTGCTAAATCAACGAACAACAAAAATAAACTGCACTGGGCAGAGAACTAAACCGATGAAGTTCTTCCTTCTCCCCTTTTCTCCTGTGTTTATGCTCTCCTACCAAAACCACGACAAAGTTGAATCACAAAAAGCAGGAGCTGAACTTCAAGCATGTTAGTCTAGGGATTAATTGAGAGAGAAAACTGCAGTAAACGGTGTGCCGACTTACTGCATATCACCTATGTGCGTCGTCGCTCTCCTCGTATTGTACTACAGGAACACACACAACCATGGAGGTGAGAACATGGATCCAGGAGGATCCCTCGCATGAATGAAGATGCAAAGGGGATCGAGGTGTCGGCTAGTGGACCTAGCTTGGACACCATGAGTTGTGGAGGGGGCGTCACCGGCAAACTGCATGGGTGATGAGAGAGAGCTGCGGCGTCAGCTGAAGTGCACGTCGGCTGGATCTAGTTGGGTGACGGACCTGGTTACCGCAACCTCCACGACGCTCTTCGACAATGCTTGGAGCGATGCCATAGATCTCCGGCGGATCTGGAGTTGCACTGCATCACCACTGGGGGCCGAACTGCACACCCGAGAAGAAGTCCACAATTGGATCTCACCGGGGTCCGATCTTTTCCCGGGGCGCTGCCACAAGAGGTAGGCTTGGTGTGCCACGCGACTTGCTGGAGGGGTATGTTGGAGCGGTGGAGTAGGAGGTGTTGAAAGAGAGCCACCGGTACCATACATCGAACATGGCTGGTCCGGGGCACATGTATGGAGATGGAGGAGTCAGAGCTGGAGAGGCAATCACCATCATGGGGGGAGGAGAAGGGGGCCTAGGAGAAGAGCTGCCATGACGGCCCCTGCACTGTGGGGACTGGTGGAGGCTCGATACCGCCATGGGCCTTTGCCCTCCACCATTGTACTCCACTGAGATGAGGCACTGTCCACCGAGATGAGCGCGCGGCGGTGTGGCTCCCGCTGGATCCGACGCTGTGAGAGGTGCGGTGGTGCCTCGGGAGAGTGTGGCGGTGCGGATGTGGCTGCGAGGGAGGCTGGCGGCACGGGCCATGAGGTGGCGGCCGAGGTGGGGTGTGGGGTGATGACACGATGTGGTGGGGGAGGGGATGCACGACAGTCGTCGGGCGTGGCTTGGGGCATGGAGGCGATTTGGGGTGGGGAAGGGGAGGCGCGGAGGCCGTTTGTAGAGGTGGTGCGGCCATGTCTAGATGGTGGCGCAGGGCCTTCGCAGCGACAACGGCGACTTCAGGGCAAGACGGAGGTGGCTGCGGTGGCTCCGTGGATCGGGGCGGTGTCGGGTGGACGGTGCGCAGAGGAAAGCATGGCGATGTGAGGCTCTGGCAACCACAGGAGGAAGAAGGTGGGAGAGGAGGTGGGTTGTGTGTGGGCGTGGGGGTGGGTCGGGTGGGCACGAGTGGTGCAGATGGTGTGGTAGGTTTTGTCACTGGGCAGTTCCGTACGGGGCACTCGTGCGGTTGTTTCTTGTTAGTAGAATAAGCTTCAGGTGTTACTACAATAAGGTCTTAAGGTTGTTATTAGAATAGACCAACCCCATACATACACAAACACTATTCTGATCACGGGATCAGAATAATATTCTGATAACAACCTGACATGCCCCGACAGTAGTAGTTGAACTTCCCCCATTTGCTAGGTAGAATTTTCGCCAATATTGCCCAAGTGGGGCTTGTGATATACCCTTGGAAAGCTATGAACATGAGTATCATGACCCAAGTTAAATTTTTGGCCAAGTGTAAGTGGTTTGAGCGCAGTTTTGAAAACCATTTTTTCTTCTACAAAAAATGTGAATCGCGTTTTCAATCACAATTCTAAACTGTTTATCGGAATTAGGAAAATAATATGGCATTGGAAATCTGCTACAAATCTACCCCTTCCACAAGTTGAAAGTTTTATCTAGTTCCCTATGGTTAAAGAGAAATTTGGAAAATTGTAAAATTCCACAAACTGAACAGCTGATGTCATATTTTCGATGCCATTTCTAAACGGCTAATCCAATTGAGGCAGATGATACGACATTGGAAAGCTTTTTAAAATGCGCTACTTTTTCATGTTCAAAGCTTTTTCTAATTTTGAACGGTTTAAAAGTAATTTAAAAATGGTCCAAGTTCCATCGAGTAAGTATTTTCGAGTTAATTTTACTTCCGAATGCAGCAAATGATATGGCGTTCAAAAGTTTGAGGAAATGCGAAACTTTTTGGTATATATGTTTCTCCCAATTGCTTATGGTTTTAAGTCAATTTTGAAAATGGCTAAAAAGTTTTTTGGCCGTAATTTATACAAGTTTATCGGAATGGGGCAAATAATATGCTGTTGAAAAGCTATGGAAAACACGAAACTTTTTCATGTAGATGGTTTTCTCTTGTTCCTAGCCGCTATATGAGTAATTTCAGAAACGGCAAGATCATGTGTTCTGCCTTTATCGTGAAACAGATTTCTCGAAAATGCACCGTGTGAAGAACTTGAACTTCTCGCCATGTCTACTTGAACTTCACTCTGTTTTTCACGTGCTTTTGTTGCTCGTAGCTCTCCATCCACTCACTGGAATTGAGCAAGTGATATACCAATGTATAGCTGCTATAAACACACAACTCTCCCGTGTTGATCATTTGTTTCATACTCGCGACGTTTTTAAAAGTTTTTTTCATCTGAAATTCACTCATTGTCATAGTTGAACTTCCTGTTGTTTTCACGTTGAACTTCTGTGACGTATTTTCGTTTGTAATTTTCTCATCCATTCGTCAGTGTTACACAAATGATATTCCTTTTGTACAAACCTCTCTTGCAATAATTTTTTAAAGTTTCTTCAACCGAGGACTTCAACTTATAACAACAAAAAATTTGGACCTTGCCTTTTAATTCATTTTTCTCATATCAAAGACACACCATGTAGTACATGAACTTTTTCCATTTTTATAATTTAATTTTTTATTTTTTCTAAAATTAAATTGCTCCCAAATAATAACTGAACTTCTTTTTAGATTGAGAGATTTATTTTAAAACGTAAAAAACAAGCTTTTTTGCGTTTTTGAACATGGAAATACAAGGTGAACCTCTCTCGCAAATTTCTTTGAACTTCCCCAGACAGAGCACTTGAACTTCTTTCAACAAACCTTTTAAGCTTTATTTTTCTATACTTTCATTCTCAACTGAAAGGCATTCCTTGTACTACTTGAACTTCTCGTTGTTTTCACTATGAACTTCTGTCACATTTTGTGTATAGGTCGAATTACACACAATTGAAGGTCGGACGTCATTTCTTGCCATTTTAAAACATGTAATTGGAGGTCGGACGTCCCGCAATATAAATACTGAAACGTGCACGGAGGTGCACGTGAACTTCTTGCAACAAATCTGAGTTTTTTATATACTTTGAACTTCCTTGTTATTTTAATTTCAATGTCTTAGTCATATTTCATAGAAAGAAAATATGTTTTAAAATAAGCATCAAATATTTTTCTTATAAATGGTAATAATTTGATTTTACCGTATACATCAAACTACTCCTCTTTTTTAATTTGAACTTTGTCATTTTTATTCTTAGAAAATGAATTTGATATATTTAGAAAAATGAAAATCTTGATTCTTATATAAACGAAAGTCATCCTATTAGTTTGACATGAACTTCTGCTGCACATTTTTCCAACACCTAAAAAATGAACATAGTGAGAAATAACAAGAAAAAATACCAATGTCTCCAATGGTCGTTCATGTGCAAATTTGTTGGATAGCTTATCAATAGCAACAGCTTTTTAATTGTAGACATGTGTTACAAATTTGTTGCCATTTGAGAGTAGTTTTAAAAATGGCAAATGCCATGCTGTTTTTGCCTATCTTTTTTTACTTGTAATTGAAGGTTGGAGTCTCATAATATAAGTTTTGAACCGTGCATGGTGGAGTGCTACTTCTTGAGCACTGCGTTGGATTTCTTGAAGAGGAAAGGATGATGCAGCAAAGTAGCGTAAGTATTTCCCTCAGTTTTTGAGAACCAAGGTATAAATCCAGTAGGAGGCTACGTGTGAGTCCCTCATACCTGAACAAAACAAATAACTCCTCGCAACCAACGGGTTGTCAATCCCTTCACAGTCACTTACGAGAGTGAGATCTGATAGATATGATAAGATAATATTTTTGGTATTTTTGTGATAAAGATGCAAAGTAAAATAAAAGCAAAGTAAAAAAGTAAAGGAAATAACTAAGCATTGGAAGATTAATATGATGAAGATAGACCCGGGGGGCATAGGTTTCACTAGTGGCTTCTTTCAAGAGCATAAGTATTTTACGGTGGGTTAATGATTGACATAATTGAGCATAGTTATGAGAATATCTAGGTATGATCATGTATATAGGCATCACGTCCAAGACAAGTAGACCGACTCCTGCCTACATCTAATACTATTACTCCACTCATCGACCGTTATCTAGCATGCATCTAGATTATTAAGTTCATGAAAATAGAGTAACACCTTAAGCAAGATGACATGATGTAGAGGGATAAATTCATGCAATATGATAAAAAAAACCATCTTGTTATCCTCGATCGCAACAATACAGTACGTGCCTTGCTGTCCCTACTGTCACTGGGAAAGGACACCGCAAGATTGAACCCAAAGCTAAGCACTTCTCCCATTGCAAGAAAGATCAATCTAGTAGGCCAAACCAAACTGATAATTCAAAGAGACTTGCAAAGATAACTAATCATACATAAAAGAATTCATAGAAGATTCAAACATTGTTCAAAGATAATCTTGATCATAAACCCACAATTCATCGGTCCCAAAAAAACACACCGCAAAAATAAGATTACATCGAATAGATCTCCACAAGAGAGGGGGAGAACATTGTATTGAGATCCAAAAAGAGAGAAGAAGCCATCTAGCTAATAACTATGGACCAGAAGGTCTAAAGTAAACTATTCACACTTCATCGTAGAGGCTATGGTGTTGATGTAGAAGCCCTCCGTGATGGATGCCCCCTCCGGCGGAGCTCCGGAACAGGCCCCAAGATGGGATCTCGTGGATACAGAAAGTTGCGGCGGTGGAATTAGGATTTTGGCTTCGTATCTGGTCGTTTGGGGGTACGTAGGTATATATAGGAGGAAGGGGGACGTTGGTGGAGTAACAAGGGGCCCACGAGGGTGGAGGGCCCGCCTGGGGGCGTAGGCGCGCCCCCCTACCTCGTGGCCTCCTCCTTTATGTCTTGACGTAGGGTCCCAGTCTCCTGGATCATGTTCGGTGAGAAAATCACGTTCCCGAAGGTTTCATTCCGTTGGACTCTGTTTGATATTCCTTTTCTTCGAAACCCTGAAATAGGCAAAAAAACAACAATTCTAGGCTGGGCCTCCGGTTAATAGGTTAGTCCCAAAAATAATATAAAGGTGGATAATAAAGCCCAATAATGTCCAAAACAGTAGATAATATAGCATGGAGCAATAAAAAATTATAGATACGTTGGAGACGTATCAAGCATCCCAAGCTTAATTCCTGCTCGTCCTCAAGTAGGTAAATGATAAAAAGATAATTTTTGATGCGGAGTGCTACTTGGCATAATTTTAATGTAATTCTTCTTAATTGTGGTATGAATATTCAGATTCGAAAGTTTCAAGATAAAAGTTCATATTGACATAAAAATAATAATACTTCAAGCATACTAACTAAGCAATTATGTCTTCTCAAAATAACATGGCCAAAGATAGTTCATCCCTACAAAATCATATAGTTTAGTCTTGCTCCATTTTCGTCACACAAGAATGCTCTCATCATCCACAACCCCGATGACAAGCCAAGCACTTGTTTCATACTTTAGTAATCTCAAACCTATAAACTTTCATGCAATATATGAGCGCGAGCCATGGACATAGCACTATGGGTGGAATAGAATATGATGGGGGTTATGTGGAGAAGACAAAAAGGAGAAAGTCTCACATCAACAAGGCTAATCAATGGGCTATTAATATGCCCATCGATTGATGTTAATGCAAGGAGTAGGGATTGCCATGCAACGAATGCACTAGAGCTATAAATGTATGAAAGCTCAACAAAAGAAACTAAGTGGGTGTGCATCCAACTAGCTTGCTCACGAAGACCTAGGGCACTTGAGGAGGCCCACTAGTGGAATATACAAGCCAAGTTCTATAATGAAAATTTCCCACTAGTATATGAAAGTGACAAAACAAAAGACTCTCTATCATGAAGATTATGGTGATACTTTGAAGCACGAGTGTGGAAAAGGATAGTAGCATTGTCCCTTTTTTTGGCCTTCCTTTTTTGGCCTTTTTTTGGACAATTCTCTATGAATGATGGTCATCACACTTCTATTTACTTACAACTCAAGAATTACAACTTGATACTTCAAACAAGATATAACTCTATATGAATGCCTCCGGCGGTGTACCGGGATATGCAATGAACCAAGAGTGACATGTATGAAAGAATTATGAATGGTGGCTTTGCCACAAATACTATGTCAACTACATGATCATGCTAAGCAATATGACAATGATGAATGTGTCATGATAAACGGAATGGTGGAAAGTTGCATGGCAATATATCTCGGAATGGCTATGTTAATGCCATAATAGGTAGGTATGGTGGTTCTTTGGAGGAAGATATAAGGAGGTTTATGTGTGAAAGAGCGTATCATATCACGGAGTTTGGATGCACTGGCGAAGCTTGCACCAACTCTCAATGTGAGAAAGGGCAATGCACGGTACCGAAGAGGCTAGCAATGATGGAAGGGTGAGAGTGCGTATAATCCATGGACTCAATATTAGTCATAAAGAACTCACATACTTATTGCAAAAATCTACAAGTCATCAAAAATCAAGCACTACGCGCATGCTCCTAGGGGGTTAGATTGGTAGGAAAAGACCATCGCTCGTCCCCGACCGCCACTCATAAGGAGGACAATCAAAGAACACCTCATGTTTCAAATTTGTTACATAACGTTTACCATATGTGCATGCTACGGGACTTGAAAACGTCAACACAATCATTTCTCAAATTCACAACTACTCAACCAGCACAACTTTGATATTATTACCTCCATATCTCAAAACAATCATCAAGCATCAAACTTCTCTTTGTATTCAAAACACTCATAAGAATTTTTTTACTAATCTTGAATACCTAGCATATTAGGATTATTTAAGAAAATTAGCATGCTATTTAATACTCTCAAAATAATCTAAGTGAAGCATGAGAGATCAATAGTTTCTATAAAACAAATCCACCACTGTGCTCTAAAAGATATAAGTGAAGTACTAGAGAAAAACTATATAACTCAAGAAGATATAAGTGAAGCACATAGAGTATTCTAACAAATTCTAAATCATGTATGGATCTCTCAAAAGGTGTGTAAGCAAGTATGATTGTGGTGAACTAAAAATCAGAGACTCAAATCATACAAGACGCTCCAAGCAAAACACATATCATGTGGTGAATAAAAATATAGCTCCAAGTAAAGTTACCGATAGACGTAGACGAAAGACGGGATTTGGCTTTTAGGTGTCCTTAGATTATCTTGGGGGTGCCATGGGCATCCCCAAGGTTAGGCTCTTGCCACTCCTTGTTCCATAATCCATCAAATCTTTTTACCCAAAACTTGAAAACTTCACAACACAAAACATAAAGTAGAAAATCTTGTGAGCTCCGTTAGGAAAAGAAAACAAAAGACCACTTCAAGGTACTGTAATGAACTCATTCTTTATTTATATTGGTGTTAAACCTACTATATTCCAACCTCTCTATGGTTTATGAACTATTTTACTAGCCATAGATTCATCAAAATAAGCAAACAACACACGAAAAACAGAATTTGTCAAAAACAGAACAGTCTTTGGTAATCTGAAGCTAGCGCTAGATCTAGAACCCCAAAAATTCTAAAATAAATTTCTGGACGTGAGGAATTTATCTATTAATCATCTTCAAAAAGAATTAACTAAATATCTCTTTCCAAATAAAAATGGAGGCAGTTCTCGTGAGCGCTAAAGTTTCTGTTTTTTAAAGTAAGATATCGAGACTTTCCCCCAAGTCTTCCCAACGGTTCTACTTGGCACAAACACTAATTAAACACATAAAAAACACAACCTAAACAGAGGATAGATAAATTATTTATTACTAAACAGGATAAAAAAGCAAGGAATAAAAATAAAATTGGGTTGCCTCCCAACAAGCGCTATCGTTTAACGCCCCTTGCTAGGCATAAAAAGCAAGGATAGATCTAGGTATTGCCATCTTTGGTAGGCAATTCATAAGTGGCTCTCATAATAGATTCATAAGGTAATGTAATTTTCTTTCTAGGAAAGTGTTCCATGCCTTTCCTTAATGGAAATTGGAATCTAATATTTCCTTCCTTCATATCAATAATTGCACCAATCGCTCTAAGAAAAGGTCTACCAAGAATAATAGGACATGAAGGATTGCAATATATGTTAAGAACAATAAAATATATGGGCACATAATTCCTATTTTCAACAATAAGAACATCATTAATTCTTCTCATAGGTTTCTTAATAGTGGAATCCACAAGGTGCAAGTTTAGAGACCAATCATCAAAATCACAGAAACCTAACAAATCACACAAAGTCTTTGGAATCGTGGAAACACTAGCACCCAAATCACACAAAGCATAGCATTCATGATCTTTAATCTTAATTTTAATAGTTGGTTCCCACTCATCATAAAGTTTTCTAGGGATTGAAACTTCTAACTCAAGTTTTTTTCATAAGATTGCATCAAGGCATCAACGATATGTTTAGTAAACGCTTTATTTTGACTATAAGCATGAGGAGAATTTAGCACGGATTTCAACAAGGAAATACAATCAATCAAAGAGCAATTTTCATAATTAAATTCCTTGAAATTCAAAATAGTGGGTTTAGCAACATCTAGGGTTTTAATTTCTTCAATCCCACTTTCATCATATTTCGCATCAAGATCTAAAAACTCCGAATTTTTGGAACGCCTTCTAGGTAAAGGTGAATCATATTCAGTCCCATCATTATCAAGATTCATATTTCAAAACAAAGATTTAATAGGGGACACATCAATAACTTTTAGATCTTCATCTTTATTTTCATAGGAACTAGAAGAACACGCTCTTATAAAGGCATCTTTCTTAGCATGCATCCTAGTGGTTCTTTCTTTGCACTCATCAATGGAAATTCTCATGGCTTTGAGAGACTCATTGATATCATGCTTAGGATGAATAGATCTAAGTTTCAAAGAATCAACATCAAGAGAAATTCTATCAATGTTCCTAGCCAACTCATCAATCTTAAGCAATGTTTCTTCAATCAAAGCATTGAAATTCTTTTGCGAAGTAATAATTTTTTTAATATTAGATTCAAAATAAGAGGGCATCTTATTATACTTTCCATAAGTATTGTTGTAGGAATTACCATAATTATTAGAGGGATTACTAGGATACGGCCTAGGATTAAAATTTCCTCTATACGCGTTGTTACCAAAATTGTTCCTACCAACAAAATTCAGATCCATAGATTCATTGTTATTCTCAATCAAAGTAGACAAGGGCATATCATTAGGATCAGAAGAAACACTCTTACTAGCAAATAATTTCATAAGGTCATAGATCTTTCCACTCAACACATTAATTTCTTCTATCACATGCACCTTTTTATTAGTAGATCTTTTAGTATGCCATTGAGAATAATTAACCATAATATTATCTAGGAGTTTAGTAGCTTCTCCTAATGTGATTCCCATAAAAGTGCCTCCTGCGGCCGAATCTAAACGATTTCTAGAAGCAAAATTCAATCCGGCATAAAAATTTTGTATAATCATACACAAAATGAAACCATGAGTAGGGCAATTACGTATCATTAATGTCATCCTCTTCCAAGATTTTGCAACATGTTCATGATCAAGTTGTTTAAAGTGCATAATATCGTTTCTAAGAGAGATGATCTTAGCAGGAGGAAAATACTTAGAGATAGAAGCATCTTTGCACTTGTTCCATGAATCCATACTATTCTTAGGCAAAGACGAAAACCAAGCTTTAGCACAATCTGTAAGCGAAAAAGGAAATAGCTTCAATTTAACAATATCGTTGTCCACATCTTTCTTCTTTTGCATATCACACAAATCAACGAAGCTATTTAGATGGGTAGCAGCATCTTCACTAGGAAGGCCGGAAAATGGATCTTTCATGACAGGATTCAGCAAAGCGGCATTAATTTCACGAGATTCAGCATCGGTAAGAGGAGTAATTGGAGTGCTAATAAAATCATTGTTGCTGGTATTGGTAAAGTCACACAATTTAGTGTTATCTTGAGCCATCGTGACAAGCAAGCAATCCAACACACAAGCAAAAAAAAAGCAAGCGGGCAAAAAGAGGCAAATAGAGAAAGAGAGGGAGGATAGAGAGAGAGAGAGGGCGAATAAAACGGCAAGGGTGAAGTGGGGGAGAGGAAAACAAGAGGAAAATGGCAAATAATGTAATGCGGGAGATAAGGGTTGTGATGGGTACTTGGTATATTGACTTTTGCGTAGACTCCCCGGCAACAACACCAGAAATTCTTCTTGCTACCTCTTGAGCACTGCATTGGATTTCCTTGAAGAGGAAAGGATGATGCAGCAAAGTAGCGTAAGTATTTCCCTCAGTTTTTGAGAACCAAGGTATCAATCAAGTAGGAGGCTACACGCGAGTCCCTCGTACCTGCACAAAACAAATAACTCCTCGCAACCAACATGATAAGGGGTTGTCAATCCCTTCATGTTCACTTACGAGAGTGAGATCTGATAGATATGATAAGATAATATTTTGGGTATTTTTGTGATAAAGATGCAGAGTAAAATAAAAGCAAAGTAAAAAGCAAAGAAAATAACTAAGTATTGGAAGATTAATATGATGAAGAAAGACACGGGGGCCATAGGTTTCACTAGTGGCTTCTCTCAAGAGCATAAGTATATTACGATGGGTGAACGAATTACTGTTGAGTAATTGACAGAATTGAGCATAGTTATGAGAATATCTAGGTATGGTCATGTATATAGGCATCACGTCCGAGACAAGTAGACCGACTCCTGCCTACATCTACTACATTACTCCACTCATCGACCGCTATCCAGCATGGATCTAGAGTATGAAGTTCATGAAAACAAAGTAACACCTTAAGCAACATGACATGATGTAGATGGATAAATTCATGCAATATGATATAAAAAAACCCATCTTGTTATCCTCGATGGCAACGATACAATACGTGCCTTGCTGCCCCTACTATCACTAGGAAAGGACACCGCAAGATTGAACCCAAAGCTAAGCACTTCTCCCATTGCAAGAAGTATCAATCTAGTAGGCCAAACCAAACTGATAATTCGAAGAGACTTGCAAAGATAACCAATCATACATAAAAGAATTCAAAGAAGATTCAAATATTGTTCATAGATAATCTTGATCATAAATCCACAATTCATCGGTCTCAACAAACACACCGCAAAAAGAAGATTACATCGAATAGATCTCCATAAGAGAGGGGGAGAATATTGTATTGAGATCCAAAAAGAGAGAAGAAGCCATCTAGCTAATAACTATGGACCCAAAGGTCGGAGGTAAACTACTCACACTTCATCGGAGACGCTATGGTGTTGATGTAGAAGCCCTTCTTGATGGATGCCCCCTCTGGAGGAGCTCCAGAACAGTCCCCAAGATGGGATCTCGTGGATACAGAAAGTTGTGGAGGTGGAATTACGGTTTTGGCTCCGTATCTGATCGTTTGGGGGTACGTAGGTATATATAGGAGGAAGGAGTACGTCGGTGGAGCAACAGGAGGCCTACAAGGGTGGAGGGCGCGCCTGGGGGGGAGGGAAGGCGCGCCCCCTTCCTCGTGGCCTCCTCCTTTATTTCTTGACGTAGGGTCCAAGTCTCCTGGATCATGTTCGGTGAGAAAATCACGTTCCCGAAGGTTTCATTCCGTTTGGACTCTATTTGATATTCCTTTTCTTCGAAACCCTGAAATAGGCAAAAAACAACAATTCTGGGCTGGGCCTCCGGTTAATAGGTTAGTCCCAAAAATAATATAAAAGTGGATAAGAAAGCCCAATAATGTCCAAAACAGTAGATAATATAG
Source organism: Triticum aestivum (assembly GCF_018294505.1). Taxonomy (NCBI): domain Eukaryota; kingdom Viridiplantae; phylum Streptophyta; class Magnoliopsida; order Poales; family Poaceae; genus Triticum; species Triticum aestivum. The sequence continues at coordinate 313,057,830 of NC_057797.1, forward strand.
CATGGAGCAATCAAAAATTATAGATATGTTGGAGACGTATCATGGAGCACGTGAACTTCTTGCAACAAACCTTTTAGGATTTCAGTTTTGTATTCTTTTATTCTCGTCTGAAACGCATTCCGTATAGTAGTTGAACTGCTCGCTGTTTTCATATTGAACTTTGTGGAAGTGCTCAGAGTTCCACAAATGATAAATCATTAGGAACATATTGGAAAGTCGCAATGTTTTTTAATACGGTTAAACTTTTCTTTTCGAACAACATAAACCAATTTATTTTAACCATTTATTTTTGGAATAGAGTATACAACATACCTCTTGGAAAGCTGTTGAATAGAAAAGAACTTTTTTTCATGTACAATATTTTTATTCCAAATTTGTAATGTATTGAGAGAACTATTTTAAAACATGAGACACAATATCTTTTTTTTGTTTTTTGAACATGTAAACACAAGATGAACCTCTCTAGCAATAATTTTTGAACTTCCAAGCGAAGAGCTCTTGAACTTCTAGCAACAAATATTTCAGAATTCACCTTTTTACTCTTTTTCTCGTACGAAACACACACCATGCAGTACGTGAACTTCTCGCTGTTATCACTTCGAACTTCTCTCCGTTTCACTTTAGTAACGGAAAAAATCTGAGTTTTTATAGACATCGAACCACTCTAACTTTTTTAGTTGAAATTCTTTGTGTGTTTTTTCGAAATGTGAAAATTTGGTGTTCTTGATTTTATTTCTTTTAGTACCAAGAAAATGTCAGTTTTTTATAAATAGGGAACTTCTCTATTTTTTTAATTTGGACTTCTTAGTTTATTCTTAGAAAACATAAAGTTTTTAACTAAGAATCAAACATATTTTTTGAAATTGAATTTCATACTTATATTTTTCCTACATACAAAAAGAATTTGAGTTTTTCCGTATATGTGGAACTACTTCGTTATTTTAATTTGAACCCCTTGCTTCTATTTCTTTAGTAACATGGAAAATCTTAGTTTTTTATAAATACTGAACTACTCTATTTTTGTAATTTGGACCTCTTAGTTTATTTATTTTTGGTAACAAACAAAATCCTAGTTTTGTAATAAATATTTAACCGCTACCTTTTTAAATTTGAACTTCTAGAGTTTTCCTAGGGATGGTGAAAATCTTTTTTATGAATTTTTAACTACTCTATTTTTAAAATTTGAACATATTGCTTTTTCCATTTTTGAACTTCTTGTTTTCATTCTTTAATAACGAGGAAAATCTTAATTTTTTATAAATATCAAATTGCTCTTTTTTAAATTTCAACTTCTTGGATTTATTTCTTTTAATAACGGAAAGAACTCTTGTTTTTTAAACATCAAGCCGCTCCTTTTTTAATTTGAACTTCCAGGGTTTTTAACAGGCAAAATCCCTTTTTTATCAAACTATTTGAGTTGTTTTTTTCGTACTTGATCTTCTTTATGTTTATAATAAACATTGAACTTTTTCATCTTTTAAATTTGAACCTGTAGGCTTTTTCTAGAAATGGGGAAATGTATTTTTGTTTTTATAATTTTTGAAGTGATCAATTTTTTAATTTGAACTTCAATGTGCTAGTATTACACAAAGATCAACTCAAAATAGCTCTGATTTTTCCATACTATCTATATTTTGAACCGATCTATGTTTTCTATTTGAACTTCTTGGTTATCCTTTTAGAAACTGGAAAGCTATTGTTTTTTAATAAGACATTAAGCTTTTATTTTATGTCTTTACTTCAAATTTCTTGAACTTGTGAGCTTATTAATTTTGTGGCATTTCTTTTTATGCAAACTTCCTCGGATTAAAGTTTTCTGTTTTCATTTTTATGGGTACTTTTTTCACACGTGTTTTGAATGAACTACGCTCCATGTAAGAAATGTTTTGCTTTTGATTTTGAACTTCAAGCTAGGTGGGGGAGGTGGTCTAGTGAACTTCGTTATGTTTGTTTTGCCAAAAGCTACCTTTTTTCTACCCAAATTATTTAACAAAATGTGAGCTTCTACCTATGTTATTAGTGGGTGCGGGGGTTGGTTCCTAATTCACACAAGGAAGAGTTACAGAAACAAACAAAACACAATAGAACAAAACATACTAGACCACAGCTGTACTAATTACTGTAGACAATTGTCGTCTCCAATTTTTTCACTTACCGGGTAGTTCTAATACATGGCCTTTCCACACAATAAATATGAACTTCTCAGAACATAAATTTCATTCAACACTTTTTCTACACAAAGAACATACATGAAGAGGTTGAAGATGTGCACGCGGGATGCATCAACATGTAGGAAAGTTTACTACTAACTAGCACACGGGAATCAAGATGGATCAAAAGAAATGCTTACACATCTTGAATCAAAGATGGATCAGAAATGCTTACACATCTAGAATCAAAGACGGATCAGAGGTGCGTCAAGAAGTAGGCGGGGGTAGCGGCACGCAAGGAGGAGGTGGGGGCACCGGTGCGCCCAAAAGGAGGCGGGGCCGGGAGGCGCGCCGGAGCAGAGTGGGCGGCGGCTAGAGGTCGAGGGGTGGTGGTGGAGCGACGAGGGGATAAGGGGTCGGGCGCTTTGGGATTCTTTTCGCTCTGCCGATCTCAGCAAGATCTCGTCGTGTCCTTATAGGCCGTGCTGTGATCAGAATAACTATTCAGAATAACTATTTTTTCACGCCGTGTCCTTATATAGCCAGTCTATTCTGCTAACACTTCTGCACTGCACGCTCAACGCAAGGGCACTGCACTTTCTGTAGAAAGGGTACTGCAATATAGAGACTAGTGAATTTCGTGTCAAAAAAACTGCATGCGGTGTTTTTCGGTACTGTTTTCACTCTAGTTTTTAAACCATTTATCGGAATGAGGCGTGTAATATACCGTCAAGAAGCTATGGATTAGGCACAACCTCGCCATGTAGAAATGTTTTAGAGATTCCTCACAGTTTAACAGCAGTTTCGAAAATTTTGCGACTCACGACGAGTGGCAGTGAGCGCTTTTCGCATTTTTTTCTAAACTGCTCATCAGAAAGAAGCAAATGATACATTGTTGGAAAGATATCGTCGAAGTGCAACTTTTCAAATGTATTATTTTCTCTAATGCTTTACGGTTTATCACGTAATTCCGTTTTTTGGAAGTTTTGTAATTTCAGTACTGTTTTCGCTCTATTTTGAACCATTTGTGAAACGGGGCGTGTTATACACCGTTGGAAAGCTACGGATGAGGCACAACTTTCACATGTAGAAATGTTTTTCAGATGCCTTGCGGTTTTTAGTTAATTTTGAAAATCGTGCGGCTGACGACGAGTGGCAGCGGCCGTTTTTCGTGAAATTTTTGCAAACCACTATTTTTCATCGTTACGCCGTTGGAAAGATATCAACTAGCCGCAAATTTTTCATATATATTACTTTCTCTAATTCCTTCTGCTTTAAGAGCAGTTTTGAAAGTACCGAAATGCAAACACTCTGTTTTTCACGATACCCAAATTGACGAGTAAACTTCATCCGACAGAAAACCACACTACTTACGATGGGTAAGTGCATTGCATCATTTCTTTTGTCAGACATAATTTTTCATTAGACGAGGAAGTGAAGTGAGCGACTGCACTGCTTCGAACTAAAAGTCGCATTGCATCGAACGGGCTACCGAATTTCATGTTTTTTTGTCGGACATAAATTTTACAAGACGAGGAAGTGGAGTGCACTTGACATGAAGCGTAAGTGAACCACAACACCATCGACACGTGAACAACATTACTTTTTTGTCGTTTTCGTAACAATTTTCTGCACGTCACATTTTGGGAGTAAGTGAACTGCAACACTACCAAAAATGAACTGCGACACTATAGAAAGTGAATGACATGACTTTTTTTGTCTTTTTTCATACTTAGTATTTTTTCGGGTGTAGACCAGGCAAGGGTGAGCCGTAGAGATGAGGCAAATGAACCACGACATGTATCAAAGTGAACTACATAATTTTTTTGCCCTTTTAAATTTTCTTTTGTAAATTCATCTAAACTACATGGTCAATGTTAATGAGCGACATCATATTTTTTGTGCATCCGTGTTCTCCTACAAAATATAGTTAAATGAACCGCGAGAACAATAATTAGTGAACCACATTTGCACTCATGTGTTTTTCGTCGCAAAAAAGTGGATTGCACACAACTATTTTCCGTATGCACGGTTTTCGTTCTATATTCGAAGCACTAATGTGTATAAAAAAATCTGTGATATCACAATGAATTGCATTGTTTTTCCTTTTCAGAGTGTGTGCAGTGCACTTTATATTTTTGTTGTTCCTAGTTCTCTTCTGCAATAAATAGTAAAACAAAGCACAAGAATAACAAATAGTGAACCAAGCTGCACTTTGATAATCTCCAATATAAAGCACAAAAAATTTAGACTTCGATTGACAAAAATAATTGAACTGCAATGCACCATGATAGCACTTCTTTTCCCCTCTGGCCACTACATTGAAGTGAAGGCCCCTGAAAAACTATATGATGCTGGCAACATGGACGTCGATGTTCTCTCGTCCATTAACAGCCGACACTGGTAGAACAAGGTGCTATACAAACGGTTTTAACCCCTTTCCACGATGGCATTTGAAACCGTTGCCAAGTGAGTGTGGGCGATAGGGGGTCCTTCCCACACGACCCAGAAACCGTCGGGGATATTCCCTCCTGGCACACACGCTCGGAAAAATGAGGTCGTGTGCGATCGGTGAGCGACCAAATAAGGTTATACGTATAGTAGTGCTAAAAAATACAATTATACAGGAGAAATTGTTTCCGATCGTAAGTACATCCCACATTGTCAGTCCCCACTAAACCTTTCCGTTCGTATATACATCCCACACAGTCGCTCGAAGGAAAATGTTTCCGTTTGCAGCTACATCACACACGTGTTGGGGAACGTAGCATGCAATTTCAAAAAAAAATCCTATGATCACACAAGATCTATCTAGATGATGCATAGCAATGAGAGGGGGAGAGTGTGTCCTCATACCCTCGTAGACCGAAAGCGAAAGCATTATGTTAATGAGGTTGATGTAGTCGAATGTCTTCATGATACAACCAATCCAAGTACCGAACGTACGACACCTCCGTGTTCAGCACACGTTCAGCTCGATGACTTCCCTCGAGCTCTTGATCCAATATAGGGTCGAGGGAGAGTTCCGACAGCATGACAATGTGGTGACGGTTATGGTGATGTGATCTCCATAGGGCTTCGCCTAAGCACTACAATGCTATGACTGAAGGAGTAAATTGTGGAGTGGGGCACCGCACATGGCTAAGAGATTTCTTGGTGTGTCTTTGGGGTACCCCCGCCCCCGTATATAAAGGAGGCAGGAGGAGACCGGCGGCTAGGAGGGGCGCGCCAAGGGGGGAGTCCTACTTGGACTCCTAGTCCAAGTAGGATTCGCCCCCTTTCCTTTCTCCACCGGAGGGAATAGGAGGAGAGGGAGAGGGAAAGGGGGGTGCCGCCCCTCCCCTAGTCCAATTCGGACATCCATGTGGGGGGGGGGGCGTCCACCACTTGCGTCCCTCCTCTCTCTCCACTAAGGCTCACTATGGCCCATTATTTCCCCAGGGCGTTCCGGTAACCCCTTGGTACTACGGAAAAATACCCGAATCACTTGGAACCATTGTAATGTCTGAATACTACCTTCCAATATATGAATCTTTACCTCTCGACTATTTGGAGACTCCTTGTCATGTCTGTGATATCACCCGAGACTCCGAACAAACTTCGGTCACCAAAACACATAACTCATAATACGAATCATCATCGAACATTAAGCGTGCGGACCCTACGGGTTCGAGAACTATGTAGACATGACCGAGACACATCTCCAGTAAATAACCAGTAGAGAAACCTAGATGCTCATATTGGTTCCTACATATTCTATGAAGATCTTTATCAGTCAAACCGCATAACAACATACGTCATTCCATTTCTCATCGGTATGTTACTTGGCCGAGATTCGATCATCGGTATACTCATACCTAGTTCAATCTCGTTACTGGCAAGTTTCTTTACTCGTTCTGTAGTGCATCATCCCGTAACTAAGTCATTAGTCACATTGCTTGCAAGACTTATAGTGATGTGCATTACCGAGAGGGCCTAGCGATACCTCTTCGATACATGGAGTGACAAATCCTAATCTTGATCTATGCCGAATCAAAAAACACCTTCAGCGACACCTGTGGAGCATCTTGATAATCACCAAGTCGCGTTGTGACGTTTGATAGCACACAAGGTGTTCCTTTGGTATTCGGGAGTTGCATAATCTCAAAGTCAGAGGAATATGTATAAGTCATGAAGAAAGCAATAGCTATAAAACTCAACGATCATAATGCTAAGCTAATGGATGGGTCTTGTCCATCACATCATTCTCTAATGATGTGATCCCGTTCAACATATGACAACACATATCTATGGTCACGAAAGTTAACCATCTTCGACTAACGAGCCAGTGAAGTAGAGGCATATTAGGGAAACTCTGTTTGTCTATGTATTCACACATGTACTAAGTTTCTGGTTAATACAATTCTAGCATGAATAATAAACATTTATCATGATATAAGGAAATATTAATAACAACTTTATTACTGCCTCTAGGGCATATTTCCTTCAGTCCCCCACTTGCACTAGAGTCAATAATCTAGATTATGTACTAATGATTCTCACCCCATGGAGTCCTGCTGCTGATCATGTTTTGCTCATGGAAGAGGCCTAGTCAACGGGTCTACAACATTCAAATCCATATGTATTTTAAAAATCTCTATGTCTCCCTCCTCGACTTGATCGCGGATGGAACTGAAGCGTCTCTTGATGTGTTTTGTTCTCTTGTGGAATCTGGATTCCTTCGCCAAGGCAATTGCTCCAGTATTGTCAGAAAAGATTTTCATTGGACCCGATGCACTAGGTATCACACCTAGATCAAATATGAACTCCTTCATGCAGACTCCTTCATTTGTTGCTTCTGAAGCAGCTATGTACTCCGCTTCACATGTAGATCCCGCCATGACGCTCTGCTTGGAACTGCACCAACTGACAGCTCCACCATTCCATATAAATACATATCCAGTTTGTGACTTAGAGTCATCTGGATCAGTGTCAAAGTTTGCATCGACATTACCATTTACGACGAGCTCTTTCCATAAACGAGAAACATATCCTTAGTCCTTTTCAGGTATTTTAGGATGTTCTTGACCGCTGTCCAGTGATCCACTCCTGGATTACATTGGTACCTCCCTGCTAAACTTATATCAAGGCACACATCAGGTCTGGCACACAGCATTGCATACATGATAGAACCTATGGCTGAGACATAGGGAATGACTTTCATTTTCTCTCTATCTTCTGCAGTTGTCGGACATTGAGTCTGACTCAACTTCACACCTTGTAACACAAGCAAGAACCCTTTCTTTGACTAACCGATTTTAAACTTCTTTAAAACTTTATCAAGATATGTGCTTTGTGAAAGTCCAATTAAGCATCTTGATCTATCGCTATATATCTTGATGCCCAATATATAAGTAGCTTCACCGAGGTCTTTCATTGAAAAATTCTTATTCGAGTTGTCGGTGTACAAAAGTAGGGGCCCTCCTTTGCACCCCTTTACTTGTGCATGGGCAGTCAGAGGCACACCTACGGATGCACTAAGTAGGGCAAAGGAGGGAAGCCGGAGCACAAGACAACCGAAACAACGCTAAGACCAGAGGCATAGAGAGCAAAAGGGCGAGGTGGACTTCCCGGGAAGACCTTTGCCGGGCGGCTTCCGTAGCACCGGCAAGATCCTTGCCAGGGCAACTTGCCTGACACCAGCAGAGCGCGCCACCCTTGAGCCCTAGGGTTTCCAATACTATCAAATACATTGGGACCAAGGCTTGGGAGGCACCTCCATGGTGGCATGCAGATCATTGTGGAGATCATAAATACATAAGATCAGATGAGGACCAGAAGACGACAATCCTTGGCAAGATCCTTGCTAAGTAAATCCACAAGACCCCCGGCAAGATCCTTGCCGGGGATGACCGCGGTGCCTCGGGAAGACCCTTGTCGGGGCCCCAGCAAGACCCTTGCCGAGGACATCTGTGGGGCCGCAGCCAGGCCCATGTCTGCCAAGACTCCACCACCGCTCCCATGCAGCTACTAGCTCAACCAGCTGGGTAGGCCTCTGCGTGCCAGCGTGCGGCCTCCACACCGACCCAGCAAGCACTTGCATGGTGGCATGCAGATCTTCGTGAAGATTCCATCACCACGCCAGCCCAGCAGCCAGCCAACGTGGCGCTACAATGCCTCAGCAGCTCGGACGTGTGTTAGAGCCAAGCGAGGCGGCGACAGTTGGGACGAGCTTCCTTGTCGTCCCCGATAAAGCAAGAGGGTCATGTTGGCAGCGCATGAAATGTGTTTGTTTGGCGATGCCATAGGATAGACTCATCCATTATACACCTTTCCACCTCCTGTGTGCCACTGTGGCAACCCCTTTTGTCTATAAAAGGAGGCCCGAGGCGTACTGGAGAGGGATTCGGATCTTTGGAACTAGACACACACCGTAGCTAGATCAAGAACTCAAGAACACTCAAATTTACATCAAAGCAGGACTAGGGTATTATGCGTCTCCGCGACCCGAACCTGGGTAAATGATCCTTATGCTGACCGCCAGATCCGCTCTTTGCACAACCCCGCGCCGGCCAACCGTACAAGGGATCCAAGTGATTCCATAGATCTACCAGTTAGTTTAGCAGTTCTTCATCGCCATGGCTCCCAAGAAGAAGACGATCACAAAAAATGGCTTTGGCGATATTCTTTTCAGTGTGCATCATGTCGATGTTGTTTGGGTAAATGAGGTCTCTAAAGTAAGGCAGATCCCAGAAGCATGTCTTGTGAGTCCAAGCGTGTTCCTTATTATACCCCTTGAAATACCCTGGATGCTCTGGATCTGGCTCGAGAGTGTTTAATTGATCTAGAGTCTGTTGGCCTGTCAACGCAGGTGGTGGTGAGTGTTTGACAACTCTACCTTTGATGAAGTTCTTCTTGTCTTTCCTGAATTTATGGCCAGGATGTAGAAACGGTCTATGCAAGTCGAAGCAACTATACTTCCGCCCTGCCGTCAACCAACTAAACTCAAGAGCTCCCTTGCATGTAGGGCATGGGAACCTTCCATGCACACACCAGCCAACGAATAGCGCATACGCCCGCAAGTCATGTGTTGAGTACATGTACCAGGCACGCATTATGAAGTTCTCTTTGCTAAAGGTGTCATATGTCTTGAACCCATTATCCCAAATTTCTTGCAATTCGTCCTTAAGCGGCTGCATGTACACATTCATATTCTTCCCCGGATAGTTGGGCCCTGGAATTATCAACGTCAGGAAAATGTTCTTTCTTTGCATAATCTGGCCGGGGGGGAGCGGGGGGTAACAGCTGTATGCGGTTGCCATCTGACCAAACAGACTGAACCCATCTGTGCTGACGGCGAGTCGAGGATGCCTTGGATCTGCCGTTTTTTCCTTATCTAATGCATCGAAGCGCTTCCACGCTTCACCATTCGATGTGTGCACCATCATCACATTCCCATCTGCATCTAGTTCGGTTCTTTTGCCCGTTTTGTGCCATGTCATCTGACTGGCCGTGTCTTCGACCATGAAAAGAAGTTGAAGTCTTGGTACGATTGGCATATACCAAAGAACATTAATGGGTATTTTGGTCTCCGTCTTCTCATCCATACCATTGTCTACCACAACATACCTGGAAGAATTGCAAATGGGACAATAGTTCAAGTCCTCATACTAAAGCCTAAATAAGACACATCCTTTCTCACATGCATGTATCTTCTCATAGGGCATCTTAAGAGCACGAAGGATTTTGTCTGACTGGTACAAGTTTGGAGGTAGCACATGGCCTTTGGCTCGAAATCATCCAAATACTGTCATCATCGTGTTGTAGCATTCTCTGCCCAAGTTGAATTGAGCCTTCAGAGCCATTATTTGTGAGATGGCATCCAACTTACAAAGCTCTGTGTGCTCGTGGAGAGGACGTTTTGAGGACTCGAACATTTCAGTGAAGGCCTTTGCAGATTCCTCCATCTCCTCGTCTGAGTCCCGAGCATCGTCAAAGTCTTGCACCATGTTTGCGGTCCCGTTACCATGCTCGTCGGTGCAATGATGAACCACATCGGCTCTGGCATGTTGGGCAGACTCACCATGTAATGTCCAGACCGTGTAACCAGGCGTAAAACCAAACTTCTACAAGTCTTTACTCATTTCAAGATCGTCCCTCTTTTTATAGTTGTCGCAACAGGCACAGGGGCACCAGCTTAATTCCTGGCCATTTGCAAATGCGGCTCTAAAAACCCCTTGGTTTTTGTTAACCATTCCTCGGTCCAAACTTTCTGACTAGTGTAACCGGTGTACATCCATGCACGATCACTCATCCTACTGGACACACAAGAAATATATACATAATTAAGCAAACCATGCATACCCATCAGTTAATGGAGTTTGTCAGTTTTATTACGTCCATGCAACCTACACGCTAATAGGTAAAAATAGGTCCTAATCCCACCCGAGTATGTGTAGATTGGGTTTGTTTTCCCATGCTCTACTCCGGATCTGATGCAAAATTTTGGCAGCACCTCCCCGCTGTTCTCCTGATACACGTCTCAGCAATAAGCAGAGAGGATGTGTACCCAGAGAACAATAGGGAGGCACTGACGATTCTACATCTGATCCAGAGCAGAGCATGTGGGAAAATGAACCCAATCTACACATACTCGGGCTGTCCATGGATAACGTTGGGCAATTCAAAAAAATCACAATTATAAATATGAAAATGCATGCATATTTATAAATGTAACCCTTTCGAACGGGAGACGCATAGTGGTTACGCATACTGATGATTGACACCTATAGCTAGCTTGTTTCATCGGCACGAAGATCGGAACAGAGAAAGTGAAGGGGGGAGGAGGATATGTCATTTGTGCTCACCAACGAACGCAAGGGCAGTGTCGTCGAACACCAGACCCTCGCAGCGACGAAATAACTGCAAATTTGAATCGAAAGATGAATAACATAGCAATTTTGTTTCTTCCGTCGACCTAACTAAATTTTTACAGTAGGATGAGTGGGTTAGGGGGTTCTTGGAATTGATGGAACCCTAAATAGCAAGTATTCGACATCGACGACCACATGTATCTCGCACCGATGATACTTGCTATTTAGGGTTCCATCGACACTGAGGAACCCCTAACCCGCTCGTCCCCGGGCGCCCTCTTTTTTCCTTTCCTTCTTCTTGTTCTTCTTCTTATTTCTTCTTCTCCCTCCTCCTCTTCCACCCTCCTCCTCCTCCTTCTACTCTAAAATAAACTAAACTAAACTAAACTAAACTAAAACTAAAACTAAAAGTAAACTGAAAATAAAACTAAACTAAAACTAAAACTAAAACTAAAACTAAAACTAAAACTAAAACAGAAACTAAACTAAAATAAACTAAAAAAACTAAACTAAAAAAGGGGGGAAGAACAAACCTGCAGGCGCCGGTGGAGGGCGAGGTCGGCCGGTGGGGCTGGGCGGCACAAGGGCCGCGGGGAGGAGGGTGGCAGTGGGGTGGGGCGGCGCAGGGCCGCGGGGAGGAGGGCGGTAGCGGGGCAGGGCGGCGGGGCAACGGGGCAGCGGGGCGCGGGGGCGGGGGAGGGCTGGATGGTGATAGGGGCTGGGTCTAGGGGGCGGGGCTGGCGGGTGGCGGCGTCGGGGGAGGAGAGAGGCGAGCGCGCGGGAGGGAGGCAGAGAAAGAGAGAGAGAGAGCGGAGATGGCTCGGCCCGTTAAGTGGGCCTTCTTTGCCGTCTGCTAGAAGACAACAAAGACAGCGGCCGTTTAGGGCTGGCCCACGTCACCTCTTTGCCGTCCACCGGCGGACGGCAAAGAACCTGGCCTAGCCACGCTGTGCCCTGTGAGGCCCACCTGGCCATTTGCCGTCTGCCTTCTTGCTCTTTGTCGTCAGCTGGCTGACGGCAAAGAAGTTGCGGATGGCAAATAGACTTTTTGCCATCCGCACTTTCTTTGCCGCCCGCTTTGTGGGAGCGGATGACAAAGAGGCTCTTTGCCGTCAGCCGGCAGATAGCAAAGAGGTGGCAGACGGCAAATTGCCAGATTCCAGTAGTGTTACCCGCATATCTTTTAGATGTTGGTCCGTTGCTCTGGCAAGTCCATCCCGAGCAGCTCAGATGTACGCATCGGCCGAGCTAAAGGCATCGAATGCTTCCTTTGAAAAGCCGAAGTCACGGAGAACGGCCCTCCGACGACGTTGATTCATGGCGCTATCCACTTCAGAGTTCGTGACAGACATATCGTCCAAATCATCTGCGGAAGGACAGTCCGGCGCCTCTCCCGTGTCAGCCCCCGTCCTTAGGGTAGGGTATGGAACCTGACTAGTGGAGGCACGACCGGCAGGATCCCCGGACATAGTCCGGCGGACGCTTTTCCTGATAAAATGCGGCGGATGACGTCACAATTTGATGTGGCGACCAGGAGACATATTTTAAAAAGAAAGCATCACCTCTTTGATGAAGGTTCTGCCATATTATCATTTGCCTTTGTATTTGAAGATGTGCTCGACGCGGGCAACACTCTCCTCGGAGATGCTTCTGGTGCATGTTGTGGTGTATAGCACCTGCCCTTTGGAGCACGAAATAGCGCGGTGGGTGAGTGTCGGTGTCAAAACCGGCGGATCTCAGGTAGGGGGTCCCGAACTGTGCGTCTAAGGCAGATGGTAACAGGAGGCAGGGGACACGATGTTTACCCATGTTTGGGCCCTCCTGATGGAGGTAAAACCCTATGTCCTGCTTGATTGTTCTTGATGATATGTGTATTACAAGAGTAGATCTACCACGAGATCAGAGAGACTAATCCCTAGAAGCTAGCCTATGGTATGATTGTATGTTGTCCTACGAACTAAAACACTCCGGTTTATATAGACACTGGAGGGGCTCGGGTTACACAAGGTCAGTTACAAAGGTGGAGATATCCAGATTTGTATTACCTAGCTTTCCTTCCACGCCAAGTAGAGTCCCATCCGGACACGGGACGAAGTCTTCGATCTTCTATCTTCATAGTCCAACAGTCCGGCCAAAGGATATAGTCCGGCTGTCCGGAGACCCCCTAATCTAGGACTCCCTTAGTGAGGCATAATAAAGAAGCTCTTTGGAAGAAGGTGTCTCTTAAATTACTTACGTGTGAAGTAGGGAGGAGGCCGGGATAATAGGCGATGATGGGCACTTCTGTACCATCATAGCTCGCCTGGTAGAATACTCCATTCCCAAGCTCCACAAATATGTCCGGATCTTCTTCGAATCCGTGGTCAAGGTCCCGATTGTGATCCTTCGGCTGGGGGTGGGGCTATGGATCCCCTCAGTAGCCTTCTGCCATTCCTGTTGCGAGTGGATAGGTTACTATCCGTTAAAAAGGATTCAGGGAGAGGATTGAGTAAAATGGTGGGATTGGAACTTACCCAGCTAGGAGGATTATAGATGGCAAATCCATCTCGACATTGGAGACTGGTGAACTCCACCTTCTCCCCTTTGTACAGTTCGGCCAATATTTTGGCCAAAGGGGCGGGGGTTTTCGGACCCTTCCGACCGCAGCGTGAGGCGTCATCTTCCCCATTATAGTGCCACATGGGAAGCCCTCTGTATTGGAGTGTGTCGGTGTCAAAACCGGCGGATCTCGAGTAGGGGGTCCCGAACTGTGCGTCTAGGCCGGATGGTAACAGGAGGCAAGGGACACGAAGTTTTACCCAGGTTCGGGCCCTCTCGATGGAGGTAAAACCCTACGTCCTGCTTGATTAATATTGATGATATGGGTAGTACAAGAGTAGATCTACCACGAGATCAGAGAGGCTAAACCCTAGAAGCTAGCCTATGGTGTTATTGTTGTTGTATATGTTGTCCTACGGACTAAAACCCTCCGATTTATATAGACACCGGAGAGGGTTAGGGTTACACAAAGTCGGTTACAATGATAGGAGATCTGTATATCCGTCTCGCCAAGCTTGCCTTCCACGCCAAGGAAGGTCCCTTCTGGACACGGGACGAAGTCTTCAATCTTGTATCTTCATAGTCCAGGAGTCCGGCCATCCGAACACCCCCTAATCCAGGACTCCCTCAGAGTGGTTGGACCCCCCGCACTATAGAAATCGCCATTACCTCAATTATTGATAATCTGGACTGGGCGAGTGTCTTAATGTTGCCCATCAACTGACTGACTTCCGTGCTATCCTCCTAACTAGGTCAGGAAGGGTGACATCGTCAATATAGAACCATTCAGAAGGCCAGTCTTCGGATGCCTTTTTCGGCCTGCGGGATAGGTATCCGGTCCCGGCGATGCTCCATACCTTGGCTCCTCCCACTTCGAATATTGATCCCCCTTTATTACGAGGGACGAGGCAGAACAGTTTCCTCCATAATTGAAATTGGACCTCACAGCCCAGGAATAACTAACAAAGAGCAATGTAACCCGCAATGTGTAGGATGGTGACAGGACTAAAATTGTCCAGTTGGAGGCCATAATACTCTAGAAGTCCTCGGAGGAATGGGTGGATTGGAAATCGGACGCCTCTTAGCAAGTAGGGAATGAAGCACACTCGTTCCCCCGGGATGGATTGGGGCAATTCTCCGCCTGAACCCTGCCATTGAAGGACGTCGATCCTGCTCGGACGGGGACTAGATACGCGGGGGGAAGAAAGTCCTGTTTTTGCAGCTTCGTCAACTGACTATGATATACGGAACATCTCTCCAAATCACCTTTTTCGGAGCCGTGGGGACGAGAGGAAGTGCTAGGAGCGCTAGCCATGTTGGAGTGGTTCCTCCTAGCGAGCTCTGAGGATTTTTTTGCATGGTGTTGAATGGATCTGAGATCTAATCTCTTTAAATAGGCGCCTTTCTTGCATGGTCTGGGTGATATGTGCAAAAATACCCCGACCTCTCATATTCGCTTGACACGTGGAAGCTCAAGGTAGGAAGGCGTGGAAGCCGATGGGCGCGACATTAAATGGAAAGACGAATATTACACTTTAAGTCAGGGACTTTGAAGTAATCGGAGGAGGAACCCGCCTTGCAATGCCGAAGACAATCTGCACGCCGGACACATCATCATTGAAAGACTGGTTCATGGGATACTGGGGAGTCCTGGATTAAGGGGTCCTCGGACGTCCGGCTTGTTGGCATGGGTCGGATTATTGGGCTATGAAGGTACAAGACCGAAGACTCTCTCCCGTGTCCGTATGGGACTCTCCTTGGCATGGAAGGCAAGCTTGTCGCCTGGATATGAAGATTCCTTTCTCTGTAACTGACTTTGTATAACCCTAGTCCCCTCCGGTGTCTATATAAACCGTAGGGTTGAGTCCGTAAAGGAAGAAACAATCATAATTATATAAGCTAGACTTCTAGGGTTTTAGCCATTACGATATCGTTGTAGATAAACTCTTGTAATACTCAAATTCATCAAGATTAATCAAGTAGGATGTAGGGTATTGCCTCCATAGAGAGGGCCCGAACCTGGGTACACATCGTGTCCCCTGTCTCCTGTTACCATCGACCCTAGACGCACAGTTCAGGAAACCCTACCCAAGATCCGCCGGTTTTGACAATGACACCAAGCATGCTTAACAACTTGGGAATATAGCAATTGTATTTGTTTCTCATGTATTTGGTACAACCAAATTTGGTTTACTTCTAACAAGGTATACAATAACAGAATGCACGCACAACTCTTGAACATCGCTTTGCAGAATTGAACCAAACAGTTAACTAAACACCACAACACAAATGAACCAAACGTTAACTGAGCACATTGCACAATGTATAACCGAACCAAGCATGCTGGACAACTTGGAAATATAGAAATTGTATTTGTTTCTCATGTATTTTGTAAAGATAAATTCGATTTATTTCTCACATGGAAGACAATACAAAATTGTAGCTTGCAGAATTGAACCAAACAGTTAACTAAAGACGATAACTAATTAACCAAACAGTTAATAAGTGAGCACCACACTGCACGACATATAGAACATATACACTAGAGCAACACATTGCATGGTAAAATTAGAAAGCACAATTCATTAGACAGTTAAGGAAAGGCAGGAGCAGCACACACAATGGGTAAACCAAGCATGCTTAACTGACATAGCTAGCAAATGGCAAGGTGCTCCTCCAAGATCTGGGGGTCGGCACGAACGGAAGCCATCGCGACCTCATCCGCGCATGCGGCCATGATTTGCTTCTCTGCTGCCAAATGCTCCTTGAGCTCTTGGTTATGTTGCGTCCACCCTGGCTCAGGGCAGCGCTCATTTGGTGGAGCTAGGGGTCGGTGATTTGGGTTGAAGGTGTCGCGTCGGCGGTCGGGGCATGTGGGATGTGGAAGGACGAGGAGATGGGGGTCAGATGTGGATTACCTGCCTGGATAGACGAGGCCGAGCAGCGTGAAGGAGGGTCGCCGGTGAGGAGGCAATGCTATAAGCAAGCAGTGAAGGTTTCAACTTGGAAAAGGAAGGCAGAAACAGGGGAAATGTGGCTTTTGGTAAGGGGGAGGGGGCGGGGAGATAGATATTTCCGCGGAATCCGAATATTTTGAATCGGTTCAGTGAAAAAACTGGTGCGCAAAGTGTCATTAGACTCGGTCCCTTATTCAGAACTTTGTACGATATGTTAACATCACAAACAATTGGAATAACTTAACCCGTGTGCGATGAGTTTGAACGTCACTAATTTTGGTTCCAATTTTCCTGGTTACAGTGGTCATCCACGTCATTGCATAATTTGGGTACACAGCACACCCACACTTCTTACTCGAGGAAGTTCAGCAATTAAACAGAGCTAGCTGGCCTAAAAATTACTCTAACAAATTAAAGATCGACACTCTTAATTAAAAAAACAAAGAGTACTACAATGGCTGGTGCTCGTTGGTCTCCGCGGCCTCCTCCATGTCCAGCTCACGCCCGACGGTCTCCTGGGGAAAGGGCTCCATGTCATCCATCGCATCATACTCGGCAAACATCTCGCCATCCACGTCCGCCATCTCTTTGGAAAAGGTCGCCACGAGCTGGGCGTGGGCGGCCGTGATCTGGGCTTGGACGGGCTCTGTCGTTGCAAGGTATGTGGTAGAGGAACGAACGACTGCTCGAACACTCACGACGATTGCCAACTCTCCGGCCGTGGGTTGCTGACCGTTGTTGGAGAAGCTTCGTTCAATTTGTGCAGTCACTGCCATAAATTAGGCATGGGTGGCCTCGACATGGTCGTGGGTGGCCTCCATCAGGGCTAAGGCCACCACTGCGGAACGGATAGCTGTTGTGCCACTCTCGCTGGTTTCTATCCCCGAGAAAGATGTTGCTACCGCCACCTGAGATGCAACAGCGGTCGTTTGGGCTTCCTTGGGCATTCGGTCACAGATTCGAGCCGCGCTCGTGCACCTTGTTAGCATGTGCATGGCTCCTGCAGCCACGCTCTCGCCAAAGTGGAACTCCAAAGTTGCCCTCACGACGTGGGTCCACGTCCCCATCTTTCACCGGCGATGATTGAACAGTGAAATGATATTTGGGGAGCGAGCTAGTGTGCTTGACATGCCGGGTGTGGACTGTATCCGACGCACCTTCTGCATAAGCCATAGGCGTACTATACACCGACGGTGCTCCAGGATATTTTGTACTGCATCTCACACGGTTGGTGATAATAAATTGTATGGGATCTACTTGATTTTTCATCTTGATTGGAATTACATAATAGGGTCACAGCGGCAATGGACGGTGTTTGAATTGCTAGACCTTTTATCTATAGTGAACATGCCACTATATGTGTGTCGTAAATAAATTGGAATTATTCAGGGTTTGTTTGGAAATTTTATACATTAAATTGGTTTTCTAGCCATTTCAGGTGCACAATTCAAAATTAAAGCACATGCACATGCTCCGGTGCACCAACATGGGTTGTAAAATTATATATGTGTTAATGGGTTTATGCTTATGTACCATGCAGAAATGGGGATGAATTTCGAACACCACGACACCGTGGCTCTCCTGCAAATGTTGAGGTACTTGCTTTTGTAATTCTAGTAAATCCAAAACTCGTCTAAAATTCATGAAACTTGACATGATATCATGGAACGGCAGCGACATGCCATGGTAAAAATATTGTGCCATTTGGGGCAGGTGTGGGTATAAGCTTCTCGCAAACCAGAGCTTCTGTCACAACAAGCCTAATGGTTTCGATAGGCTACATGCCACCTTGGTGGACGAAACAATATCTGTTGCCTCTTCTTGCTTTCAAAATGTTTCTCGTGTCAACATAGAACAACATGAGTGTTGTGTCAATTTTTATGGATTTTTCGGGGTTTACTTGGACATCTTTATACATTGACCGAGTTTTCTATGCATTCATGTGCATAAGTCAAATTTGAACTATAGGCCCATGCTCTAATGCATATAAATTAGTTGAAATTTCAAATCTGTGTCCTTGGTTGCATGCTTAGGTCCCATGCAAGAAATGTGAATGAATGTCAAACACCCTACCGCCGTCACTCGGTCGCAAACATTGAGATACCTGGTTTTAAATTCTAGTAAATCCAAAGCTCATCTGAAATTCATGAAACTTGGCATGCTATCATGGAGCAGCATCAACATGCCGTGGTAATTTTTTTGTCCCATTTGGGGCACGTTTAGGGATATGCTTCTAACAAACCAGAGCTTCTCACAACAAGCCTGACGGTTTCGGTAGGGAACATCCCACCTTTGGGGACGAAACAATATCCATTGCCTCTTATTGATTTCATAAATTTTCTCGTGTCAACATAGAACAACATGAGTGTTGTGTCAATTTTTGGGATTTTTCGAGGTTCGTTTGGACATTTTTATGCATTAATTGAGTTTTAAATGCATTTATGTGCATAATTCAAATTTGAAGTACATGCACATGCTCTAATGCATATAAATTGGTTGAGAATTCAAATCTGTGTCCTTGGTTGCATGCTTAGGTCCCATGCAAGAAATGGGAATGAATGTCAAACACCCTGCCACCATCACTCGGATGCAAACATTGAGATACCTGATATTTGAATTCTAGTAAACCCAAAACTCGTCTGAAATTCATGAAACTTGGCATGCTATCATGGAGTGGCATCAACATACCATGGTAATCATTTTGTCCCATTTGGCACATGTTTGGGTATATGCTTCTCACAACTACAGCTTCTCATAACAAGCATGATGATTTCGGTAGGGAATGTCCCTCCTTTAGGGACAAAATGATATGCATTGCCTCTTATTGCTTTCCAAAAATTTCTAGTGCCAACATAGAACAACAGGAGTGTTGTGTCAATTTTTGGGATTTTTGGGGGTTTTTTGACATTTTTATGCATTAATTGTGTTTTGAATGCATTTATGTGCATAATTCATATTTGAACTACATGCACATGCTCTAATGCATATAAATTGGTTGGGAATTCAAATATGTGTCCTTGGTTGCATGCTTAGGTCCCATGCAAGAAATGGGAATGAATGTCAAACACCCCGCCACCGTCACTCGGCCGCAAACATTGTGATACCTTGTTTTTAAATTCTAGTAAATCTAAAAATCGTCTGAAATTCATGAAACTTGGTATGCTATCATGGAGCGGCATCAACATGCCATGGTATATTTTTTCCCATTTGGGACAGGTTTGGTTATAAGTTTCTCACAAATCAGAGCTTCTCAGAACAAGCCTGATGGTTCGGTAGGGAACGTGCCACCTTTGGGGATGAAACAATATCCGCTGCCTCTTATTGCTTTCAAAAAATTTCTACTGTCAACATAGAACAACGGGAGTGTTCTGTTAAATTTGGGAATTTTTCAGGGTTCATTTGGACATTTTTATACATTAACTGGGTTTTCTAGGCATTTTATGTGCATAATTCAAATTTGAACTACATGCACATGCTCTAGTGCATAAGAATTAGTTTAAAAATTCGCATTTTTGTCCTTGGGTACATGCTTAGGTCCCATGCAAGAAATGCGAATGAATTTCAAACACGAGGGCACCATTGATTGTCGGCAAAACGTTGAGATACTTTGTTTTTAAATTCTAGCAAATCCAAAACTCGTCTGAAATTCATGAAACTTGGCATGCTATCATGGAATGGCACCTGACATGCTATGGTATTTTTTGTGTCCATTTTAAGAGAAGACGCTCTCGAATAACAGCCAACAAAGGCATTTTGAAACAAATAGCTGCCACTCTAGGATCGCAAATGTTTGTATAATTCAAATCATGTGTGTTATGTTAACCATTCACGTGACGCCATGTGTCTTCGTTTTGATGGCTATTGGAGGTGCCATGCGGACAACTACTTGAGTGAATGGGAGGTGCAAGCGCAGTACGGTGCACAGGCTTACCGAGAGGCGTGCAAGCTATCCTCCAATGCGCAGGCTCACTGGAAGTGTGCGAGTTGTATGCTGTGCATGCTCACTGGGAATCAAGCCCTTTGATTTCCATGGCCGCCCGCCTTCCTCTCCATTAATGGGGCCTGAGCCGCTGCTTAATATGGGGGGCCTTACTGTTTGCCTCCCATTCCCCTCCCCCCAGCAGACCTCCACCAACGCCATGGCGCAGAAGGATCATCTGCCACTAGTCTTCAAGTTTGGTGAAGTCGACTCCGAGCTGGAGGAGATAGAAAATAATGAGGAATAGGGCCACATGGACATGGCCCAGAACGAGCTGGCCGCGGCGGTTGCTGCCCCCACTCCCATCCCAGTTCCCACCCCTATGACCACGCTAGTGACCATCCCTGTAGCACTGATGGGCTGGTCGGCGAGCACTATCACAGAGCTGGAAGCCGCGGGTGTCAGCGAGGACTCCGCGGACCCACACGATCTTGTGTACATGCCAGCGCCCGTGCCCGTGCATGCCTCTCCACCAATCGCGGCACCGGTCCCCATGCATTTGGCTACACCCACCGCGCCCGTGCCCGTTCACGTGCCCCCCTCAGTGGCATGGGATGCCGCTGTCCACCGCTACCTCTCAGCGCCGCCAGCTACCATCCTCTCGCGCCTCGCCCGTCGATCGCGCGACGACATGATGTTTGATTTACGAGTGTAGAACATTTTGTGCTGCATTGAAGACTTCAACAACAGCGTCCCAGAGGAAAACAACGACTACGACGGCGCGGATGCCGCCTCCGCTGCCGCCGGAAATAATTTTTTTCTTGGATTTAATACTGTATCTCGATCATACGAATATAAATTCGCAGTATGACTTAATGAAAGATATGGTTCGAACTTGCGTTTTTCTCTCTTGCGTCTTTTGAAAAAAACGTTAATGGTTTTTAAATAAAAAACACCCATCGCAAATGTTTTAGTTAGAACACCCATATGCAAATAGACAGCTTCCCCAGGGTGCCAAGGGAAAATGTGTCGAGCAGCATTTGTGCAGCTCTTGATCGCAAACGTTTTAGATAGAACACCTGTATGCAAAGTGAGAGCAGGATTTGTGTATCTCTTCAACGCAAGCGGTTATTTTGGATGACCCGTGTGCAACCACTTACAAACAATTTGGGTATATGGCCATTTGTCAAACTGGAAAGATTGACATTTGTTGTTCTAGTAATGGTGCCATTTGTCAACCTTGTACCACTACGATTTTGCAAAATATGAAGCTAAAAATCACTAGCAGTACCTAATTTTTGCAACTAAAATTCAGTAATTAAGCATAGATTTCATTCATAGATTAAGCAGCCGTTCTTTATACAAACAGTTCAACTTTATAGTTGAACCAACCAAACTTTTCACCAAATGTTACCAACCACGTACTGAAATAGCTAGTTCTACTTTACATATAAGCAAATTTTAAGTACATTGTACAGTTCCACCACATCTATAGTCAGATGAATTGAACAAACTAGCCCCTAAATACTACTACTACAGAGGGGATTTATACTACTTCCGGTAGTCTCTCCTCTGCTGAGCGCGCTCAGTAAGAGGCCGAGGAGGAGCTAGACAACTACAATACGGTGCCTACCGTTGCTGCACCTTCAGCGATGCTCACCTCGAACGCCCTCTGCTGCTCCAAACGACCCCTCCCGAAGTGGTGGTTCTCCTTGTAGATCTCCTGATTCCTCGCCTCTGAGGTGGCGTGTGCCGCGGCCATGACGGTGGTATGGAGCTTTGCATGCTCGATGAGGCGCTCCTCCTCCTCCCGCAGGAACTCGGTGTAGCGCACAAGGTCGCTAACGCACGTGCTTGCATCCACCTCCGCCTCCCACCTTCAGGCGGCGGTGGCGAAGCGGGTGATGACAATGTCGATTGACGGAGGGCTGGCGGCCATGGCAGCCACCTCCCGCCTTAGGGCCAAGGCGGCGGCGCGGCGATGGCCCTGGCTTTTGACTGTGGTGTGGCGGCAACGGCGGCCGGCAATAGCTGTCGACGGGCAGCGGCGGTGGATCATGTTGTGGGTATTCTGCGCACACCCAAAAGGGATGCCACGCACACTACACTATGCCGGGGACTACGCCGCCGCAGAGGTGTAGCCTCCTAGCTGGAGCTGTCCTCTGATGACGACGGAGTGGCTGAGCGACTATGATGAACCGGTGCCATTGGCGATTGTGGGAGAAGCAGACGAGATAAGCTACAGGGAGGGAGGGGAAAATGCGACGCATGACTCACCGGCCGTGAGTGTTTATATAGTAGGCCGGTAAGCATTGGGATTTTGGGGGATTTCACCGAGTCAGGCGGGAATCTTCCGAGGAACCTGCGATGTTGCACGGGAACTATCTCATCGACGATTCATTGGCGCCACCGTTTGGCCAAAAGAGCGCCCCCGCGCGCTGTGCAAGCTTGCGTTGTAAGCCATCTGGGGTAGAGGGGTGACAAGACGTGCGAGAGGAGGATGAAAGGCCACGTACCCCCATCCTGGTTTATAAGTAGGATTTAACTAACAAAAGACGAATGCATGTCGCCAAAGATTATATAGTTGGATTCGCATTTGAACCTAGTTTCCAATTATATAATTTTTATAACATGCATTAACATTTTGTTGGTTAAATTTTATGACAAAGTATGCCACATAATATAAAGGCGACTATAGACCAAGATGAAGGTAGTAGCACACGGCCACTCTCTACGTAGCGACTCAACTGCCAGCCGGCTTGTAGGCGACCATTTCCTGCGTGTTCAACTGCTCCATGCGTGTGGTTGCTTGCGGTTGAGGCGGCTACGACATGCTCTGCTCACGTTCCGCCGCATGTGCTATGCTCTCGCGTCCCTCCGGGTGCTCCACCGTCGTCCCTCCATGCGTGCTGCCAGTGTTTGGGGCCGGCGCACGATCACGCAAGTTCGTGTGCATGTGGTTGTGCCGGGTGTGGCGGTACATTGCAGTAACCCGCTGCAAAACTGCGATGCGGACACACGGAGAATCCAGGCCGCCTGGCCCCCATTTATTCATGCGGCCATTTATATTCATCTCTCGCATCACACGACACAATAAGCACACCCACTGACGGTGTCAAAACCGGCGGATCT
Organism: Triticum aestivum; assembly: GCF_018294505.1. Taxonomy (NCBI): domain Eukaryota; kingdom Viridiplantae; phylum Streptophyta; class Magnoliopsida; order Poales; family Poaceae; genus Triticum; species Triticum aestivum. Next base: position 313,081,378 of record NC_057797.1, read on the forward strand.
CGGGTAGGGGGTCCCGAACTGTGCGTCTAAGGCGGATGGTAACATGAAGCAGGGGACACGATATTTACCCAGGTTTGGGCCCTCTTGATGGAGGTAATACCCTACGTCCTGCTTGATTGTTCTTGATGATATGAGTATTACAAGAGTTGATCTACCACAAGATCGTAGAGTCTAAACCCTAGAAGCTAGCCTATGGTATGATTGTATATTGTCCTACGGACTAAACCCTCCGGTTTATATAGACACTGGAGGGGGCTAGGGTTACACAAGGTCAGTTACAAGGGAGGAGATATACATATCCGTATTGCCTAGCTTGCCTTCCACGCCAAGTAGAGTCCCATCCGGACACGGGACGAAGTCTTCAATCTTGTATCTTCATGGTCCAACAGTCCGGCCAAAGGATATAGTCCGGTTGTCCGGAGACTCCCTGATCCAGGACTCCCTCAGTAGCCCCTGAACCAGGCTTCAATGATGATGAGTCCGGCGCACAATATTGTCTTCGGCATTGCAAGGCGGGTTCCTCCTCCGAATACTCCATGGAAGAGTTTGAACACAAGGATAGTGTCCGGCTCTGCAAAACAAGTTCCACATACCACCGTAGAGAGAATAATATTTCCGCAAACCTAATCTGCTGACACGTTTTGACAGCACGAGATCATGCCATGGCCCGTTCATTATTCGAACCATTTTTCTCAGCCAACACCGCACTTATCGCGAGGCGGTTTTCTTGACACGTCTTGTCAAAGTAGAGATCGTGTTCCCCTTATTACGGGATTCTCATCAATACGGACGTGGGTAACCCAACCACGCCATCAATTACGGCGCTTGTGGAATAAGCGATTTTGCCAGGAAAGTGGGGAGGCGCATTGCGTCTTCCGCCCTTATGAAGGGATTAGGATTCACTCTTTTTACCCACGCCTTCTTCCTCCTTGCATACCCATCCTCGCACACTCGAGCTCCAGTGCCCAAGTTCGCGTCTTTCTTCTCAAACCACTCCAAGCATGTCCGGAGCGGGAGGCAAGTGGATGGTCTTGTCCGTCACGGAGGAGAACATCACAAAGTTATGGTAAGCCGGATATATGGCTGCGGATATCGTGCACCGGCTGCCAGATGCAGGGCAGATCATCCCTACACCCGAACCCCCTGAGAGGGTAGTTTTTCATACCCACTTCGTCCGCGGACTGGGATTTCCCCTCCACCAGTTCGTCCGCGGGCTCATGATCTACAACGGGCTGGATTTTCATGGTCTGGCCCACAATTTCATCCTCAACATCTCAGCGTTTATCATCATGTGCGAGGCGTTCCTCCGCATCAAGCCCCATTTTGGCCTGTGGCTGAAGACCTCCAATGTCAAACCGAAGGTGGTGGCCGGCCAGCAAGCAGAGTGCGGAGGCGCCATGGTGGGCAAGATGCCTAACATCACCTGGCTCGAAGGCTCCTATGTGGAGACCATAAAGGAGTGGCAATCGGGGTGGTTCTACATCACCGAGCCGCGTGACACCAACTGGTGGTGGCCCCCAAATTTCGATCCGGAATCCCCACGCGGCTCACTTCCTCGAAAGAGAAGGGCCTGTCCTGGGGTTCTTCGGTAGAGTTGACCGGACTCTAGACCTGCATCAGGAACATGATGAGCAAGAAAATCAAGTTTGCCAATGTGGTCCAGGTCATCCTCTTCCGCCGGATTCTCCTGTGTCAACGACGGGCATTCAATTTGTGGGAGTTCAACCCGGCCAAGCACCAGACGCTGCGATAGCTCTATGACACGATGCACAAGGACGTCTGGAGGGTGCTGTTCAAGGGTGCCGAGGTACCTCCTTCCCTCTCCGAGGACCGCGGACTCAGCGCAAAATGCCATGCCAATCTAGTAAGTTTCGATATCTCACGGGGTATTTATTTGCCCCAGTTAAATCATGTGCGGGATCTAAGCTTCCATGTCATTAACAGGACTGGATAAAGACAACGGAGGAGCTCGATTGCCCAGCCCCCCTGCCTGAAGATCCGGCAGATGCTCTCCTAACGGAGATGCTGGCTCCGGCACCTTACGAGGTGCCGCCAAAGAAGGCCAAGAAGAAGGCCACGGTGACCCGAAAGGGTCTCCGGCACAGGGTTGTATCAGACTCATTGTCCGATGACTCCGACGCGCACTCCTCCCATGAAAACAAGGAGGAGGAGGAGAGTTCTCCCCCCCAGCTGGGGAGAAAAGAAAAGGAAGGCCGACCCAACCGAGGAGGCCAAAGGGTCCAAGAAGGGCAAGATCCTCCCTCCGGACTGCTCCACGACTGCCGCCTACAGCGGCGATGATTGGCTACCCAGGGTCAAGCCCCTGGTGATGTCGTAAGTATCTGGACACCATAGTATTTTGTGGTATGTTGTAATGCACTGCTTCTTCTCATGCCGAACATGATTGTGCAGTCCATCACGAGCTCATCTGGACGCAACTTCGCCGAGCGGTTCATTGGACTTGTCGGATATGAATAGCAGTTCACTTCCGACCGCCTCCACTCCTTGCCCTGCGGACAACGTCGAGGTGTTGTCTTAACACGCATCGTGCCAAGGGGAGGCAGTCTTGGGGCGCCTCGAGGCGACCTTCCCGACCATGGGTGCAAAGGGAGCCGGACTCCAATGGGCTCCAGGTTCGGCCCCTAGCCGAACACTGCACCGGAATCTTTGGTGGTTCCGGACTCCAGCGGGCGACCCCCCGTTAAGGGGGGCAAGCCACCCGTGCCGGTGTCCTCTGTCTATCCAGAGGCACAGGATAACTTGCTGGAAGCGCTTCGCGGCGCTTCCATCGACGACGAGCACCGCACCATCATGAGTGCGGTGATCGAGAAAGTTCAATTCGCCAAGAACGGGCTGACCGAAGCTTGCGCCAGCCTCCTAATAGGCTTTGAGGTAAGCAATGAAGATATAGGAAAATATGCCCGCATGGATACTAGCCCCTGATGCTTTGTTCGGCGTTCGGAAAGAAAGGCCGGATAGAGGATCAAATGATAACTCATGAGTCTAATGAGAAAAATGTCTATGTGTATGTGCAGGCTTCACTCATGGCCGCTGCCGCATGTACTGTGGAGGTCTCTGCGCTGAAGCAGGACCTAGAGCGGTCCGAGGATGAGCTCGGCCTTACCAAGAGGCAGCTCAAGGAGAGCAAAGGTAAGCAATACCCTTGTCTATATATTTAAAAATAAATCTATGTGTAAATTAATAGGATCATCATGAATTTGCCAGGGGCCACGATCGAAGTGGCAACCCTAAGGAAGGCGCTGTCCGAGGCTGAAGACAAAGTGGCCAAGGGGCGCATGGAACGGGAGAAGCAAGAAGCCCGAGTAGGCGAGGTGCAGCAAGAGCTCGAGGCTCTTGCCAAAAAGCACGAGTCATTGGAGCTTGACTCTAAGATGCGAGAGTCCGAGCTCAGGCATGCGCTTGAAAGCGTCCGAAGTGCCAAGGCCGAAGCACACAAGGCCCTCCAGGAGATTGATGTGGTGAAGAAGATAGCAGCGGGTAAGGCATTCATTATGCAAAGCAAGCACGTGAAGGAGACTTTCCTTTTTCTTACCCGAGTTCAGAGCTCTCCAGGAACGTCTGCAGATCTTCCCCGTAGTGTACTGGATGCCGTGGAGTTTTACCGAGCTGAGTAGGGGAGCTCGACGGAGAAGTTATTCTGGTCTTAGTATACTGGGACCTATCACCCCGTGCTCTCGAGCGACCAGCTGAAGCAGTTGGTCGAGCTTCACAAGGCGACCGAACAAGCCATGAGGGGCCTTATAGTCCGGATGTGGCCTGGCGAGCCCCTGTCCGGCAACTACTTCGGTCTGGTAAGGCGGCTCGTCGACGCCTGCCCACGGCTTGAAGTCATAAAGCGGTCTATCTGCATTGAGGGTGCGCGCAGGGCTTTTGCTCGGGCGAAGGTGCATTGGGCGAAGTTGGACGCCGTGAAGCAGGTGAAGGAGTGGCCGCCGGAGGGCAAGGAGCATCACTGCCCTGAGATGTACTATGAGAGTGTCCTGAAGGGTTCCCGCCTTGTGGCGGTGGGGTGTGCGAAGGATGTATTTTTTGAATGAACATGCTCATGTGATCCTGTAATATGAAACGAGTTCATTTGCGCCATGCGATGCTTTTTTACTTTAAAATATTACCTTCTGTGCGGCCGTTTATAACATCTGAGTGTTGGCCAGTCATCGGCTTCTGCCCCCATGTAATTAGTACTGGGGTGTTCGGGATAAACCTGAGCACTCTTTACCCCAATTTTGGGTCCTTCAAGGGAGGTGTTCAACGCAACGAACCAGGCAATCAGACTATAATGCTTTATCGCTCTCACTTAGCCATAGAAGTCTATAATTTTAAATTTTGGCGAAGCCCCTGGTATTCAGAAGGCCGAATTTGGGGCGCTATACATGCCTAAGCCGGACAAGGCCGACTCCTCGCCCGAAGCGGAAAAAGTCTTTAAGGACTTGAGACCTCTCGAACAGCGACCAGCCTCTCGCCTTACCATGACAGTCAGTTTTCGGCTTTCTCTACTGGGGTGCTCGTCCGGAAGAACCGGGACACAATCACAGTAGTTCTCCCACTGCTACCTTAGCCGATATAGCGGAACGTAAGGTACCAAAGCATGGCAGCCGGGCAAACCCAACATTTGACCAAAGACATGATTCGGAGCTGATGCATATAATGCTAAGTTCGGGGTGCCGCACTATCGGAAGTGTTCTGACTTCTTGCGCAGTATTATGGGGTAAACGAAAGCCCCTTGCGTACTGACCGTACCTGAACGTGCGGGTGCGGATTGTCATAAATGGACATATAAGAGAGAGTGAAAAAAGTTTAAATAATGCAATGATAGACTAATGATATGCATTGTTATTTAAATAATACGTCGAAGCGTACTGGTACAAGTAGTGCAATAAGCAGAAAGTAGGACAATTCGAATGTCCTATCCCAGGGCAAGCTGCGCATAGATAGTGAAAAATGGGTATATCAATTATTATTAGAGACCACCTGGGGGTTCCCGTGTTCATCTTAGCTTGTTGCCGCCTTGGTTGTTGCTTCCGGAATGTGTCCGACATTCGTACTACTGGAAAGGGCTTCCAGAGAGTTATGCCCTGAAAGAGAAAAGGAATGATAAAGTTATACAACCCCTAGGGCGGCTAATCCGCATTGCGGGACGTGCCTTGATCGTGCCCCCGCCTATGTCCATGGTATTTTCAGTGTGTAGTTATGTACGCGCGGCACGGATTTCGTTGCTTGACTGGGACTGGGACGGGGGCCGAATTGCTAGGAGAGCTCTGAGGGTGCCAGGCGATCCTGTTGCAGCTTGTTCCAGACTCGCTTGAAGGTGTCCGGGGGCTATGCCGCCAAATTAGTGGTCTGCCTTAAAAGGCTGCTTTGTGCTTCTGCTGCAAGGGCCGCAATGTGCTCTTCCGTGTGGAGCGAGCGTTCTGTGTTTCCATTTACCGTTATGACCCCCCTAGGTCCTGGAATCTTGAGCTTGAGGTATGCGTAATGCGACACTGCATTAAATTTTGCGAATGTTGTTCGTCCGAGCAGTGCATGATAGCCACTGTGAAACAGGACGATATCGAAGATTAACTCCTCGCTTCGGAAGTTGTCCGGTGATCCATAGACCACTTCCAGTGTGATTGAGCCTGTGCAATGGGCCTCTACACCTGGGATGATGCCTTTAAGGGTGGTTATGCTGGGTTTGATCCTTGAGGGATCCATACCCATTTTTCGCATTGTATCCTGATAGAGCAGGTTCAGGCTGCTGCTGCCGTCCATAAGGACTCGAGTGAGGTGAAATCCGTCGATGATGGGGTGTAGGACCAGTGCGGCGGATCCACCATGACGGATGCTAGTGGGGTGGTCCCTGCGATCAAAGGTGATCGGGCAAGCAGACCATTGGTTGAACTTTGGGGCGACGGGCTCCATTGCATAGACGTCCCTTAGTGCACGCTTCCGCTCCCTCTTGGGAATGTGGGTTGTGTATAACATGTTCACCGTCTTCACTTGTGGGGGGAACCCCTTCTGTCCTCCTGTGTTTGGTGGCCGGGGATCCTCCTCGCCATCACTATGTAGCCCCTTGTCCTTGTTTTTGGTGTTTAACTTGCCGGCCTGCTTAAACACCCGGCATTCTCTGTTGGTGTGATTGGCTGGCTTATCGGGGGTGCCGTGGATTTGACACAAGCCATCCAGTATGCGATCCAAACTGGACGGAGCCAAAGTACTTCTTTTAAATGCCTTTTTCCGCTAACCGGATCTAGAGCCTCTGAATCCGGCATTGAGTGTCGTATGTTTTGTGTTATCACCGTTATTGCGGCGCTTTCGTCTGTTACGACGTTGCCTACCGTTGGCATCTTTGGTATCCGAAGAGCCCAGATTCCTTGATGTGTTGTTGCTGCGAGCCAACCAGCTATCCTCTCCAGCGCAAAAGCGGGTCATAAGTGTTGTGAGGGCTGCCATAGATTTCGGCTTCTCCTAGCCAAGGTGGCGAGCTAGCCATTCGTCATGGATGTTATGCTTGAATGCTGCTAGGGCCTCTACGTCTGAACAATCGACAATTTGGTTTTTCTTAGTCAGGAACCGTGTCCAGAATTGTCTGGCCGATTCCCTTGGCTGCTGGGTTATATGGATCAAGTCGTCAGCATCCGGTGGCCGCACATAAGTGCCCTGGAAGTTGTCCAGAAATGCGTCTTCCAGATCCTCCCAACTTCCTATGGAGTCTGCTGGCAAGCTGTTCAGCTAATGCCAAGTTGGTCCTTTGAGTTATAGTGGGAGGTACTTGATGGCATGTAGATCATCACCACGACCCATGTGGATGTGAAGGAGGAAATCCTCAATCCATACAGTGGGATCTGTTGTGCCATCGTATGATTCGATATTTACGGGTTTGAAACCCTTCGGGAATTCATGATTCATAACTTCATCAGTGAAGCATAGGGGGTGTACGGCGCCTCTCTGCCGGGCTATATCCCGACGCAGTTTGTATGAGTGTTGCCTGCTGTATTCGGCCAGGCCGGATTTACTCTTGGTGTATCTGACGCGGCGATCATCGTCCTGTGTTGACGCGCGTGCCCGTGACCTGTATATTGACCTTGTGATTTTTGCCTTACTGTCCAATATGTCTCATAGGGCCCCTGTGTTGCCCTGAGCCTTAGTATTTTTGATTGAGTGGCGGTGGGGTGCAGGCTGAACTTCAGGCGGAAATGCCTCTCTGGCTCGGCCACGTAGTGGCCGGTCAGCCGCATCGTACACTAGTGAATGAGGTTTCAATGCTTCCTCCTCGAGGTGAGGTAGCAACCTGCGTTTTGGGTAACTCTTGGAGGGGCGCTCGAGTTCGTACTCCTCGACCGCAAGGACTTTAGTCCATCTGTCTGCTAGCAAGTCTTGATCAGCTTGAAGCTATTGCTGCTTTTTCTTCAGCCTATTTGCCGTGGCCATAAGCCGCCGCTTCAAGCGCTCTTGCTTGACGGGGTCCTCAGGCACGATAAATTCTTCATCGCCGAGGCTCGCCTTGTCTTCGGAGAGAGGCATGTAATTCTCCTCCTCCAGTTCTCCATCTGCTGCCCGCTCTGGAGGGCTAGCTTGTTCGTCCTCCGGCTCTACATCGTGCTGGAGGGGATTGTTGTTGTCTTTGGCACTATCCCGAGTGTTATTATCCCCTGTGCCGGTATCACTACTTTTGCTATGGCGGGACTTAGAGCGGCGCCGCTGACGTTGGCGCTTGGGTTGCTTATTGGAGGGGTCATCCTCCGCTGTTTCCTCGCCATTGCCATCTTTGGGGGTGTCCACCATGTATATATCATATGCTGAGGTGGCGGTCTAGCGCCCTGTGGGTGGTGGTTCCTGTTCGTCTCCTGCATCGTCATCCATACCGTCGAAGTCTTCGGAGTCAAAGTCGAGCATGTCGGTTAAGTCGTCAATAGTGGCTACTAAATGGGTGGTGGGTGGGAACCGAATTTCTTTGTCGTCCACATCCCATGCTAGCTGGACATATTTCGGCGAAGTTCTCCTGACAGGGAGAGAGACCTTAATGAATTTAGCACATCGCCGAAAGGTGAGTGCTGAAAGATATCTGCGAAGGTGAACTCCATAATCGACGCCCAATCGGATTCGATGGGTGCAGATGCAGGCGTCTTGGAGTCCGTGGCCGGAGAAGAATCCAGTGGTTCGGCGACGCGACTCTCCTAAGGGGTGAAGTCAGTATCTGGCTCTATCACCACTGAGAGTGCGGCCTCCATGGCGGGGTCTATCCCTCCGCTCTCGGATGGCGCGATTTGCTCCGTATTGATGGACGAAGTAGTTGCAGATGTGATCTCCCGAACATTGTCCGACGGCAGAGTTACGTCATGCTCATCACGACTATGCGGCACACCTGACATGTGCTCGAATCCGTTGAAGATCAAGTCTCCGCAGATGTCGGCCGTGTAGTTCAAGTTTCCGAATTTGACCTGATGGTCAGGGGCGTAGCTCTCGATCTGCTCCAGATGGCCAAGCGAATTGGCCCGCAGTGCGAAGCCACCGAATACAAAGATCTGCCCGGGGAGGAAATCCTCGCCCTGGACCGCATCGCTAGCGATGATTGAAGGAGCCATCAAGCCTTACGGTGACGACACAGTGGAACTCTCAATGAAAGCACCAATGTCGGTGTCAAAACCGATGGATCTCGGGTAGGGGGTCCCAAACTATTCATCTTAGATGGATGGTAACAGGAAGGAGGGGATACGATATTTACCCTGGTTCGGGCCCTCTTGATGGAGGTATTACCCTACGTCCTACTTGATTGTTCTTGATGATATGAGTATTACAAGAGTTGATCTAGCACAAGATCGTAGAGGCTAAACCCTAGAAGCTAGCCTATGGTATGATTGTATGTTTTCCTATGGACTAAACCCTCCGGTTCATATAGACACCGGAGGGGGCTAGGGTTACACAAGGTTTGTTACAAGGCAGGAGATATACATATCCATATTGCCTAGCTTGCCTTCCACGCCAAGTAGAGTCCCATCCGGACATGGGACGAAGTCTTCAATCTTGTATCTTCATAGTCCAACAGTCCGGCCAAAGGATATAGTCCGACTGTCCGGAGACCTCCCTAATCCAAGACTCCCTCACCCACGATGACACATACAAAGAGGACATCCGGCGGTTCCAATGGTGATCCCTGTGGCTCCCATGGCGCTCCCAGCGGCCGCCAACGACAACGGCGGGCAGTTCACCACACATCACGTAGTGGACACACACGAGAGGGGGAAGGCCCTCTCTGTGGTGTACACGAACGATCCGGTCTCGGTGGAGAGCTCCATCCAAACTATGGAGCAGTTCCTTGCCGAGGACATGTACCAAGTGGTCGGCTTCGAGCTCGAGTACACCATCGGTCGTGCTGGGCACGATCAGAAGGTTGCCGTCGCCCAGTTGTGCATGCGACTTGACGTCCTCATCTACCACTACCACATGGTCACAAGGCCTTGCGACCCTTTTCCAGGTTTATCACAACTCCAACTATAGTTTCGCTATGGTGGACACCACGAACGATCTAAAAGCGGTCAAGGTTTCGGGCTTGAAATGCCCGAATCTTGTCAACATCCAGCACCACTAGAAGGTCTGGGGCAGCGACAAAAACAAACTGAACTCCCTGGTTGACCTCACCTCTACCATGATCGACCCCTACTACATGAAGATGAAGAATGTGAGCAAGAAGGACAAGAATGCCTGGCACAGTGTGTGGCATGAGAGACTGGATGAACAACATGTCAAGTATGCAACCAAGGACGCTTACACAAGCTACGAGATGTACAGGCGGATCGTTGACATGAGGAAGTGTCTTCTTCCTGCCCAGATGAGGGTTCGAGCCACAGAAAGAAGTAGATTACTAGACGACCGTTTCTCCTACTTTAGAATGCATGCAATTGTTTATTGAGGTGTGTGTGAATGATCTGTATATCATCTATGTTATTATTCTATAGACAGAGCAAATCACATGGCTTATTAGCAGCAATCGTCCGTGTTATTATTGGTCTTTGCACACATTTCTGTTTACGGACCTGTTTGCCGCATATCACACACATCTTGTGCAGTTGAAACGTTTCCATTGTGTTGCCTAATCACACATAGTTCATCCTAGTGAACTATATCCTGTATATCACACACACCTTCATCTGGCTGCCCGTTTCTTTTGTTCCTCCTCATCGCAAAAAGTTAATTGAACTGAACCGTATGCCCTGCATCACGCACACAACTAAGATCTGAACTGTGTTTGATGCATCCGTTATCCCAAACATTTTGCACCTTTTTGATTGGTTTTTTACACCACTATTTGAGATTATGGCATCGCACACAATTTTGTCGAAGGGTCTCTGATTCGACTGTTGCATTTGGACCATCATGTAGTAGTGCAAACTGCAAACGGCAGAATTGCATACCGCATAGAGCACGCCAGTGAACCTCACATGAGGTGATCCCATGACCCCAGTGGCGACGCCAGTTGCTAGCTGCCTCGACCATTTCCCAATATGGCCTGGTCGAGGTGCTCCCAAGCACCCGTAGGTTACAATCTCCTAGTTCCTGACAATTTGCAAAACAAAAAGGACTTCATCAAAGTGCAGCTAATTGAAATGCACTGCAAAGTTGAACGAACCTCTCAAATACGAACATAGGACTTTCACAACAGACACAAACGTCATGATTTATCAAACATTATTTTTTGCAATACTCTCCTGAAAAAATCAAACCTTAAACACACACAAACACTGAACCAAACTACATATATCTTGGAACGCCACTAATCCATAGAAGGAGCTCGCCGTCATAGGTATCTCCGTGGACACTTATTGTAGAAAGGAGTAGAGGGAACTACATCCACCGGACCACACGCCCGGCACGGGTGAACCGCGCCGAGGGTGCACTACTGGCAAACCCAGGTGCATTGCCCCAAAATGCAACCTTGAGCTGCACGCAACCATGAGATGAACCGCCGTAGGAGACGACGTGCACCGCAAAGATATCATGCCAAGCACGAGCGGACTACGCGTCCACCATCCACAAGCACAGAGGGAGGTTGGGGAAGATATGATGGGCCCATGAGGGGCTCCGCGGGGGGAGCACGCCGCGACGATGGAGGGAGTCGAAGGGCGGCAATGTGGGATGACGTTCTTGCATCCGGATATGGCCATGGCTTGGAGCAATTGCCGCACCCACATGAGGCCTGGCCATCAGCAGGCGAGGAAGGGCGCGCGCTACGGCCAGCACCATGGGGAGCCCATGGCCGCAGGTAGTTTCACCGGGGCGGGGTGGAGCAGGGAGGGGGAGGTCTCCAGGTTGTTGCTCTCCAAACCAGGCATAGGGGCCGACAGATCTAGAGCAGGAGACGGTGGTCATCGTCCTTTTTCGGACGCTATAGGTTGCGGGAGGTGTGCCCGCCCCAAACCTTGGGCATGGCGAGACATTTCCGACCATGTGGCAGGGCAGGAAGGGGAGGAAGAGGGGCGCCTAGGGCAGGGAGGCCGGCTCCAGAGGAAGAAGGCGGCAGGGTTGGGAGCCGGCGATCCAGCGGACCTACTTGGGAGGATGTCGGAGGGAGGCGCCGGTACAGGGGGTGGAGGAGGCTCAAGGTGGAGTGGCAGCGCAGTGAGGTGGAGGAGGGGAGGCGCGCCAGCCGACTGGGAGTAAGAGGAGTTTTGGCAGCCATGTGGACAGAAGGTGTAGCGGTCATGGGGGAGTGAGAACAGGCATGGGTGGGTGGGGTTTAACCGCGGGAAGGAGGTGGGTTCGGTGTTAGCAGAATAAGGAGATGTTAGCAGAATAAGAACTCTTAAGGTTGTTAGCAGAATAGACCCACCCTATATACACACACACACACATATACAAAGAGAGATAGGCAATGCGATCCAAATCAAAATGCAAAGAGAAATCTTGAAAATAAATCTAATGTGAGGATAAACCAATTATGAAGATAATACAGTGTTTGTGACGCCAAACTAAAATCTTCAAGAAAGATTGGTGGTGGAGTTACCCACCATAAAGGAAGTATTAGACCCAGACATGGTGCACAATTATCGTGGAGCTCCGAAGTCAGTTTCCACATTAATGTCTTCACACTTAGAGTATATATGTTCATGAATTGAATACATACATTACTTCGTGTGTTGTGCACCTAAGTCATCAATATGCATACGCGTTAGCATGTGTGTCCATTCACAGGACATTCGAGGATTCAAAGATATTTAGCTCACACCGTAGCCTGCAAAATCCCTTCTCATCCAAAGGCTTTGTGACGATGTCTGCCAATTTCTCTTCACTATTGTCATGATTGATATAAATGTCTTCCTTCAGCACATGATCTCTGAGAAAATGATGATGAATCTGAATGTGCTTTGCCTTCGAGTGCTGAACAGGATTGTGTGCAATCTTGATGGCGCTTTCACTGTCGCAGTAGAGGGGCACCATCTTCTTGTTGATGCCATAGTCCTTGAGGGCTTCCTTCATCCAAAGAAGCTGAGCGCAATAAGATGCAGCAGCAATATATTCAGCTTCCGCAGTTGAGAGTGACACAAAATTCTACTTCTTTGAGGACCAACAAACTAGTGATCGTCCAAGAAAATGGAATGGACTTAATATAGACTTGAGATCCACTTTGTCACTAGCATAATCAGCATATGAGAATCTAAGTAGATCAAACTCTTAGTCCTTTTGATACCACAATCGTAGCGTTGGGGTGTAAGCTAAATATCAAAGTATTTGCTTCACCGCAAGGTGATGCGACTCCTTTGGTGCCGCTTGGAATCGGGCACACATGCAAAAGCTAAGCATTATGTCTGGCCTAGATGCACATAAGTACAATAAAGAACCAATCATGGAGCGGTATTCCTTTTGATCAAATTATGTACCATTGTCGCCGGAGTCCAATTGACTATTGGTTGGCATTGGCGTCTTGTAGCCTTTGCAATCTTGGACATCTGATATTGTGTCGACGTTCTTGGATTGGTGGTACCCAAGTCTACCTGCCTGCGGCCTAGCTCGCAGACTCATCGACGACCTAGTACGGCCAAGCTACAAGACCCCCAGGACAAGACCCTTATGAGGGCCCCCTAGCCTCGCGAGGAGAACAACGTCAGGACCTCCTGAGGTGGAGTTCTCCGAGCCTGCCTCCCAAGGAGTGGAGATTTCTATGTAAGTACCCAGCCTCGCGAGTCTCTCCATGACATAAACCATGACGACCAAGGCCAGAAGGGAGAAGATAGTTTCCTCTTTGGTTCTAAAGGAGCAAGGCCAAACGCGGGTTCTCGAGGAAGGCCCGAAAGCTTTCCGTTTCGGTGCAATGAGACCAAGAACACGAGCTCAGAAGGACGGATGTCATCGCCCATCCCACCGCTGCATCACGGCTAGAAGCTTTGCAAGAGAAGACCACTTTTCGTTAGGATAAGATGTACTACTTTTCCCCTTTCAAAATTTGCCGTTGTGGGATCCCTTCCTACCTAAGTTATGAGGGAAGAGGACCAAGGCTACTATAGGTTAGCCTCCACATTAGAAGGGGACGGGATCCATTCCACCTCTACTACTTGAGCCCTCGCGAGGCCGCTCATCCACTATACTTGTTCATCCCCAGCCTCCTCGTGAGGCCAATGCACCAAAAACAGGTGTGGGGTTTTACCCCGCAAGGTGGTCTGAACCCGAGTAAACTGCCCTGTTCATCTCCTTTCCCGCCCACATGTACTCAATGAAGCTAGGCCATAGGGTGTTGAGCTTGAGATTAGAATAGGTGGAGGTCTTCGCACATGCCATAGAGTTCGAGCCTTCTTCGATCTACGGAGCCTTGAATCTGATATTCCATGCGCAAGGTAGGGGCGTGTCGAAGCTTCGCCTCTTCACCACACTCCACCCTTGCTTCATCGTCCCCATGGCGGCTGCCGCCCGAAGCATAATGGAGCACCGAGGGCTGCCCAGCCTTCACCCCCGGCCTGTGCCGAGTGTGTTGGATTTCGGGTTCCGGCAGACCCTTGAGGTTCGAACACTAGGGTGCGCGCGGAGATTTCGCCCCCTACCTACCTGCACCCCTCTGCAACGCTAGGATCTAAATTAAGGAAAGAACAACACAAGAGACACACGGTTTATACTGGCTCGGGCCACCGTTGTGGTGTAATATCCTACTCCAGTGTGTGGTGTGGTGGATTGCCTCTTGGGTTGATGATGATGAACAATACAAGGAAGAACAGCCTCGCGAGGGTCTGTTCTTGGCTGGGACGATGAACTTCTCGGAGGAGTTCAGTCACCTTTCTCTCTCTCTCTCTCTCTCTCTCTCTCTGCTTTCCTCCGACCGACCCCTTGCTGTGTGGGTGGCTGGTCCTATTTATAGAGGCCCTGGTCCTCTTCCCAAATATCGAGCAGGAAGGAAGCCAACAATGGCGGGCTAATTTGAAGGAGGACAGCAAGTATTAGCTATCCTGACAAAAGTAGTCTTCGCCTGCGCAAAGCTCTGGTGATGACGCCGTCTTGGGCTCGACGGTGACCTCCGTCTCATAGTCCTCCTGGTCTTGGTCTCGTTGCACCGAAATGGCAACCTTTTCCTGATGCCTTGGTACTCCGCGGCTGGGCTTGCCCCCTTTGCACCAAAGAGGAAAGGAGGACGCTGCACGGGCTGGCACCCGCCTGGCACCCTGAGTCGTCATGGCGTGCGTCATGGGCACCTCGTGAGGTACCCCGCCTTCATCTCCCCGCCTCCTCATGAGCCAGCCTGACGAGGCCGTGCCTGAGGAAGCTTCGCATCGTCCGGCCCAGGAGGCTTGGCCCCTCGCGAGGGTCTTGGGTTTGTGTTGGTGAAGATGGGCCATGCTAGGCCCCCCTTTGAGCGACGCCGCAGGCCGCAGGCAGGCAAGTCTGGGGACCCCCGTTCCCAGAACGCCGACAGTAGCCCCCGGGCCCAAGGCGCGCCCGGACTTCGCTGTGCAGGGAGGCGAAAGGGCAAGAGCGAAGCGCCGCGGGCCCTAACAGCTTGCGGCCTTGGGCGCCGCGTGGCGGTTGATTGGGCGTGGGCGCCTCCACTTCCCCACGACGCCTCGGAAACTACACGGATTGGACAAGTCCCTGCATGCAAAAAACGGGTCATGATTACCTGCGATCGTGGGGGCCGTCGGTTGGCCCTCGCCAGCTATAAGTACTGATCGACACGCGTCCTTCCAGTTTTATCTCCCCTCGCTTCTCCTTCTTCTTCATGGCCCTGTCGAGGAGGTTCTCGGCCGCGGAGAAGGGGAAGGCTTGCCAGGCTGGGCGTGCCTCTCCTCCCGCAAACATCCTGTGGCCACCACGGCAGCTCCCCACGGCCGCGGAGATGCTTTCCAGGACGGTGGAGGGCAGATTACTGCGACCAAGGGGTGCGCTCCGGCTGCGTGTCCCCCATGCCGTGCTTCCGCGCTGCCGGAGTTCGTCGTGTGGTCGGCGGAGCCGACTAGCACCCGGCTTCCTCTTCCTCGCTTCCTCCTCGGCGAGCTCCCGGCCGGCGCCCCGGGCGGCCTCTGGCTTCAGGCCGACGGCTGCTGCAGCCGGGCCTCATGGGTTTCACTAGAGGTCTCAACAGCTGGGAGCCTGGCCCTGGCCCGCAGTAGGCAGTCGTTTGCCCGCGCGCGAGGTCTAGGCCGTCGGTGCACCCTACACTTCAAGTTCGATGGTGATGCCACCCTCTACGTGAGGGTGTTTGGGGCAGATGGTCGCCGCGCAGGGTGCTGCCCTGAGGGTGATGACCGCGGCTGGGAACCTGGCTCCGGTGATGATGGAGAGGGCAGCGCTCACGCGGTCGGCGGCGCTCAGGGTTCCTCGAGCTTCTCCGGTTCTTCTTCAGGCGGCGACTCTTCTAGCGGTGGCCATGGTCAGCCTCCACGCCGTCGCATCTGCTTGGGAGGTGGTAGCGTGTCCGCCCACCGTCGCGCCCTAGTGAAGCGTGAGAGGGAGTCCGCCTGAGCTCCGGAGGCAGCTCGGGCTTCCCTGCGGGCTGGTGCGAGGCGAGCTGCACCAGATTTGTTCTTCCTTTTCATTTTTCCTGCGTAAAAAGGACAGTAGTGTGGAGCCCCGTGGGGGCGTGTGTGGGTTATTGCTGTTAATCATCATTTTGCTTTCTTTATCGTACCTTCCAGCTACGTGCCCACGCGTGGATGGTTCCCGGCCCCAGCCATGGGGGCGACCGACCCAGGCCCTGCGTCTGTGTCGCGGTGTCCGACGGGCACAGACTGGAGGGGTGCTCCTACAAGGGGCCCAGGTCGCGAACCCTTTGAATGACTAGGATAGGGACTCTCGCGAGGGCGCCCAGCTGCCCCCCGTCGCGAGGCTTTGCACCAGAGAAATCGAGGTAGGAGAATGAAAGGTCGAAGAACCGCAAGCCAAAGACGACAAAAACTTCAATAAAACTTCGAATGAGAAGGAACAAGCCAACTGCGGAAAGCAAATGAAAAGCCGCGTCCGGCACCTAATCTAGTCTTCGACGGCTTCTCACCAGCGCGGAGCTAAGTGCTGCCACTGGGCGTGGGAGGTAGCCCCGGGGCCTGAGGCCGGCACTCCTGAGACTCCGGGGCGTGTACAACCCCAACTCATTATTACGTGAGAGTGTCACGGGCGGCGAGCTTCACAGGCGTTGGCCTTCTTCACAGGCTCCGGGCCTTTTCCGAAGCGCGATAGCTTCACTGGCACTCGCCTTGCTTCACAGGCTCTAGACCTTTTCCAAAACGTGATAGCTTCACAGGCACTCGCCTTGCTTCACAGGCTCTGGGCCTTTTCCAAAAGGCGATAGCTTCACAGGCACTCGCCTTGCTTCACAGGCTCTGGGCCTTTTCCAAAACGCGATAGCTTCACAGGCACTCGCCTTGCTTCACGGGCTCTGGGCCTTTTCCAAAACGTGATAGCTTCACAGGCACTCGCCTTGCTTCACAGGCTCTGGGTCTTTTCCAAAACGCGATAGCTTCACAGGCTCTGGGCCTTTTCCAAAACGCGATAGCTTCACAGGCACTCGCCTTGCTTCACATGCTCTGGGCCTTTTCCAAAACGCGATAGCTTCATAGGCACTCGCCTTGCTTCACAGGCTCTGGGCCTTTTCCAAAATGCGATAGCTTCACAGGCACTCGCCTTGCTTCACAGGCTCCGGGCCTTTTTAGGGGTAGAACCTCCGGAGGTGCTGGATGTTCCATGCATTCTGGACCGGCACTCCCTCCCGAGTCTCCAAGCGCGCGGAGCCGGGCCTGGAACACATGAACAACCTTGAACGGGCCCTCCCACATGGGAGAGAGCTTGTGCAGTCCCTCCCTGGAGAGAACCCGCCTGAGCACGAGGTCTCCTACCTCGAGAGTCCTGGGGCGGATGTTGCGGTAGTGATATCGCCGCAGCGCCTGTTGGTACCTCGCCGCTTGTAGCGCGGCTTCTCGGCGATGCTCCTCCCCCAAAACGAGGTCCATCCCCCGCATGGTGTCCTGCTGCGCCTCGTCGAACTCCAGGACCCGCGCGGAGTGACGTCTCACCTCGTGAGGGAGGACCGCTTCCGCTCCGTAGACCAGGAAGAACGGGGTCTCTCCAGTAGGCTTGGTCGCAGTGGTGCGGATGGACCATAGCACGGACTGAAGCTCGTCGTACCAACCTCTGCCGCAGGCCTCCAGCTTCTTCTTGAACTTCCTGGTCTTGATGCCCCTCAGGACCTCCGCGTTTGCCCGCTCGGCCTGGCCGTTGCTTCGGGGGTGCGCCACTGAAGCGTAGCATATCTGGGTTCCAAGGTTAGCATAGTATGTTTTGAACAGGTTACTGGTGAACTGCGAACCGTTGTCCGTGATGATGCGATTCGGCACCCCGAACTGGCTCACGATGCCCTTGATGAACTTGACCGCGGAACCCGCGGGAATGGTGCGGACAGCCTCTACTTCAGCCCACTTGGTGAACTTGTCCATGGCAACGTAAAGATAGCGGTAGCCCCCTGGCGCCTGAGGAAACGGGCCCAAGATGTCCAGCCCCCAGACTGCGAATGGCCATGAAAGGGGGATAGTCTGCAAGCCCCCTGGTGGCTGATGGATCTGCTTGGCGTGGAACTGGCAGGCTTCACAAGCTTTCACCAGTTCCACGGCGTCATTGAGCGTGGTGGGCGAATAGAACCCACTGCGGAACGCCTTGCCGACGAGGGTCCGTGATGACGAATGATGTCCGCAGTCTCCGCCGTGTATTTCTTCCAGTAGTTCCTTCCCTTGCTCCATGGAGATGCAGCGCAGGGATACATCGTTTGGTCGCTTCCGGTAGAGCTCTCCATCTTTGATGCAGTATGCCGTGGCCTGGCGTGCCACTCGCTCTGCTTCCTCCTCCTTCTCCGACAGGGTCCCTTGCGTTAAGTAGCTCCGGAGCTCCGCGATCCAACATCCCTCCTGAGGTTCCATCGTCAGGAGCAGGCGTCCTCCTGAGGCCGGGCCACAGGCCGGAGCTCCTGAGGCAGGTGGCTGGGGGAGCTCCTCCCGGGGCTGAGCCGTGTTTGATAATGATGGCAGGGCTGAAGGCTTATAGAGCGGCTCCTCGAAAACGCCAGGCTCCTGAGGTAACCGCCTGGACGCGTGTTTGGCGATGTCACCAGCTTCCTGATTGGTGCCACGGGGCACACGCTGCAACTCCGACCCCAGAACTGCTTCTCCATCCTGCGGACCTCCGCAAGGTAGGCTTCCATGTGCTCATCCTTCGGCTCGTACACCTTGTTGGAGAAGTTGACAAGAAGCTGCGAATCGCCCTTGATGGTTAGGCATTTCACCCCCAGGGCAGCCGCGGCCTTCAAGCCCGCTATTAGACCTTCATACTCCGCTATGTTGTTGGAGACCTTTTCACCTTGTTGGAAACAGAGCTGCACGGCGTAATAGAGCTTGTCCTGAGTGGGCGATATAAGCACCGCCCCAGCCCCAGCGCCATGCCTGGAGAACGCCCCATCAAAGTACATGACCCAGCCTTCTGGCGCCTCGCTTCCCGGGGACGGGGACCGATCCTCGTCGGCCTTGAGGCCTGGCGCCTCCGTCCATTCTGCCACAAAATCCGCCAACGCTGCTCCCTTGATGACTCTGGTTGTGCTGAATTCAAGCTGAAACGCTTGCAGATCTATGTTCCACTCGGCGACCCTTCCAGCTGAATTGGGGCTCCTGAGCACTCTCTCCAGGGGGTATGACGAGACGACCTTGATGGGGTGACCCTGAAAATAGTGCCGCTGCTTGTGCGAGGCCACCAGCAGCGCGAGGAGGAGTTTCTGAGGCATGGGGTACCATGCCCTTGCATCCCGCAACACCTTGCTGACGAAGTACACTGGGTGCTCAACGAGGTGGAGTGCGTCAGTGCTGGTGGCTCCCTTCGGAGACCATGGCGCCTCTTGAGGCAATGATGACTCCTGAGATTGGCCATCTGGGAGTGGGGCCTCTTCCACTTCCGGTGCGCCCCTCTGCGGCGGCTGATCCTCCTCAACCACTGTGGCGGTTTTGATGCGACGCTCCTCTCTAACTGCCACCAAGGCTGCGCTGGCAGAGTAGGGAGTGGCGGCGAGGTAAAGCACCAGGGGCTCTTGAGGGCGCGGAGCCACCATGACCGGTGGACTGGTCAGGTATCTCTTGAGATCCTGGAACGCCTTGTCGGCCTCTTCAGTCCACTCGAAGCGCCCCTTTTTCTTCATTAGCTGGAAGAAAGGTAGCGCTCGCTCCCCCAACTTGGAGATGAAGCGCCCTAGCACGGTCACGCGCCCCATGAGCTTCTGCATTTCTCTGAGGGTCTTTGGCGGGCTCATGTCTTCCACTGCCTTGACCTTCTCCGGGTTAGCCTCGATGCCTCGGTGGGACACGAGGAAGCCCAAGAGCTTGCCCGAGGGGACTCCGAACACACACTTCTCTGGGTTGAGCCGTAGGTTCACTGCATTGAGGCTCACGAAGGTTTCCTCCAGGTCTTGTATCAAGGTCCTGGCCTCCCGAGATTTTACCGCGATGTCATCGACGTAAGCTTCGACATTCTTCCCAAGCTGTGGGCCCAGGGTGATGTGCATCAGCCGCCGAAAGGTCGCCCCTGCGTTACGCAGCCCGAATGGCATGCATGTGTAGCAGTACACCCCACACGGGGTTTGGAAGGCTATCTTCTCGACGTCTTCTACCGCCATCTTGATCTGGTGATACCTAGAGAATGCATCCAAGAAGCATAATAGGTCGCATTCCACGGTGGAATCGATGATCTGCTCGATGCGGGGGAGCGGGAACGGATCTTGCGGGCACGCTTTGTTGAGGTTGGTGAAGTCGACACACATGCGCTCCTTCCCTCCCTTCTTTGGCACAACGACAGGGTTGGCCAACCAATCTGGGTATCGGACCTCGTGAATGACCCCAGCGGCCTCTAATTTGCGGGTCTCTTGGACGATGAAGGCATGCTTTTCTGTGGACTGCCGCCTGGCCTTCTGCTTCACAGGGCGCACGTTGGGGCACACGTTGAGGTGATGCTCAATTACACTCCTGGGGATCCCTGCCAACTTCTCTGGCTCCCAAGCGAATACCTTCTTGTTTGCGCACAGGAACCCGACCAGGGCCTCTTCCTGCTCGGGTTTGAGGTGGGCGCCTATGGTGAAAGTGGCGTTGGTGGACCCGTCCTCATCGACGGGTATCTGCTTGGTTTCTGCCTTGTCTTGGGTGAACATCTGCTTCTTCTTGGCGGGTGCAGCTCCCTTGGGCTCGGGGGCCTCCAAGTCGGCGGGCTGTGCCGACGCCGCTCTCTTGAAGACGAGCTTGAGCACCCGCAGAGTGTCCTTGGTGTCCCTGTGCACGGTGAGCACACCGCTGCTCCCGGGCATCTTCATGAGGTTGTACGCCGGGTGCGTCACTGCCATGAACTGTGCCAGCGCTGGGTAGCCGAGGATGGCATTGTAGGGGAGGCCGATGGGGGCGATGTCGAAGTCGACCAGCTCCGTGCGGAAGTTGTCGTAGGTGCCGAAGGTTACTGGGAGCCGGATCTGTCCCAAGGAGCTGGACGATCCGCCCCCAACGCCTGAGAAGGGCCGGCTGGGTCGCAGTCGTTCCTGGGGTATGCAGAGGAGATTGAAGGCCTCGACCAAGAGCATGCTGAGGCCCGCGCCGCCATCAATGAGGGTTCTTGTGACGGCCACCTGGCAGATGGTGGGGGTGCACAGCATGGGGAGCGCACCCGAGCAGGCCGAGTTGGAGGGGTGGTCCTGCGAGCTGAAGGTCAGGCCGGTCTCGGGCGCCGCCCGATCCAGGGGAGCCCCCTGCCGTGTGGAAGCGGCGCTGACCCGGCAAATGAACGGCTTGACGTGGTGACTTGTGGGCGGCGCCTACGAGCCGCCCAAGAGGGCCGCGACGACCGGGGGTGTTGACGCAGCGCGATAGACGGGGGAGAGGTTGCGGGGCTCCATGGGCGCGCGGGGCGAAGAACCAGTTGGGGTGAGCGTGGGAATTGCGGTGCGGCCGCCTTGTTGCACGGACAGATGCCTGGACGATGCTTGCTGCCCATCCCCCGCCGGGCAGGTGGCGGCGTTGATGGCAGGTGACGGGGAACGGCGTGGATGCCCGCCGACAGGGGCCGTCTGGGCGATGCGGGAAGCGAGTGCGGCCCGGCGCTCGGCGCGGGCCCGACGAGCGTCAGACATGGGCGTGATGCTCGGAGGAGAACGGGGCAGTGGAAGACGAATTCCGGTGCACCCCTACCTGGCGCGCCAAATGTCGTATTTTGGGTTCCGGCAGACCCTTGAGGTTCGAACAATGGGGTGCGCGTGGAGATTTCGCCCCCTACCTACCTGCACCCCTCCGCCACGCTAGGATCTAAATTAAGGAAAGAACAACACAAGAGACACAGGTTTTATACTGGTTCGGGCCACCGTTGTGGTGTAATACCCTACTCCAGTGGGTGTGGTGGATTTCCTCTTGGGCTGATGATGATGAACAATACAAGGAAGAACAGCCTCGCGAGGGTCTGTTCTTGGCTGGGACGATGAACTGCTCGGAGGAGTTCAGTCACCTTTCTCTCTCTCTCTCTCTCTTTCTCTCTCTCTCTGCTTTCCTCCGACCGACCCCTTGCTGTGTGGGTGGCTGGTCCTATTTATAGAGGCCCTGGTCCTCTTCCCAAATATCGAGCGGGAAGGAAGCCAACAATGGCGGGGTAATTTGAAGGGGGACAACAAGTATCAGCTATCCTGACAAAAGTACTCTTCGCATGCGCAAATCTCTGGTGATGACGCCGTCTTGGGCTCCACGGTGATCTCCATCTCGTAGTCCTCCTGGTCTTGGTCTCATTGGACCGAAATGGCAACCTTTGCCTGATGCCTCGGTACTCCGCGGCTGCGCTTGCCCCCTTTGCACCAAAGAGGAAAGGAGGACGCTGCGCGGGCTGGCACCCGCCTGGCGCCCTGAGTCGTCATGGCTTGCGTCATGGGCACCTCGTGAGGTACCCTGCCTTGATCTCTCCGCCTCCTCGTGAGCCAGCCTGACGAGGCCGTGCCTAAGGAAGCTTCGCGTCCTCCTCCCCGAGAGGCTTGGCCCCTCGTGAGGGTCTTGGGTTTGTGTTGGTGAAGATGGGACGTGCTGGGCCCCCCTTTGAGCCACGCCGCAGGCCGCAGGCAGGCAAGTCTGGGGACCCCCATTCCCAGAACGCCGACAGAGTGTGGTGGCCCGTGAGGTTCAGGCCAGCATTGCCCCCGTGGTACGACGATGTTATGGACCCCGAGGAGTTCCTATGGCTTTACGTGCAGGGAATCCATGCGGCGGGAGGCGACGACAAAGTCGTGGAAAACTGGCTTCCCTTGGCCCTCATAGAGACCCCTCGATCTTGGCTCCGCGGCCTACCGGATGCCTCAATCTTCTCTTGGGAGGAGCTCTGCGACCTATTTGTTGCACGCGTCGTGGCTCCGGCGCCCCACGCGGTCGCATGCATCATCGGCGGGTCATAGGCGCCTGCCTCTGGCTGCCACATCAAGAATTTCTTCCGTCAGGCAAGCACTACTCTACAACAGAGTGAGGCTTCATGGGGCCACGTCGTGCCTGAGGCTGACATCACCTTCGACTTCTGAGATCACCACAAGACTGTGGATGTTGCGGGTGCACTCCCCATGCTATGCACACCCACCATCAGCAACATCGTGGTCACCAAGACCCTCATTGACAGCTGCACCGGCCTAAACGTCCTCTTCGTGGTGTCCTTCGACCTGCTCCAGGTGCCGTATGACCAGCTCGCACCAACCAAGCCCTTCTAGGGGTTGGTCAAGGGCTAAGCCACTCCCTAGGGCAGGTGCGCCTCCCCATCACCTTCGGCAAGCGCGACAATTATCGCACTGACCTGATCGACTTCGACATGGCTCGCATCGGCCTTCCGTACAATGCCATCCTAGGTTATCCGTCCCTCACCAAATTCATGGTGGCAACCCATCTGGGCTACAACGTCATCAAGATGCCGGGCAGCAGCGGCATCATCCCGGTGGCTGGAGACACAAAGGACTTAGTCCGGGTCCTCAAGCTCGCCTACAGGGCCGCTGCGGCCTCATGCCCGGGAGCTGGGGACGCCTTGGAGGCTCAGGAGGCCACGCCCACAAAGAAAAAGCAGTTGTTCTCTCAGGACCGGGCCGAGACGAAGCAGGTGCCTGTTGACAGCAGGGGCTCGGGCCCCACCTTCACCATAGGCGTCGGCCTCCCTCCAAACCAGGAGCAGGCGTTGGTTAGCTTCCTGAGGGCCAACAAAGACATATTCGTGTGGGAAGCCTCTGACCCGATCGGTGTCCCGAGGGAGATGACCGAGCAACACTTGAGGGCATGTGCTACTTCTTGAGCTTGCGTTGGTTTTCCCTTGAAAAGGAAGGGTGATGCCACAAAGTAGCGTAAGTATTTCCCTCAGTTTTGAGAACCAAGGTATCAATCCAGTAGGAGATAACAAACAAGTCACCGAATACCTGCACAAACAATCAACAACTTGCACCCAACGCGATAAAGGGGTTGTCAATCCCTTCACAGTTACTTGCAAAAGTGAGATCTGATAGAGATAGATAAATTGTAAAGTAAATATTTTTGGTATTTTTAATTTATAGAACGTAAAGTAAAAGATTGCAAAGGAAGTAAATTGGAAACTAAAATTCTAGATCGGAAACTTATATGATGGAAAATAGACCCAGGGGCCATAGGTTTCACCAGAGGCTTCTCTTAAGATAGAAAATATTAAAGTGGGTGAACAAATTACTACCGAGCAATTTATAGAAAAGCGCAAAGTTATGATGATATCTAAGGCAAGGATCATGAATATAGGCCGACTCCTTCCTGCATCTACTACAATTACTCCACACATCGACCACTATCCAGCATGCATCTAGAGTATTAAGTTCATAAAGAACGGAGTAACGCATTAAGCAAGATGACATGATGTAGAGGAATAAACTCAAGCAATATGATGTAAACCCCGCCTTTTTAACCTTGATGGCAACAATACAATATGTGCCTTGCTGCCCCTACTATCACTAGGAAAGGACACCACAAGATTGAACCAAAAGCTAAGCACTTCTCCAATTGCAAGAAAAACCAATCTAGTTGGCCAAACCAAATCGATAGTTCAAAGATACTTGAAAAGGTATCAACTCATGCATATAAGAATTCAGAGAAGATTCAAATGATATTCATAGATAAGCTGATCATAAATCCACAAATCATCGGATCTCAGCAAACACACCACAAAATGGTATTACATCGAATAGATCTCCAAGAACATCGAGGAAAACATGGTATTGAGAATCAAAGAGAGAGAAGAAGCCATCTAGCTACTACCTATGGACCCATAAGTTTGTGGTAAACTACTCACGCTTCATTGGAAGGGCAATGGTGTTGATGTAGGAGCCCTCCGTGATCGAATCCCCTTCCGGCAGGATGCCGGAAAAGGACCCTAGATGGGATCTCATGGGTACAAAAGGTTGCGGCGGTGGAAAAGTGTTTTCGTGGATCTCTCTATTGGTTTTGGGATATATGGGAATATATAGGCAAAGAAACTAGGTCGGTGGAGTCACGAGGGGCCCACAAGGGTGGGAGGCGCGCCCTCCGTCCTTGTGGCCGCCTCGTGTCTTCTCAGACTTGCACTCCGAGTCCTCTAGATGTCTTATGGTCCAAGCAAGATCATCGTGAAAGTTTTATTCCGTTTGGTATTCCTTTTCTGCGAAACTCTAAAACAAGGAGAAAAAACAAAAACTAACAGTGGGCTCTAGGTTAATAGGTTAGTCCCAAAAATAATATAAAATAGCATATTAATGCATACAAAACATCCAAAATAGATAATATAATAGCATGGAACAATCAAAAATTATAGATACGTTGGAGACATATCAAGTATCCCCAAGCTTAATTCCTGCCCGTCCTCGCGTAGGTAAATGATAAAAAATTTATGTGGAATGCTACCTAACAGTTTTACCCATGTAATATTCTTTATTGTGGAATGAATGTTCAGATTCATATGATAGAAAAATTTAATATTGACATAAAAACAATAATACTTCAGGCATACTAACAAGGCAATTATGTCTTCTCAAAATAACATGGCCAAAGAAAACTTGTCCCTAGAAAATCATATAGTCTGGCTATACTCTATCTTCATCACACAAAATATTTAAATCATGCACAACCCCGATGACAATCCAATCAATTGTTTCATACTTTTGATGTTCTCCAACCTTTTCAAATTTCATGCAATACATGAGCGTGAGCCATGGACATAGCACTATCAGTGGAATAGACGGTGGTTGTGGAGAAGACAAAAAGGAGGATATACTCTCACACCAACTAGGTGTATCAACGGGCTATGGAGATGCCCATCAATAGATATCAATGTTTGTGAGTAGGGATTGCCATGCAATGGATGCACTAGAGCTATAAGTTTATGAAAGCTCAAAAAGAAACTAACTGGGTGTGCATCCAACTTGCTTGCTCACGAAGACCTAGGGCAATTTGAGGAAGCCCATCATTGGAATATACAATACAAGTTCGATAATGAAAAATTCCCACTAGTATATGAAAGTGACAATATAGGAGACTGTCTATCATGAAGATCATGGTGCTACTTTGAAGCACAAGTGTGGTAAAAGGATAGTAGCATTGCCCCTTCTCTCTTTTCTCTCATTTTATTTTATTTGGGCCTTCTCTCATTTTTCTAGCCTCTTCTTTTTTCGCTCAGAGTCTCATCCCGACTTGTGGGGGAATCATAGTCTCCATCATCCTTTCCTCACATGGGATAATGCTCTAATAATGAAGATCATCACACTTTTATTTACTTACAACTCGTGTCGTGGTGGGCGAATGGTAGATGCCAAGGGATGGCTAAAGATAGGAGGAGGCTCGAGGGCACTCGTGGGCTCCAGAGGCGAGGTCGGCATGATCGAGCATGGGACGCAAGACATACCCAGGTTCAGGGCTCTCCGGAGAGATAATACCCCTAGTCCTGCCAAGTGTGGTTGATGTGTATCAGTACAGAGTTGCTCCTTGATCTGTGTCGGGGAAAGAAGGAAGGCTGGCCAAGGCTTAGGCTGCTCCCTCCTCGTGTGTGTGCGTTCTATTGATCGGTCTCTGTCTTTGTGCATGGAGGCATCCTGGGGGTTTTATAGGTCAACCCCCCAGGGGTACAATGGTAATGTTACAAGGACGTGGGGCCTGGTTGTCGTTGTCTAGGAAGCCATCGACGGGTTCTCTATGCGCGGGGCCTGTCGGGTACGGGGGCACTGTTGGCCGTCTTGTCGATCGTCAGGGAGTGGCCGGGTTGAGTCAGCTATAGTGGCACTCCTTCAGGTCGCCGCTTGCTGGCATCACTGGTGACGATGATGGCGCTGTTGCCGCGCCGGCCCTGGTCAGCGGGTAGGTGGAGTACTGTTGCCACGCCCCGGCTGACCACATGCATGGGTGGCGCACTGTTGCCTCGGTCATCAGTAGGTGGAGACTCGTCCCATCGTAGGGCTGGAATGGGATGGGAGCTGACCCATGGCCCGGTTGAGGAACGCGCCAAGGGTGGAGCTAGCTTGTTGGCGAAGTCTTTACGTGCCGGGTTCGGATGTCTTGAGCTGGTTTGTTGTGGCCGAGTCGAGGAGTCTGGCCTGGTTGAGGAGTTCGGTCGGGCCAAGGGGCTTGGCCGGGTCGAGCGACCCGGCCAAGCGTGAGCCGGCTCGAGGGGCGTTGCTGGCCCCATTGTTTTTGAAAAGGATCCGGGTTCCGTTACCTGCCCGGGGTTCATACCCTCGACAGTTGTCCACGAAGCTGTGAAGGTCCACCGTCTTCGGATGGGAGGGCCTTCGTAGTCCCCCCCTGAGGAGGTGAATTTCACGGTCGTCGGGTCCGGCAACACCCATTGTGTGCCGGCTTCCGGAAGCCGGATCGCGGCACCCTGGTAGGGGTGGGAAACCGAAGAGTCCGTCGAATCTTGGGATGATCCTTTGAACTTCGCGTGAACACCACGTGGCGCCTGGAAGCTGTAGAGGCTTGACAAGCCACGCGCGCAATAGGACGGGGCGATGCACTGGGGGGCCCGCGGCCGCGCGCCCTCGGCCCGCGACCGCTGATTTATTGCAGTGTCTATGGGCTGGTTGCCATTCTCGATGCAGTTACTACGCGCGTACGTGCGCAGTTATTGCGGGGAAGTGGGAGGAGCGAGCGCCAACGATCCCACTTCCCCATGTTTCGACTTGTGGGCTATAAATGGGGGGGGGGGCAGCGGAAGTCATTCTCACACGTGCCCCCCTTCTTCTTCTTCATTTCTATGCTTCTTGCGATCGCCATGAACCACGACGCCCGCTGCCTCGAGCAGAGCTTCGTCATCATCTTCTTCCTTTCCCTCTCTCGCCTTCGTCCATGGCGCTGCCGTCGGGCTCGTGGATGGGCTCGACCGTTACCCCTCATGACGTCGCCTATCTTCACACCTCCAGGCGCTTGCCGGGGGAGACGGAGGTTGTCGTGCGCCTGCCGCGGGGCGAGCGAGAGCTGCGGCCAGAGGGCACGGAGCGCGCAGTCTTCTACCCGCACTTCAAACGCGGGTTCGGGCTTCCGGTGAGCACCTTCTTCAACGACTTTATGGAGTTCTTCGGGCCGGCGCCATCATGCAAGTCTCTGTCTTCGTTACCCTCTACGAGGGGTACCTGGGTTGGAGCCTTCGATCGACCTCTGGGTGCGCTTCTTCACCTTGCAGCAACAGGGGCCGAGGGCCGAGGAGATGTCTCAGTGCGGGGCCACTCTCATCTCCATGCGGTCGGGCGCTGACTGCCAGAAGATGCCGCTGGAGGATTTTGCCAAGAAATGGCAGAATTCCTTCTTCTACATGCGCAATCTCGGCATGGACCGCGTCAACTTGCCGCGCTTGGTCAACTTGCCACCGATGGAGAAGAACTGGGGTTGTTACCCCAAGCACCCGTTGCAGGAGGTGCTCAACCTGTGCAAACGGGTGTCGGTGATGAAGAAGCGGGAAGGGCTCACTGGCACCGACCTCATCACTGCCTTCATCAGGCGCCGAGTGTTGCCGCTGCAGCAGCGCAACCATCTCATTAGCGAGATGATGGGGCTTCAGGACACCACCCGCATGTCGAACTTTCGGCTGGAGGCGGACCAGGTCGCCCGCCGGGTCAACGACATCTCCAAGGCCAACCTGCGGGATGACTGGGAGTTCGGGAAGTCTCCGTACAGCCAAGCGAACTGGGCGCCCGCAGCGAGTCCCTAGTCTCCATTTTTTGCTGCTACACATCTTCTTTGTTCGTCCTGACACAACGCGAGAGATACTTCTGAATGCCATCCGGCATCCTTACGACCGGGCGCCGACGTAGGTGGCCCGTGCTGTCTCAGAGGAGCTCGAGGCCCATGGCGGAGGGGAGGGGGCGACCACCGACGCGGGCACAGTGCGCCGTGCGGGTAAGCTTGTCTCCATTTCTTTGAGTTACCGGCTCGGGGACGGTCTTGGCGATGTTGACACGAGTTGTTGTTGCAGTGGTGGCAGGTGGTGGAGGCGGCGCGGCCGGAGCCGGGTTGTCTCGGGGGGCGGCAGATGTGAGCCGGCCGCATACAAAGGATAACGTCGCGCCTTGGGCCCCGGCCGTAAAACACGCGGAGGACCCAGCTGGTGGCGCAAAGCCGCCCGCCAAGAGGAGGGGCGGTGAGGCCCACACTTCCCGTGGTGCCGGGGTGAGTTTCCTTGCTTGAATCGAGCGGCCGAGCTGCTCTGCTTGGCTCTTGTCTTTTTACTCTGTCTGTTGTTTCAGGTCGCCGATCTCGTTGGCGATGGCGGCGGTAGACACTGCGTCCAATGAGGGCGCCGGGTTCCAGCGCAGCCGGTCCGGCACCGTCGAACGGGACGAGGAGGAGGAGTGGGCGGAGGCGGCAGATCTAGATCTCAGTCTGGACCCGACCGACGCCGAAAGCCAGGCCTGGCGAGATCGGATTTGGGCCGTGGCAGAGCTGGAGGCGGCATCGACCCAGGCCAGGGTTAACGCCACGACGACATGGGCATGGGCCAACGAGGGACCGGTGTGGCCAGAGATGCCAGCGGGAACTGTAGCGGCAGCGACGGTCTTCGTGCCGGCATCGAGGGGAGGGCACAGCCTAATTGCCATGCAGACTTGATGGACTTCGACTAGGAGGTCGTGGTGCTTGAGGACGGCACCGTGCCGCGGACCGACATGGTCGAGCAAGCGGGGGCTGGCGGAGGCGGCGGCGACGCCGTCTTGAGGGAGGTGCCGCGGATGGCGTTAGAGGGGGCGCCAGGCACCGACGAGCGGGCGTCGATGGTGGTGGGGCCACAGGCCACCTCGGCAACCGAACTGGCGATGGCGCCGGAAGGTGCGCCGTAGAGGGCGCCATACGCGGGGTAGGCGGCCAGCGGAGAGAGCGCCCTGGAGCTCAAGCCAGGGGGCGCCAGACCGTTGGGTCGCAGCCGACGTGCGGCGGCCCCGGCGAGGTCTTCTTCGGGCCTCTAACACAGGAGGAGGCGGTGATGGCCGTCGTGACCCGGCGCCTGCCAGAGCGGGCGGACCGGATCCAGGCCTTCGCCCAGGCTGAGGTGGAGCAGGCATGGGAGCTGGAGCGCGCCGTGACCGTAAGTTTTTCCTTGCCTTCTGCTTTTTCCTTTCCCGTTGCTTCTTCTTCGTGGGGCACGCTAGCGCACGCACTAGGTGTAGACCCCGAGATCTAAGCCAACTGGGTAGCAGTTGGGTCGAATATTAAGTTGTTGTCCTTCTGTTGACAATCGCTTCTTGCAGCAACTTGATTCCTACCGGGTCAGCGTCTTCAACCGGCTCCTCGAGGAGCAGCTCGCCGCCAAGGAGGAGGAGCTCTGTGCCACGACACGTATTCTTTTGTGTGTTCTTCTTTAGTGGGGGTGCGCTAGCGCACCCACTAGGTGTAGCCCCCAAGATTTAGGCCAACTGTGTAGCAGTTGGGTTAAATCTTATATTGTTTCCTTCGTTTCTGACTCTTTCTTCTGCAGCAGAGGTAGTGTCTTGGAGGACTCGGCTGATTCGAGCTGGCCTTCATTACGACTGGCTTGTCGCCAACACCGGTCGTCTTGGGGCCGAGGTGGCGAGGGCGAGGGCGGAGGCTATGGGAGCCCGGCAGACGCTCGAGAAAGCCAGCCGGCTACGGGAGCGGCTGGAGGGTGACAAGGGCCGCCTCGAGGCCGAGGTGGAGCGCCTGAAGGCGGAAGCCGCCAAGGTTGTGGAAGCGCAGCGGGCCCTTGCCGAGGTGGACTAGCAATGCGGCAAGCTAGCTGATGACAAGGGCCAGCTCCTGGCTGAGGCGGAGGAGACCTAGCAGGGTGAAACCTGTCCCCGCAAGGAGGCCGAGAAGACGATCGAGGCCAAGGACACCGAGCTGAAGGCGGCTCTTTCCATGGTCACCGAGCTGGAGAAGTCGCTGCAGGAGCGCGACCGCACCCTTACCATGGAGCGGCGCGGTAAGTTGCTTGAAGTGCAGCACCTGGATGAGTCCTTCTCCAGTAAGTGCTTTTCTTGGATTCTGCCGGGTTGGGACCCCGGTTTCTTGTCCCTGGTAATTTTTCTAACTTGCTTTTTTTCTTGGCTGGGGCCTTCCCGGAGATGCCTGAGCTAGCGGAGGAGGCCGTCCGCTTTCAGCGTGACCCGCAAGGGGTTGTCGGCTCCAGGACCGATCCGCAGGTGGCCTGGACCTTCCCGGAGATCGTGACCGTCGCTGAGGCTCATCTGCGAGGCTTGGGCGACCAAATGGGGCGGCTCTATCAAGCCGACGCGGCGATGACAGCGGCCCTCTGCCCGGGTTCCGTCATGCCGAACAGCTTCACGTGGCTGGCGCGGTGGTTGGAGGCGGGGCCGAATCTTCTTCTTGACTGGCGCGTTTCTGCCACTCGTGCTGACGCCGAGATGGCGCTCAGGTTCACGATGTCTTGGCATCTGAACCTGTCGCTGGATGCGTTGATGGGCCAGCGAGCCGGCTCGGAGAGCTAGCTGCAGGCGGAGGCCGGCCGGATTGCTGTGCGGGCCAGCTACATCACCGGGTTCTCCTTCCATGAAGAGTTCCGGCCGGAGTGGGCAGAAGAAGGCGGAGTCATGCCTGCCGACGACTACGGCCTTCTTTCGGACGACCCGGAGGGCAGCCCCAAGGAGACATGCGTCTACCGCGACATGGGCGCATAGGAGGGAGACACCGACACCTCAGCGGACCCAGAGGCCACCGAAGGAGATGCCTGAAGCCGCCTGCTTTTTACCTTAGCAAAAATTTCTGTTAGGTAGTAGGTCCACCCACCCACTAGGGGTTTCTGGGTGTAATGAATTCTGGCCTTGGGGCCTGCTTAAATTTGACCTTGTGATGTATAAATTTCATGGCTGTTTGCATTCTTGCTTTTTGTCCTTCGAGCCGTTTTTCTGTGATTTTCCCCTCTCGGGCTCCCCCCCGCG
Organism: Triticum aestivum; assembly: GCF_018294505.1. Lineage (NCBI taxonomy): Eukaryota > Viridiplantae > Streptophyta > Magnoliopsida > Poales > Poaceae > Triticum > Triticum aestivum. Next base: position 313,113,248 of record NC_057797.1, read on the forward strand.
AGTCTGATGTTGAAGGCTCCCGTCCGTGACAAGGAGTTCGGCCTTTGAGAGGAACGCACAGTATTTTAGCTGTCGTGACATTGAGCGCGAGCAAAACACCCACTAGGGCGGCTGGCGGCAACCCAGCGAAGCCGGTTGGCGAGCAGTCGGTTGTGCGGTAACGTAATGTGGCATTGCCGGGTTGGTTAAACCGGCAGTCCTTAACTTAGTGTTCGTGGCGCACTGGTTCTCTGGCCTTGCAAGCTTGCCGGCCGACAGCCGGAGCCGGTTATGTGGCTTAGGGAAGTGGAAGACTACGGCGATCCCAATGCATCAGGAACCACTAAGTAAGGCGGCGGGTAGCGACCAAGCTGGCCAGCCCCCGAGCCCCTGGGTTGAGCGAGTCGGACCGGTGGCCGGGTTTGATGGAGAGGTAAATAATGCATAGATAAAGGAGACACAATACCTTGGTCGAAAAGGGCAGCCCCCGAGCGTCGTTCGGGGACTCCATATTTTTCATATGATTACAAAAGGCAGCGCTACATACGTGCACACGGCTAACTGTAAAACGGGCGGAGGTGTTCCACGTTCCATGGCCGAGTTGTTTCTTCTCCGGCGGCGTCTCTCTTGCGCTTGTTTCATTTGCGGGCGTCGATGAGGTAGTAGGGGTTGCGATCTCACAAGGCCTTGATGATGATGAAGGGGCCCTCTGCTATCTCTTGAACTCTGTGTTGGTTTTCCCTTGAAGAGAAAAGTGTGATGGAGCAAAGTAGCGTAACTATTTCCCTTAGTTTTTGAGAACCAAGGTATCAATCCAATAGGTGGCCACACACGAGTCCCTCGCACCTACACAAACAAGTAAAATCCTCGCAACCAACGTAATAAAGGGGTTGTTAATCCCTTCACGTTCACTTGCGTAAGTGAGATCTGATAGATATGATAAGATAATATTTTTTATATTTTTATGATAAAGATGCAAAGTAAAGAAAGCAAAATAAATGGAAAAGGAAATAGCTTGTTGACGGAAGATTAATATGATGGAAAATAGACCCAGGGGCCATAGGTTTCACTAGTGGCTTCTCAAGAGAGCATAAGTACTGCGGTGGGTGAACAAATTACTGTTGAGCAATTGACAGAATTGAGCATAGTTATGAGAATATCTAGGTATGATCATGTATCTATGCATCATGTCCGAGACAAGTAGACCGACTCCTGCCTGCATCTACTACTATTACTCCACACATCGACCGCTCTCTAGCATGCATCTAGAGTATTAAGTTCAAAAGAACAACGCTTTAAGCAAGATGACATGATGTAGAGGGATAAAGTCATGCAATATGAAATAAACCCCATCTTGTTATCCTCGATGGCAACAATACAATACGTGCCTTGCTGCCCCTACTGTCACTGGGAAAGGACACCGCAAGATTGAACCCAAAGCTAAGCACTTCTCCCATTGCAAGAAAGATCAATCTATTAGGCCAAACCAAATTGATAATTCGAAGAGACTTGGAAAGATAACCAATCATACATAAAAGAATTCAGAGAAGAGTCAAATATTGTTCATAGATAAACTTGATCATAAACTCACAATTCATCGGTCTCAACAAACACACTGCAAAAGAAGATTACATCGAATAGATCTCCACAAGAGAGGGGGAGAACTTTGTATTGAGATCCAAAAAGAGAGAAGAAGCCATCTAGCTAATAACTATGGACCCGAAGGTCTGAAGTAAACTACTCACACTTCATCGGAGAGGCTATAGTGTTGAGGTAGAAGCCCTCCATGATGGATGCCCCCTCCGGCGGAGCTTCGGATAAGGCCCCAAGATGGGATCTCACGGATACAGAAAGTTATGACGGTTCAATTAGGGTTTTGGCTCGGTATCTGGTAGTTTGGGGGTACGTAGGTATATATAAGAGGAAGAAGTACGTCGGTGGAGCAACGTGGGCCCCATGAGGGTGGAGGGCGTGCCTGGGGGGGGTAGGCACGCCCCCCTACCTCGTGCCCTCCTGGTTGCTTTCTTGGCATAGGGCCCAAGTCCTCTGGATCATGTTCGTTCCAAAAATCACGTTCCCGAAGGTTTCATTCCATTTGGACTCCGTTTGATATTCTTTTTATGCTAAACTCTGAAATAGGAAAAAAACAACAATTCTGGGCTGGGCCTCCGGTTAATAGGTTAGTCCCAAAAATAATATAATAGTGTATAATAAATCCCAATATTGTCCAAAACAGGATATAATATAGCCTGGAACAATCAAAAATTATAGATACGTTGGAGACGTATCAAGCATCCCCAAGCTTAATTCATGCTCGTCCTCGAGTAGGTAAATGATAAAAACATAATTTTTGATGTGGAATGCTACTTGGCATAATTTCAATGTAATTCTCTTAATTGTGGTATGAATATTCAGATCCGAAAGATTCAAGATGAAAGTTCAATATTGACATAGAAATAATAATACTTCAAGCATACTAACTAAGCAATTATGTCTCTTCAAAATAACATGGCCATGAAAGTTATCCCTAAAAAATCATATAGTCTGGCTATGCTCCATGTTCACCACACAAAGTATTTAAATCATACACAACCCCGATGACAAGCCAAGCAATTGTTTCATACTTTTGGTGTTCTCAAACTTTTTCAATCTTCATGCAATACATGAGCATGAGCCATGGACATAGCACTATATGTGGAATAGAATGGTGGTTGTGGAGAAGACAAAAAGGGAGAAGATAGTCTCACATCAACTAGGCATATCAACGGGCTATGGAGATGCCCATTAATAGATATCAATGTGATTGAGTAGGGATTGCCATGTAATAGAGGCACTAGAGCTATAAGTATATGAAAGCTCAACAAAAAGAACTAAGTGGGTGTGCATCCAACTCGCTTGCTCATGAAGACCTAGGGCATTTTGAGGAAGCCCATTATTGGAATATACAAGCCAAGTTCTATAATGAAAGATTCCCACTAGTATATGGAAGTGATAACATAGGAGACTCTCTATCATGAAGATCATCGTTCTACTTTGAAGCACAAGTGTGGAAAAAAAGGATAGTAGTATTGTCCCTTTTTATATATATATTTTTGGGCCTTCCTCTTTTTATTTGGCCTTTCTCCTTTTTTTGGGACAATACTCTATGAATGATGATCATCACACTTCTATTTATTTACAACTCAATGATTACAACTCGATACTAGAACAAAGTATGACTCTATATGAATGCCTCCGGCGGTATACCGGGATAGCAATGATGCATGAGTTACTTGTACGAAAGAATTATGACCGGTGGCTTTGCCACAACTAAAATGTCAAGTACATGATCATGCAAAGCAATATGACAATGATGGAGTGTGTCATAGTAAACGAAATGGTGGAAAGTTGCATGGTAATATATCTCGGAATGGCTATGGAAATGCCATGATAGGTAGGTATGGTGGCTGTTTTGAGGAAGTTATATGGTGGGTGTATGATACCGGCGAAAGGTGTGTGGTATTTAGAGAGGCTAGCAATGGTGGAAGGGTGATAGTGCGTATGATCCATGGACTCAAAATTAGTCATAAAGAACTCACATACTTATTGCAAAAATCTATTATTTATCGAAGCAAAGTACTATGCGCATGCTCCTAGGGGGATATATTGGTAGGAAAAGACCATTGCTCGTCCCCAACCGCCACTCATAAGGAAGACAATCAATAAATAAATCATGCTCCAACTTCTTCACATAACGGTTCACCATACATGCATGCTACGGGAATCACAAACTTCAACACAAGCATTTCTCAAGTTCATAACTACTGAACTAGCACGACTCTAGTATCACCATCTCCATATCTCAAAACAATTCCCAAGTATCAAACTTCTCATAGTATTCAACACACTCATAAGAATTTTTTTTATTAATCTTTAATGCCTAACATAATTAAAGAAAATTAGCACGCTGTTTTGTAGGACTCTCAAAATAATCTAAGTGAAGCATGAGAGAACAATAGTTTCTATAAAACAAATCCACCACCGTGCCCTAAAAGATATAAGTTAAGTACTGGAGCAAAAAACTATGTAACTCAAAAGATATAAGTGAAGCACATAGAGTATTCTAACAATTTGCGAATCACGTGTGTCTCTCTCAAAAGGTGTGTACAGAAAGGATGATTGTGGAAAACTAACAAATAAAGACTCAAATAATACAAGACACTCCAAGCAAAACACATATCATGTGGTAAATAAAAATATAGCTTCAAGTAAAGTTACCGATGGAAGTAGACGAAAGAGGGGATGCCTTCCGGGGAATCCCCAAGCTTGGTCTTTTAGGTGTCCTTATATTATCTTGGGGTGCCATGGGAACCCCCAAGCTTAGGCTCTTGCCACTCCTTGTTCCATAATTCATCAAATCTTTCACCAAAAACTTGAAAACTTCACAACACAAAACTTAAAGTAGAAAATCTCGTGAGCTCCGTTAGCGAAAGAAAACAAAACACCACTTCAAGGTAATGTAATGAAATCATTCTTCATTTATATTGATGTTAAACCTACTGTATTCTAACTTATCTATGGTTTATAAACTATTTTACTAGCCATAGATTCATCAAAATAAGCAAACAACACACGAAAAACAGAATCTGTCAAAAACAGAACAGTCTGTAGTAATATGTAGCTAACGCAAGTTCTGTAACCCCAAAAATTCTATAATAAATTTCTGGACTTGATTAATTTATATATTAATCATCTTCAAAAAGAAATAACTAAATATCACTTTCCAAATAAAAATGGCAGCAATTCTCGTGAGCGCTAAAGTTTCTGTTTTTTACAGCAAGATTAAAAAGACTTTCCCCAAGTCTTCCCAACAGTTCTACGTGGCACAAACACTAATTAAACACAAAAACACAACCAAAACAGAGGCTAGATAAATTATTTATTACTAAACAGGATCAAAAATCAAGGAATAAAAATAAAATTGGGTTGCCTCCCAACAAGCGCTATCGTTTAACGCCCCTAGCTAGGCATAATATTTCAATGATGCTCACATGAAAGACAGGAATTGAAGCACAAAGAGAGCATCATAGAACACGTGACAAACACATATAAGTCTAACATACTTCCTATGGATAGGCATCTTATAGGCAAACAAATTATCAAGGCAAGCAAAAACTAGCATATGCAAGGAAGCGGAAAGAAACAATAGCAATCTCAACATAACGAGAGGTGATTTAGTAACATGAAAATTTCTACAATCATATTTTCCTCTCTCATAATAATTACATGTAGGATCATAATAAAATTCAACAATATAGCTATCACGAAACATATTCTTAACCACATGTATGAAAAGTTGACACTCTTCCAAAATAGTGGGATTAACATTAACTAAAGTCATGACCCCTCCAAACCCACTTTTATCAAAAACTTCATAAGATTGAACATTCTCCAAATATGTGGGATCTAAAGTTGACACTCTTCCAAACCCACTTTCAATATTATTGCAAAAATTATAATCAATCTCATATTCATCATGGGGCTTAAATAAATTTTCAAGATCAAAAGAAGAATCACCCCAATCATGATCATTGCAACAAATAGTAGTCATAGGAAAACTAGCATCCCCAAGCTTACAGTTTTGCATATCATTAACACAATTGACATTAAGAGAATTTATAATAACATCATTGCAATCATGCTTTTCGTCGAAGGAACTATTAAGTATGGGTGCAATAGCAACGATCTCATGTTTAGCATAAGGAACTATAGCAAATTCATCTTGATAATATTGGCATCATGGCCACAAGAATAGAAAGCATCATGTTCATCAAGGGTTATTTCAATCAAATCATCAGAATCATAATTATCTATAGATTCATGCATATCATTATTTTCTTCCAAAGCAACGGTCATTCTTTCAATAAATTATTTGACATAGACATTATGAGCATAGTTTTCATAGCAATATTTAAGTATGTCAAAATTTTCAGATTCATATAGAGTAATATCATATTTTTCAATCAAAGGAGCAACTTCATAAGCACCCTTAAAAGCAACAAATTCTTCAATTCGTTCGATATGATAGTAACTATAAACACCCTTTGCATAAGAAGATAAATTTCAATATCATTAAACTAACATAGGTAGGGGAGGTGTTTTTTAGGGTTCTTAGAGCAACAAGTAAAATCACCAATTTCACAAAGATTCCAAGCATAACACATCAATCTGTTTAGTTGATTCCATAAGAGTCTCCCTTTTTCAAACAAACAGTGACGCACAAAATGAGCATGCTCATATATAGATTTCCCGTCAACTAGGCTAATTGGGGTATCAGCACGAGTGCATAAGGATCGAAGATGATCTAAGTAGAACAATTTAAGTGGATCCATATCAATAGATTTGTAGCAAGCAAAGATGCAAGCAAGTAGAAGGCACATGGAAACACAAACAGGGACACATACGGGAAGAAGGCAAAGAAAAGAAGAGGCAAATAGGGAAAGAGAAGGAGGATGGAGAGAGAGGGCAAATAAAATGGCAAGGGTGAAGTGAGGGAGAGGAAAACGAGAGGAAAATGGCAAATAATGTAATGCGGGAGATAAGTGTTTGTGATGGGTAATTGGTATGTTGACTTTTGCGTAGACTCCCCAGCAATGGCACCAGAAATCCTTCTTGCTACCTCTTGAGCACTGCATTGGTTTTCCCTTGAAGAGGAAAGGGTGATGCAGCAAAGTAGAGTAAGTATTTCCCTCAGTTTTTGAGAACCAAGGTATCAATCCAGTAAGAGGCCACGCGCGAGTCCCTCGCACCTACACAAAAAATAAAATCCTTGCAACCAACACAATAAAGGGGTTGTCAATCCCTTCACGGTCACTTACGAAAGTGAGATCTGATAGATATGATAAGATAATATTTTTGGTATTTTTATTGTAAAGATGTAAAGTAAAGAAAGCAAGATAAATGGAAAAGGAAATAGCTTGTTGACGGAAGATTAATATGATGGAAAATAGACCCGAGGGCCATAGGTTTCACTAGTGGCTTCTCTTGAGAGCATAAGTATTACGGTGGGTGAACAAATTATTGTTGAGCAATTGACAGAATTGAGCATAGTTATGAGAATATCCATATACGATCATGTATATAGGCATCACGTCCGAGACAAGTAGACCGACTCCTGCCTGCATCTACTACTATTACTACACACATCGACCGCTATCCAGCATGCATCTAGATTATTAAGTTCAAAAGAACAGAGTAACGCTTTAAGCAACATGACATAATGTAAAGGGATAAACTCATGCAATATGAAATAAACCCCATCTTGTTATCCTCGATGGCAACAATACAATACGTGCCTTGCTGCCCTACTGTCACTGGACACCGCAAAATTGAACCCAAAGCTAAGCACTTCTCCCATTGCAAGAAAGATCAATCTAGTAGGCCAAACCAAACTGATAATTCAAAGAGACTTGCAAATATAACCAATCATACATAAAAGATTTCATAGAAGATTCAAATATTGTTCATAGATAAACTTGATCATAAACCCACAATTCATCAGTCTCAACAAACACACCGCAAAAGAAGATTACATCGAATAGATCTCCACACGAGAGGGGGAGAACTTTGTATTGAGATCCAAAAAGAGAGAAGAAGCCATCTAGCTAACAACTATGGACCCGAAGATCTGAAGTAAACTACTCACACTTCATCGGAGAGGCTATGGTGTTGATGTAGAAGCCCTCCGTGATCGATTCCCCCTCCGGCGGAGCTTCGGAAAAGGCCCCAAGATGGGATCTCACGGATACAGAAAGTTACGGTGGTGGAATTAGGGTTTTCGCTCCGTATTTGGTAGTTTGGGGGTACGTAGGTATATATAGGAGGAAGAAGTACGTCGGTGGAGCAACGTGGGCCCCACGAGGGTGGAGGGCACACCTGGGGGTGGGGTAGGCGCGCCCCCTACCTCGTGCCCTCCTGGTTGTTTCTTGACGTAGGGTCCATGTCCTCTGGATCATGTTCGTTCCAAAAATCACATTCCCGAAGGTTTCATTCCGTTTGGACTCCATTTGATATTCTTTTTTCTGCGAAATTCTGAAATAGGTAAAAAACATCAATTCTGGGCTGGGCCTCCGGTTAATAGGCCAGTCCTAAAAATAATATAAATTTGTATAATAAAGCCCAGTAATGTCCAAAACATGATTTAATATAGTATGGAACAATAGAAAATTATAGATACGTTGGAGACGTATCACCCTCCCACGGGGAGGACAGCTTGTTCTGGCCGGCTTGCTGCTGGACGAGTCGGAGGACGAGGTCTCCCTCCCGAAAGGCTAGGGGTTTGATCTTCTTGCTGTGGTAGTGTCTTAGACCTTGCTAATAAATGGCTGAGGGGCTGAGCGCTAGGAGACGTGCTTCTTCGAGCAGGTCGGCACCGTCTTCGCGGGCTTCTTTGGCTTCGAATTTGGTGTACATCGCGACGCGCAACGAGTCGAACTCGATGTCGGTCGGGATGACGGCTTCCGCTCCATAGACGAGAAAGAACAGGGTGTACCCGGTCGACTGGTTTGACGTTGTTCGAAGACTCCAGGGTACGGCCGGCAACTCGTCAAGCCAACTGCCGGGTGAACAGATGAGTGGCTCGATGAGCCATGGCTTGATGCCAGGTAGGATAAGGCCGTTGTCCCGCTCGACCTGCCCGTTGCACTGCGGGTGTGCAACAGAAGCCAGGTCGAGGCAGATGCAGGAGACGAGCATTACTACGCGAGCGCGCCCTTGACGAAGTTGGTGCCGTTGTCCGTGATGATGTTGTTCAGCATGTCATAGCACACCGCGATGTCCTTCACGAATCGGACGCCCATTTGCCCGTCCAGCTTCTTGATTGGCCTTGCTTCGATCCACTTAGTGAACTTGTCCACCACCACCAGCAAATGCGTCATGCCGTCTCGAGCGGTCTTGAAAGGTCCAACCATGTCGAGTCCCCAAACAGCGACGGGCTAGGTGATCGGGATGGTCCGAAGTGCGGACGCCGGCTGGTGGTTGCGCTTGCTGAAGCACAGACATCCCTCGCACTTGAGGACGAGCGACTCGGCATCTTTGAGGGCCGTGGGCCAGTAGAAACTATGGCGGAAGGCCTTGGCCACCAGGGACCAGGAGGCAGCATGGTGCCCGCACTCACCCTGGTGTATGTCTAGGAGGATCTCAATGCCCATGTCTTGCCCAACGTAGCACTGGAACACGTCGGTGGAGCTGCGTTTGACGAGCTCGTTGTTGATGATGCTGTAGGCGGACGCCCGACGCTGCACCTGCCGGGCTTCGGTCTCGTCCGTGGGGAGAACTCCGTTCTCCAGAAACTCTGAGATGGACAGGGACCATGATGGCATCATCATCACGGTGAGGACGGCCACTATGGCGGGTTCCGGGACATCAGCCCCCGAGCCGAGTTCAGCAGCCCCCTGGTCGGGTACGGCTGCGGTCGGATTGACGACAGCAGTCCCCGGGTTGGGAACGGCGGCGGCCGGGTCGATGGCAGCAACCCCTGTGTAACGCCCATGATTGGGCTATATCTACCACGTGTCCAGGCATGACTTAGAGGCCTAATCACATGGTGGTTTTGTCGCAAGAGCGGTAATCTTCACACAATCCCTTGTACTAAAGAAGAAAGGGGTAAAGAGTTGGCTTAGAATCGCCACTTCAGACATATAACAAGTTAAACATACATCATCCAAAGTACAATCAAGGTCCGACTATGGAACCAAAATAAAAGAAAACAACCCCAAAGGCTAGATCCCCGATCATCCCAACTGGGCTCCACTACTGATCATGAGGAAGCAAAACATAGTAACCATGGTCCTTGTTGAACTCCTACTTGAGTTCAGTAGCATCACCTGTACTGGTACCATCGGCACCTGCAACTATTTGGAAGTTTCTGTGAGTCACGAGGACTCAGCAATCTCACACCCATGAGATCAAGACTATTTAAGCTTATAGGTAGGATAAGGTAATGGGGTTGAGCTGCAACAAGCGCTAAGCATGTATGGTGGCTAACATACGCAATAAAGAGTTAGTTGAGAAGCTACGCAACAATCGAAAAGCTAGAAGTGATCAAGAAGACATCCTGAAACTACTTATGTTCAAACATAACCCAAGACCGTGTTCACTTCCCGGACTCTGCCAAAAAGAGACCATCACGGTTACACACGCAGTTGATTCATTTTAATTAAGTCAAGTGTCAAGTTCGCTACAACCGGATATTAACAAATCCCATCTGCCACATAACTGCGGGCACGGCTCTCAAAAGGTTATACCCTGCAGGGGTATCCCAACTTAGCCCATCACAAGCTCTCACGGTCAATGAAGGATATTCCTTCTCCCGGAAAGACCCGATCAGTCTCAGAATCCCGGTTACAAGACATTTCGACAATGGTAAAACAAGACTAGCAAAGCCGCCTGATGTGCAGACAAATGCCGATAGGAGTCGCACGTATCTCGTTCTCCGGGCACACCGGATGGGACAAGCTACGAGTAAAACCAGCCATCAAGTTTCCCCGAGGTGGCCTCACAGGCTGCTCGTTTCGGCCCAACACTCAGAGGAGCACTGGCGCGCGCGGGGGGGGGGGGGGGGGGGTAGGGGGGGTTAAAATATAGATGACCATTGAGTCTGCCGAACGCAAGGGAAAGGTATAGGTGGTAGGTAGGCAAATGGTAAAACCAAGTTTGGGCCTTGCTAGAGGAGTTTTATTCAAACCGATCTGTCAAGGGGGTCCCATAACACCAACCGCGTAAGGAACACAAAATCAAGGAACATAACACCGGTATGACGGAAACTAGGCCGGCAAGAGTGGAACAAAACACCAGGCATAAGGATGAGGCTTCCACCCTTTACCGAGTATATAGATGCATTAAATTAAATAAGAGATAATGTGATATCCCAACATATATATGTTCCAACATGGAACAAACATCAACTTCACCTGCAACTAACAACGCTATAAGAGGGGCTGGGGAAAAGCGGTAACATAGCAAAACAACGATTTGCTAGGAAGGTGGGTTAGAGGATTGACAAGGCAATATGGGAGGCATGATATAACAAGTGGTAGGTAGCAAAGATAGCAAAGAACAAACAACTAGCAAGCAAAGATAGAAGTGATATTGAGGGTATGGTCATCTTGCCTGTAATGTTCTCAGTGTTGTCGAAAGCTTGATCCTCATTAGCATACTCAACAGGTTCCTCATTCACCCACTCCTCTCCCGGCTCTACCAAAAGAAAGAACACAAGCAGTGGAACAACAATCAATCACGGTGCAATGCACAAGCAACATGATGCAATACATGGCATGACATGCAAGACATGATATGCAATGCATATGCATGCTCCGGAGGGAAAAGAATGATCAAGGCATCAACTTGGCAAACCAAGTATGCCACTGGAAAGATGAGGTGATTTCGGTCGAACTCGATATAAGGATCACCGGCAATAGATGCACGGTTTGCAAATGGCAAGCAACACAAGAATGACGCAAATCTGCGATTGATAGCATGATAGCACTTAGAACGCAACAAGAAACTAAGCTACTTCACTCCAACATAGCAACAAAGCATATGGCAGTGATGTACATGATATGCTTGACAAAACATGAACACTGAGCTACGGCTAAATCACAATAGAACATGTTCAAACAAGCATGGCAAAAGTGCAAAAGATATCAGCTCACAGACTTTGTGAAAAATACTAAAATGGCATAAACAACATCTGGAAGCAATGTTTAGGGCAAGCAAACAACATGCTACAGGAACATAACGTGGCAAACAAAGTCATGGCATGCTTCTACTAAATGCATAGATCAAAACTCCCTTAGTGAACATGAGCCAAAAAGGCACAGAAAATATGATGGTACCCATGCAGACATAGCTAGTTTTATAAACAGATTCAGATTGGAATTTCAGGACATGGCAGAAATAGATATATGATAGCAACTTTGCAAGCTCATGCCACTCACCACAAAGCATTACATAACATAGAAAGGTAACCAATAGTAAATATACATGTTCAAGATGGTAAGAATGGCAAGAGCAAGTTCATAGGGTACATGGATCACTAGCAAAACATATGGCACTATTGATTAACATGTTAACAATCTGCCAGGAACAATATCTAGAGAAAGTAGAGCATGGTAATGACAACCGAGAGCACTCCATAATTTCAACCAGAGGTAGCGATGGATATAGAACAACCACATGTTCAAAAGATCTTTACTGAACTACCTCAAAATGTGCTTGGATCTCATGGTAGCAACAAGTTTACATGGCATCAAAATAACATCAGGAAAAGCACTTGTCAAAATCACTAAGTGCCTGAAAACAGTAACATCACGGAGCCTACTTTGCATGCTTGTGCTAGTCACCACATAGATCAAAATTACAAGGCTTGCACCTCTGCAAAATGGCATGATGGAGATCAGAACACCTGTAGACATCATGTCCGTATGAGGCACACACAAAATGCAACAAAAATGACAAATCTCCATGTACTATTAAGAACCACCAGTTAAGATTTTATAGCATTCTATGTCAGACTTTCAACATGAACAGTTAATATCCATGACACGATAGAGTAGTGAACTACATGTAGACATAAACGTGCCAACAACACGATAGACCAATGGGCTACATGAGCAAAATTATTTAATAGTCATCTATGTCACCTAGTACTATCTTATTAAGCAGAACATGCTAACATGTGAATTAATGGTTAAAAAAGTTACTCCTGAAAAACCACCTTACAAAGCTAGAGAGAGCACTGATTCTGAATGTTCTAAGAGCAATGAAAAGACTTGCTCACATAGCGGTATCGACTATGCACTAACCATAGTTAGCAACAACAGAATAATTATTTGGAGTGTGGAATTTGCAAAGGATAGTGCCAATAGAGGAATACAACTCAATAAAATAAAATTCCATTAGCAGATCTCCAGGTTTGGAATGGTCCGAACTTATTTGGTGCAGGCTATATATAAATATAATAACACTGCCATATATGCCTCACACGTCCATAGTTAGAATAGAAAGGAAAAACTCCATATGAATTGTTTCATGTGCATCAGTCTGGTGCCTTTTGGCCAGGCATCAGGAACCATGTAATTATAAACTACCATCTATAAATTAGTACGATACCATTAGGAATATGCAATAAATTAGGAATTTAAATAAGCTAATATACCTATGTTGAAATCAACCCATACAACACTCATCCTATATTTTTCCCAGCTCACCCAAAGCCTAAAAATATTTTGAGGACACACACAACATACGAATCTACACATAGGTTTTCATGCTGGGATTTATCCATAAGAATTAGAAACATAGAAGAAGCATATGCAAGTAAGTTTGCTTCTTTACCTCTGGTTACAGGGAGGAGGGGAAGAGCAGAGACTCAAGGCGTGCTCCTGCTGCTCGAGGTGGATGGGGATGGCGGATGCGGGCAGAGGTGGAGCACCTGCTTCTCGAGGTGGACCCGGGGGCGGTGAGGCTCCTGCGTTGGCCGTTGGCGGTGGTCGACGAGGGGCAACGTCGGTGGAGAGCAGTTGGGCGGTGGCCAGAGAAGATGGAAGAGGAGGCGACCGTGGGTGGAGCTCCCGCAGTGGTGGTTGAGGAGGGGCCGCGCCGGAGGCTGGCGGCGCTAGCGAACCCTAAATCGCGAGGAGGCCTGCTCGAGGAGGAAGCGCGCGAGGATGGTGGCTACCGGTGGAGTGGCTCGCCGATGACGGTGCTCGACGTTGCTGCTCTGGAGTGGGGCGACGACGGTGATGGCTGCTCTAGAGTGGGGCGACGACGGTGGATGGGTTGTTGGCGCGACAGAGAGGATGGTGGAGGGGCTACCGTGATGGGGATTGGGGATTTTAGTCGGGGGAGGGATAGCAATGGCACACCACCTAGCGGTGCGCCATAAGTAACTTTTTTTGGATAGCAATGGCGCACCACCTAACGGTGCACCATAAGTAAGTTTTTTGGATAGCAATGGCGCACCACCCAGCGGTGCGCCATAAGTAACTTTTTTTGTATATCAATGGCGCACCACCCGGCGGTGCGCCATTAGTAATTTATTATTATTATTATTGTTTATTATTTTTTTTGCATCTAATATTTTTTTCGAAAATGAATATGAATATGAACTAGTAATAATTTTTTATAAAAATAGTAATAATTTTTTTAAAAATATCATCAAATTTTTTATTTGAAAATATCATCAAATTTGTTTTTTTATTTTTAGTTGCATTCATTTGTGAATTGGTAAAACATTTATGAATATGAAAAAATATCTTCAAATTTGAAAAAATATTCCTGAATTAAAAACGTGCCCATGAAATTTAAAAATATTCATGAGTTCAAAAAATATTAACAAATTCAATACTTTTTGTGAGTTAGAAATTCAATACCATAATAAACATAAATAAATATTCATGAGGACTAGAATAGAAGAAATATCATTTCAATATGTCGAATTACAATCAAGAAATGAAGACTACCATTTAAATACAATCGATCTTAGCTAGCTATCTTTTCACAATCTTCTTGCCCTTCTTTTTCACAAATGGAGTTCTTCTGTGGAATGAACGTCCTTTAGGTAGGGTGGTCCCGCTTCTTCTTGTGGTGTGTAGCAATTCATCGTCGTCATCATGTTCCATCTTCGGGTCGCCATACTTGTCGAAGTCTTGCTCATTGGTGACTCCATCCATTCCGATGATCTTCATTTTGCCTCTCCTCATGACAACATGACTGGGCTTTGACGGGTCGGTAATGAAGAAGCATTGGTCCACTTGGGAAGCCAGTACCCATGGCTCATTTTTTGCAGTGATGTTTGCGCCCACGGTCTTGGAATTGGCTTTGGGTATAACCATGGTGGTGAAATACCGGTCTTATTTTAGGAAGCTCTTGGCCCATCTGACACGGAACATCGTGACCTTCTCTCCAGCGTAGCTCAGCACCCAGATCTCCTCGACCCTTCCGCAGTATCTGTCCTTGTCGTTACCGGTGTAGGATTCCATTTTTACCCCGAAGTTCTGATAACCATCACTCTTCATGTCCTTGTCCTCGGTGTAGAATGTGTAGCCGTTGATATCGTAGGCCTCATAGGTCTTCAGGTTGTGCTCGGCGCCCTGTGACAAGGCGAATATGAGTTTTTCTTCCGTGGAAGAATCCTCATGTAAAGTGTAACACCCTCGATGCGACTATAGCTCCCACGTGTCGAGGCACGACTTAGAGACATAACCGCATTGAAGGCATATGTCGCAAGTAGGCAATCTTCACAACATCCCATGTAATATGATAATAAAAGGGGAGATAACATAGTTGGCTTACACTCGCCACGTCAATCAAGTACATAAATAACATTACATCATGCAAACGCTCATGGCCTGACTACGGCGCCTAAATAAAAGAGAACCCAACATGCGACATGGTCCCAATCACCCCAACTGGGCACCACTACTGATCATTGGGAAAGGAAACATAGTAACGTTGAGAGTCTTCGTCGAACTCCTACTTGAGCTCATACGCGTCTCCTGGAGCGGAATCATCAGGCCCTGCATCTGCTGTAATAGTAATCTGTGAGCCACAGGGACTCTGCAATCTCGCACCCTCGCGATCAAGACTATTTAAGCTTATAGGTATGGCAAGGTAAACATAAGTGGAGCTGTAGCAAGCGACTAGCAAATATGGTGGCTAACTTATTCGCAAAAGAGAGCGAGAAGAGGAGGCAAAGCGCGAGCGAGAAACTAGCAAGCAACCTGCGCAAACATTACTCCAACACCGTGTCCACTTCCCGGACTCCGCTGAGAAGAGGCCATCACGGTAACACACTCAGTTGATTCATTTTAATTAAGTTAAGGTTCAAGTTATCTACAACCGGACATTAACAAATTCCCATCTGCCCATAACCGCGGGCACGGCTTTCGAAAGTTCAATCCCTGCAGGGGAGTCCCAACTTAGCCCATGACAAGCTCTCACGGTCAACGAAGGAATAGACCTCCTCCCAAGATGTTCCGATCAGACTCGGTATCTCGGTAACTCAAGACACTTCGACAGGTTAAAACAAGACCAACAACACCGCCCGAATGTGCCGACAAATCCCGATAGGAGCTGCACATATCTCTGTCTCAAGGCACAATCGGATAAGCAATCTGTACAACTAAAACCAGCCCTCGAGTTTCCCCGAGGTGGCGCTGCAAGGGGCTCTAGGTTGGACCAACACTCAGAGGAGCACTGGCTCGGGGGGGGGGGGGGTTAAAATAAAGATGACCCTTGAGTCTGCAGAACCCAAGGGAAAGGAAAGGCTAGGTGGCAAATGGTAAAACCAAGGTTGGGCATTGCTAGAAAAGCTTTAATCAAGGCGAACTATCAAGGGGTTCCCATTATAACCCAACCGCGTAAGGAACGCAAAATCCGGGAACATAACACCGATATGACGGAAACTAGGGCGGCAAGAGTGGAACAAAACACTATGCGAGAGGCCGAGCCTTCCACCCTTTACCAAGTATATAGATGCATTAAGATTACAAGATAATATAATGATATCATAACAAGTAAATAAATGTTCCAACAAGGAACGGCCTCCAATCTTCACCTACAACTAGCAACGCTATAAGAGGGGCTGAGCAAAGTGGTAACATAACCAATCGACGGTTTGCTAGGACATGGTGGGTTAGAGGTTTGACATGGCAATTTGGGAGGCTTGAAAGCAAATGGTAGGCATCGTAGCATTGGCATAGCAAAAGAGCGAGCAAACTAGCATAGCAAAGATAGTAGTGATTTCGAGGGTATGATCATCTTGCCTACACAGTTGTCAGAGTTGACTAGATCCTCAAAAGCAAACTCAATGGGCTCCTCGTTAGCGAACTCGTCTCCTGGCTCTATCCAAACAAGACAAACAAGCAACAAGGATACAATCAACCACGTGCAAGACCAAGCAATATGATGAAATGACGATATGCTATGCGGAGTGCGATGCGGGATGCAAAATGCAAGATATGACAGGAAATGCATGAACCTGGCCTCAACATGGAAAACCAAGTGTGCCACTGGAAAGATGAGATGAAATCGCTTGAAAACGATATAAACAACGCCGGAATCGGAGTTACGGTTTGGAAATGGCAAGCGATTCAAAAATGACACCGGTCTGCGATTTACAGCAAGTAGCCAACTAAATGCAATGAGATGAACATGCTACAGCACCCAAACATGACAACAAAATACATGGAAGGGATGCATTCAAGATGCTTAACAAAAGTCTAGCACTAAGCTACGGCCAATTCATCCATTAACAGGTTCAAACAAGCATGTCAAAAATGCATATGACAAACAGATCTCAGACTAACAAAAGTCAGATCAGGTAGCCCTCTTCGGAACCACAAAACTACATGCTACAGGATCTGAACATGGGAAAGTAAAACATGTCATGGAGCTACTCAAAGAGCTTAACAAAAGTCCCTTAGTGACCTTGAGCCAAAAGAGATCAGAAAATACAATTGCAAGGACGTGAACATAGCAAAAACATAATCAGTTTTCAGACTTGGTGAAAACTGGCACATGCTGACATATAACTCAAGTATGCATGTTTACGAGCTCGATGCACTCACTACGGAGCAAGTCATGGCAAGAAAAGCATACATCCATCAAGAAGGCACAAAATACAAGCTAGAAATGGCAAGAACAATAGCATAGCATGCACGGATCAACTACAACATCATCGGCAAAATTGCAAACAAGTTGGCAATCTGCCCAGATTCACAAAGTAGCAAAAGTAGAGCTCGATTGACTCAAGATAGGGTGCTCCATAATTGCAAACAAAGAAATGGATGGATAGAGAACTACAATATTAACAAAACATCCCTACTGATCATCCTCAAAAGAGGCACGGATCACTAGGAAACAACATGAACATATGGCAACATGAGCTAAACAGATCAAGGACTTGGTGGAATTGCTAAGTCCCTGAAAACAGAATTACTAAGTGCACCACTTTGCAAGCTTGCACTAGTCACCACACACATCACAAAAATACATGAGTTGCACCTCTGGAAATATGACAAAACCCTTAACAAAACACATGTAGAACTCACGCGCATAGCATGCACACATTAATCATGGCAAAAATGACAAAAACCTAAATGGAGTAACAGATCTGACAATTAACTCAAGTAGCCCTCTTCTAACAGCATTTCGGGCATCAAGATGAATTCAAATGAAAATTATGCAATGGAATGAAATGATGTACTCTCTGAGATGGACATTTTGATATGCCATATGCATGAATTGGAGCTACAGATGCAAAGTTACGGAGCCGCGAACATGTGCACATGGACTGAAATTCTCCGGGACTTAGTGAAAAAAATCAACCTCTAGGGTTACTGTTTACGGATCTGGATCTCGCGCACAGGAACCGAGGTTGGCCAGAATTCTCGCCGGCGATAGAGGAGGAGCTCGCCGGAGACGTCGGGGCGACCGGATCCGAGCGGAGAGGCAAGGCCGGCGACAAGGAGGAGGATGCCGGCGTCGAGACGGCGAACGGCGGCGGCCTGCGGCGTCGGGCGGCGTCGTCGACGCACCGTCCGGCGCGGCGGCGCGGCGAGGCGATGGCCGGCGCAGGCGAGGTCTCCGCACGGGAGGAAGACAAGGCGGGCGGCGGCACTGCGCTCTGGCCCGAGCGGTCGGCGGGGAGGGCCGACCTCGGGCCCTCGCGGGCCGGCGCGGGAGGCGACGCGGCGAAGTGGGGCGGCAGCGGCGGGCCAGTAGGATGGCGACACGCGGCGGCGGCGGGGGAGGAACCGGACGTGTTCGTCGGTGCCGATCTTGTCTGGCGGCATGCGAGGGGATTTTTAGGGTTTCGGGGGGAGAGGGAGATTCGGATTTCGGGGGGAGTTTAAATAGGCATGGAGGGAGCTAGGAGAGTCCAAATGAGGTGCGGTTTTCGTCCATGCGATCGTGATCGAACGCTCTAGATGATGGAGCAGAGTTAGGTGGGTTTTGGGCCAAATTGGAGGGATGTTGGGCTGCAACACACACGAGGCCTTTTCGGTCCCTCGGTTAACCGTTGGAGTATCAAACGAAGTCCAAATGATACGAAACTTGACAGGCGGTCTACCGGTAGTAAACCAAGGCCGCTTGGCAAGTCTCGGTCCATTCTGGAAATGTTTAATCCACACACACGAAAGAAAGCTAGAAATGACCACCGGAGGAGAACGAAGCGCCGAAATGCAAAACAGACAACGGGGAAAATGCTCGAATGCATGAGACGAACCCATATGCAAATGCAATGCACATGATGACATGATATGAGAAGCATGACAACGACAACAACACACGGAGACAAAACCCAAAACCGAGGAAATAAATATAACTTAGCGCCGGAAACGGCAAGAGTTGGAGTACAAATTGGGAAAGTTACATCCGGGGTGTTACAACACTCCACCACTACGAAAGGATCTCGTCCCGAGATCTAGGACTGAAAGAACGTCGAGTACTCAGAACGGAGGTGATCCTCGCGTTCCCAGGTAGCTTCACGGTCGGAATGGTGTGACCACTTGACTTTGAGAAATTTGATTGACTTGTTGCGAGTCTTGCGTTCAGTCTCTTCAAGAATAGCAAATGGGTGCTAACGATAAGAGAGATCTTCTTGGAGCTCAATGTCGTCGAAGTTGACAGTGCGGTCAGGAGTCTTAAAGCACCTTCAAAGCTGAGAGACATGGAAAACGTCATGAACATTTGCAAAGTTTGAAGGAAGCTCGAGTTGATAGGCGATGTCGCCTCTCTTGTTGTCAATCTTGAAAGGTCCCACGTATCTAGGGGCAAGCTTCCCTTTGATACCGAAGCGACGAGTACCTTTCATAGGAGAGACACGGAGGTAAACATGATCTCCGATCTCGAAAGCCAAATCACGGTGCTTACTATCATAGTAGCTCTTCTGACGGGATTGGGCTGCTTTGAGGTTATCACGAATGACTTTGCACATTTCTTCTGCCTCTATGATTAAGTCATTACCCAAAAGCTGACGTTCACCGGTTTCAGACCAGTTGAGAGGGGTACGGCACTTCCTGCCATACATAATTTCAAATGGGGCCTTGCCCGAACTTGCTTGAAAACTGTTGTTGTAGGAGAATTCAGCATAAGGAAGACAATCCTCCCACTTCATGCCGAAGGAGATCACACAAGCCCTGAGCATATCTTCAAGAATCTGGTTGACACGCTCGACTTGACCGCTAGTTTTAGGATGGAAAGCTATGCTGAAGCGGATGTTCGTGCCCATGGCCTTCTGAAAAGAATCCCAAAACTTTGAGGTAAAGATGCTGCCACGGTCTGAAGAGATCACTTGAGGAATACCGTGCAGAGAGACAATACGAGAGGTATAGAGTTCTGCCAATTGAGCTGCAGTGATCGACTCTTTGATAGGCAGAAAATGAGCCACTTTGGTGAGTTTGTCGATGACAACGAATATAGCATCATTGCCACGCTTGGACTTTGGAAACCCAGTCACGAAGTCCATTTCAATGTGGTCAAACTTCCATTCTGGAATGGCAAGAGGTTGGAGGAGACCAGCTGGCCTTTGGTGTTCTGCCTTCACTCTTCTGGAGACATCACATTCATTCACGAATTGAGCGATCTTGCGCTTCATTCGAGTCCACCAATAAGCTTGCTTGAGGTCCTGATACATCTTCGTGCTCCCAGGGTGGATGGAGAGGAGAGAATTGTGAGCCTCGTTCAAGATCGCTTTACGTAGGTCACCTTTGGGTACAACAATACGATCCTCGAAGAAGAGAGTGTCCTTGTCATCAAGGCGGTAGCACTTGTACTTGGACTGACTCTTGGCAATCCCAATCTTCACCTTTTTCACCATAGCATCAAGAAGCTGGGCTTGGCGAATCTGGTCTTCCAAGGTAGGAGAGACTTGAAGGTTGGCGAGGAAACCTTGAGGAACAACTTGCAGATTAAGTTTGCGGAAAGCTTCACAAAGCTCGGGTTGATAAGGCTTGAGAATCAGAGTGTTGCAGTAAGCTTTTCTCCTCAA
Source organism: Triticum aestivum (assembly GCF_018294505.1). Lineage (NCBI taxonomy): Eukaryota > Viridiplantae > Streptophyta > Magnoliopsida > Poales > Poaceae > Triticum > Triticum aestivum. The sequence continues at coordinate 313,134,261 of NC_057797.1, forward strand.
AGTGTCAGCAATCACATTGGCCTTGCCTGGAGTATACTCGATACTCGGATTATACTCTTGAATCATTTCAACCCATCGAGTTTGCCTGAGGTTGAGATTAGGCTGAGTGAAGATATACTTGAGACTCTTGTGATCAGTGAAAATGTCCACTTTTCTTCCGAATAGAAGATGTCTCCATGTCAAAAGAGCATGCACAACTGCCGCCAACTCGAGATCATGAGTGGGGTAGTTCTTCTCATTAGGATTCAACTGGCGGGAGGTATAAGCAACAACTTTCCTCTCTTGCATCAATACTGCGCCAAGACCTTGGAGAGAGGCATCACAAAAGACCTCGTACGACTTGGATTCATCAGGCGGAGTCAGAACTGGAGCAGTGATCAATTTCTCTTTCAAAGTGTTGAAAGCAATATCACACTCCGGAGACCAAACGTACTTGACATGCTTCTGAAGAAGATTTGAGAGAGGCTTCGCGATCTTAGAAAAGTTTTCGACGAATCTTCGGCAATAGCTTGCGAGACCGAGGAAGCTATGGAGTTGCTTCATGTTCTGAGGAGGTTTCCAATTCACAATTGTAGACACCTTCTCAGGATTCACGGCAATGCCCTTGGCAGAGATGATATGACCAAGATAAAGAACCTCATCGAGCCAAAACTCACACTTGGAGAACTTGGCGTAGAACTGATGTTCCCTGAGCTTATCAAGAACCAAACGCAAGTGCTTGGCATGATCTTCCTTGTTCTTCGAGAAAACCAAAATGTCGTCGAGATAGACCAAAACGAAGTCATTGGTGTAGGCGTTGAAGATGAAATTCATCATGCGAGAGAACGTCGGAGGAGCGTTGGCGAGACCAAAAGACATGACAGTGTATTCGTATGAACCAAAACTTGTCCTGAAAGCCGTCTTGGGAATATCTTGCTCACGGATTCGAATCTGATGATAACCCATACGGAGATCAAGCTTGGAGAATACTTGGGAACCTTTGAGTTGTTCGAACAGCTCATTGATGTTGGGAAGTGGGTATTTGTTCTTGATGGTCTTCTTGTTCACTGGACGGTAATCAACACAAAGTCGGTCCGTTCCATCCTTCTTCTTCACAAAAAGAACACCACAACCCCACGGAGAAGTACTAGGCCGGATAAGACCCATTTTCTCTTGAATATCGAGTTGCTTCTTCGGCTCCTTCAACTCTTCAGGTCCGAGCTTGTAAGGACGTTTGCACACAGGTTCCGTGCCAGGCTCAAGATCAATAACGAATTCAACTGGCCGGTGCGGAGGCATTCCTGGGAGCTCTTCTGGAAAGACGTCTTGATATTCGCAAACGACTGGAATTTGAGAGATGGCATCCAATTCACCCCTTTCATTGAGAGAAAACAGACAGATGGTATTATCCCGAGTGGCAAAGACAATTACATCCTCAGATGAATGAGTCAATTGAATCTGCCTGGCTACACAATCAAGCTGAGCCTTGTGCTTAGACAGCCAATCCATCCCGAGAATAAGATCAATATCCGAGTCGCCAAGAACATTTGGAGAGGACAAGAACTTATAGTCACCCAAAGTGATTGTGACATCCGGAACGCATACTCGAGAAGTCATTTGACGGGCCGGAGAGACAATAGCCAACGGTTTCGGCAACACTTGAGTAACGAAATCATGCTTTGATGCAAAAGGTCTCGAGATGAAATAATGCGATGCACCAGTGTCAAAAAGAACTTTTGCAGGAATATCATTAACAGGAAGGTTACCCATGATCACATCTGACGAGTCCTCTGCCTGAGATGCATTCACCATATTGACCTTGGCGTACTTGGGGTTATGCTTGACCACAGCTGTACTTGCCGATCTGACAGGAGGAGGAGGAGGAAGACGCCTCTGGTTGAACCACTTGTTGGCATAGTGACCCTTCTGTTGGCACTTGTTGCACGCGACCTCTGATAGCGGACGGTGGTACGGAGCACTCGGTCTTGGAGCTTGAGACGAAGTCTTGTTCTGAAAGCCAGGGTTGGGTGGGTGGGAAGAAACACTGCCACCTTTACTCTTCTGCTGATACGGCTGACGGAACAGAGGAGGAGGAAGCCAAAACTTCTGCTGCTTGGCCATTTGAGTAGAGGAAGAAGGAGTAACATCTCTGACTCGCTTCTTGGAAGCATCACACCTCAACTGAGCAGCCTCTTGCTTCAGTGCCATGTTGTAGAACTCATCGTATCTCAAGGGCTCAAAGAGGACAAGAGCTAGCTGAATTTCTTCTCTGAGACCACCCCTGAACTGATATATCATGCTCTTCTCATTAGGGACGTCCTGCTTGGCAAAGCGGGCGAGCTTCTGGAACAACTTGTTGTAGTCATAGACAGACAAAGAGCCTTGCTTCAGATTGCAGAATTCCTCACGCTTGCTTTCAACCACGCTCTGGGGAATATGATGAGCTCGGAAATCTCGACGGAAATCATCCCAAGTGATAACACGTCCACCTCTGGAATCCTTGTACTGCTGGAACCATTCTGCAGCTTGATCTTTGAGTTGGAAGGAAGCGAACTTAACAAAGTCCTCAGGCCTAACGCTACTGCACTCAAAATGCTTGCACAGATCCACAAGCCAATCGTCAGCATCGGTTGCCTCAACACAATTGCTGAAAGTCTTTGGCCCATTAGCAAGGAACTGGTTGAGTGTAGCAAAGTGACTCTGGTTGCTGCCTTGATTCCCTTGGTTGCCTTGATTGCGCTCTTGAAGGATTTGCATGATCAACTGTGTGTTTGCATTGGTTGCGGCCATCACAGCTTGCCATGCCTCCGGAGGAGGTGGAGGTGGTGGTGGATCAGGATTTGGAGTCGTGCGCGTTGGAGGAGCCATCCTGAAGAGGTTGACCACCATTAGCACATTGATAGACAAATATTGAAGCTGAATCCAACGGAATGAAAATTGCAACATATAGTCTTCACATCCGAACAAAATGAACGAATGCATTCCTCTTGAAATGGTCATATATCCATAAATTGAGAAGCCACGTAGAATTAAGGTAGAGAAATAAATCAACAAGGTACGGATCAAGAATGAATAATCGGTAAGAAATCCCAATCTCAAACCAATATCCGTGGAAGAAGAACTAGAGCTACAAGAATTCCCACCTATGAAACTCCCGAACCTTTCCGGTTATGCAATCAGGTGTTGGGGATACAGGGGAAGCATAATATCTCACCCAAACTAGCAAATCCTACATCCAGTTGTATCCATCCTTCAACACATAACCAAGAAACCTTCGGAAACTATCTACCTCAACCTTCGAAAAGCGTCCGTTATACAAGTTATGGCGATACTCCCGAACTCCCGCCCTAGTATTGGGTGGCGTCGAGGTTATCTCACCAACGAACTGCATAAAAGAGATTTTCGATGTCGGCGTACTAAACTCAGCTATTCCAGAACTGCAACGATAGAATTATGATGACAACACCTCAGAGCTCAACTCCCCGGGACACTTCCACAAAACCCCTGACAGGAGGCACCAATACAATGTTCTCATCATAAAACCATCAGAACGATTCCAAGATACCCGCGTGATCCTAAATTTTTTTTAGTGAAATTTGAGAAGAGAAGAGACAAAACTCTACGTTAGGATTCCTTACCAGAGCGATGAGGAGACTAGGAAGTAAAAATAATTTCTAAACTCTCTGATATATAATTCCTAAAGACTCAAAACATTTTTCTAGACACAACTCGGCCGCTAAAAACGATCAAGCAATGGGGCTCCTAAGGTCGGGGAAGGCTCTGATACCAACTTGTAACACCCTCGATGCGACTATAGCTCCCACGTGTCGAGGCACGACTTAGAGACATAATCGCATTGAAGGCATATGTCGCAAGTTAGGCAATCTTCACAACATCCCATGTAGTATGATAATAAAAGGGGAGATAACATAGTTGGCTTACACTCGCCACGTCAATCAAGTACATAAATAACATTACATCATGCAAACACTCATGGCCCGACTATGGCGCCTAAGTAAAAGAGAACCCAACATGCGACATGGTCCCAATCACCCCCAACTGGGCACCACTACTGATCATCGGGAAAGGAAACATAGTAACATTGAGAGTCTTCGTCGAACTCCCACTTGAGCTCATACACGTCTCCTGGAGCGGAATCATCAGGCCCTGCATCTGGTGTAATAGTAATCTGTGAGCCACAGGGACTCTGCAATCTCGCACCCTCGCGATCAAGACTATTTAAGTTTATAGGTATGGCAAGGTAAACATAAGTGGAGCTGCAGTAAGCGACTAGCAAATATGGTGGCTAACTTATTCGCAAAATAGAGCGAGAAGAGGAGGCAAAGCGTGAGCGAGAAACTAGCAAGCAACCTGCGCAAACATTACTCCAACACCGTGTCCACTTCCCGGACTCCGCCGAGAAGAGGCCATCACGGTAACACACTCAGTTGATTCATTTTAATTAAGTTAAGGTTCAAGTTATCTACAACCGGACATTAAAAAATTCCCATCTGCCCATAACCGCGGGCACGGCTTTCTAAAGTTCAATCCCTGCAGGGGAGTCCCAACTTAGCCCATGACAAGCTCTCACGGTCAACGAAGGAATAGACCTCCTCCCAAGATGTTCCAATCAGACTCGGTATCTCGGTAACTCAAGACACTTTGACAGGTTAAAACAAGACCAGCAACACCGCCCGAATGTGCCGACAAATCCCGATAGGATCTGCACATATCTCTGTCTCAGGGCACAATCGGATAAGCAATCCGTACAACTAAAACTAGCCCTCGAGTTTCCCCGAGGTGGCGCTGCAAGGGGATCTAGGTTGGACCAACACTCAGAGGAGCACTGGCCTGGGGGGTTAAAATAAAGATGACCCTTGAGTCTGTAGAACCCAAGGGAAAGAAAAGGCTAGGTGGCAAATGGTAAAACCAAGGTTGGGCATTGCTGGAAAAGCTTTAATCAAGGCGAACTATCAAGGGGTTCCCATTATAACCCAACCGCGTAAGGAACGCAAAATCCGGGAACATAACACCGATATGACGGAAACTAGGGCGGCAAGAGTGGAACAAAACACTAGGCGAGAGGCCGAGCCTTCCACCCTTTACCAAGTATATAGATGCATTAAGATATCAAGATAATATAATGATATCCCAACAAGTAAATAAATGTTCCAACAAGGAACGGCCTCCAATCTTCACCTGCAACTAGCAACGCTATAAGAGGGGCTGAGCAAAGCGGTAACATAGCCAATCAATGGTTTGCTAGGACATGGTGGGTTAGAGGTTTGACATGGCAATTTGAGAGGCTTGAAAGCAAGTGTTAGGCATAGCAAAAGAGCGAGCAAACTATCATAGCAAAGATAGTAGTGATTTCAAAGGTATGATCATCTTGCCTCCACAGTTGTCAGAGTTGACTGGATCCTCAAAAGCAAACTCAACGGGCTCCTCGTTAGCGAACTCGTCTCCCGGATCTACCCAAACAAGACAAACAAGCAACAAGGATACAATCAACCACGTGCAAGACCAAGCAATATGATGAAATGATGATATGCTATGCGGAGTGCGATGCGGGATGCAAAATGCAAGATATGACAGGAAATGCATGAACCTGGCCTCAACTTGGAAAACCAAGTGTGCCACTGGAAAGATGAGATGAATCGCTTGAAAACGTATAAAGAACGCCGGAATTGGAGTTTACGGTTTGGAAATGGCAAGCGATTCAAAAATGACACCGGTTTGCGATTTACAGCAAGTAGCCAACTAAATGCAATCAGATGAACATGCTATAGAACCCAAACATCACAACAAAATACATGGAAGGGATGCATTCAAGATGCTTAACAAAAGTCTAGCACTGAGCTACGGCCAATTCATCCATTAACAGGTTCAAACAAGGATGGCAAAAATGCATATGACAAACAGATCTCAGACTTAGTGAAATTAACACTTGTCTGGAATTTCAGATCAGGTAGCCCTCTTCAGAGCCACAAAAATACATGCTACAGGATCTGAACATGGGAAAGTAAAACATGGAATGGAGCTACTCAAAGAGCTTAACAAAAGTCCCTTAGTGACCTTGAGCCAAAAGGGATCAGAAAATACAATTGCAAGCACGTGAACATAGCAAAAACATAATCAGTTTTCAGACTTAGTGAAAACTGTCACATGCTGACATATAACTCAAGTAGGCATGTTTACGAGCGCGATGCACTCACTACGGAGCAAGTCATGGCAACACAAGCATACATCCATCAAGAAGACACAAAATACAATCTAGACATGGCAAGAACAATAGCATATCGTGCACGGATCAACTACAACATCATCGGCAAAATTGCAAACAAGTTGGCAATCTGCCCAGATTCACAAAGTAGCAAAAGTAGAGCTCGATTGACTCAAGCTAGGTTTCTCCATAATTGCAAACAAAGGTATGGATGGATAGAGCACTACAATATTAACAAAACACCCCTACTGATCATCCTCGGAAGAGGGACGGATCACTAGGAAACAACATGAACATATGGCAACATGAGCTAAACAGATCAAGGACTTAGTGGAATTGCTAAGTCCCTGAAAACAGAATTACTAAGCGCACCACTTTGCAAGCTTGCACTAGTCACCACATACGTCAAAAAAATACATGGGTTGCACCTCTGGAAAGATGACAAAACCCTTAAGAAAACACATGTAGAACTCACGGGCATATCATGCACACATTAATCATGGCAAAAATGACAAAAACCTAAATGGAGTAACAGATCTGACAATTAACTCAAGTAGCCCTCTTCTAACAGCATTTCGGGCATCAAGATGAACTCAAATGAAAATGATGCAATGGAATGAAATGATGTACTCTCGTAGATGAAAATTTGATATGCTATATGCATGAATCGGAGCTATGGATGCAAATTTACGGAGCCGCGAACATGTGCACATGGACTGAAATTCTCCGGGACTTAGTGAAAAAAATCAACCTCTAGGGTTACTGTTTAAGGATCTGGATCTCGCGCACGGGAACCGAGGTTGGTCGGAATTCTTGCCGGCGACGGAGGAGGAGCTCGCCGGAGACGTCGGGGCGACCGGATTCGAGCGAAGAGGCAAGGCCGGCGACAAGGAGGAGGATGCCGGCATCGAGACGGTGAACGGCGGCGGCCTGCGGCATCGGGCGGCGTCGTCGGCGCACCGGCCGGCTCGGCGACGCGGCC